>NW_010972528.1:3031665-3231917 GCF_000737465.1 Haliaeetus leucocephalus | reverse complement strand
CGGGGGCCCCGCCGGACTTCCCCGCCGGCTGCGGCGGCGCGGCCGCCCACGTTACCTCCGCTCCTGCCGGCCGCGCCGTTGCGTGTCGCGGGGATGCTCGCTCGTTGCCACACGACACGTGATGGCGGCCGCTCCGCTCCGCCCCGCCCCACGGCCCCGGGCCCGCCGTCGCCTCCCCTCCCCTCCCCGGCAGGAAACGCCGCTGCCTCCCGCCTCGTCTGCCTGAGGGAGACGCCGCAGGGCCCGGCCTGCCGCCCGACCTTGCCGGGTTTACCTCAGCCCCGCTGCGCCCTGTGGGGGAGGAGGGCGGCGAGCCCTCGCCCCTGCGCGGAATGGGCGATCTCCTCCCCCCCGTCGCCGGGCCGGTCACCATCCTTCCCCTTTTCCTCAGGCACAAAATGGAGAAGAGGCTTAGCGCTGACGGTGCGAAAACGGCGCCTTTTCCACCCCGGGCTCACTGGAGGAGCCGTGGGCCCGGGGCCTGCCCCCGGGGCTGCCTCAGGTGGAGGTGGGCCCAGCCCGCAGCCCGAGGTCCCCGTGGGGAGGTGGGGGGCCGCGGGGACACAGAGCTCCTGTGAAACCCCGGGGGGATGACAAGGCACAAAGTTACACACACATGAGGTTGCTCAAAAACGAGGGGCCTAAGAGCGTCGAAGCCCTTAAATCTGGTGATACTTTGGGGTACGACTACTAGGTAGTAAGTGCCAGCCATAGCAGATATGGAAATAAAAAGGGAACCCCTCAAATACTACCGTTGGCGTGTTCCTGCCCTCAAGAGGGGCACAGCCACACCCAAAATTTGGGTCCAGTAAAATACATCTAATGGATCTCTCAAAATCGTGATTAAAAGCGCCCTGCGGTGTCTGAAAATAGGAGTGAGTAAGCAAGTTGCCATTTAGCAGATTTATCTGGGATAGCGTAAGGAAAGCTTTCTTCTTTGCCTTCCTCTACCAGGTTAATAGTTTTAGCATGTCTAAGCCAGTCAACTCCAGGCTACAGCCCCCTCTTAATGTTCTTTTACTGCCCTTTTTGCTGTTCACTGCTAGGCAAAGAGAAGGTCAGTGTCTGGAAAGACAATGGGGCTCTGGAGACATGATAGTCTTTCTCTCCCTCAAAACAATCTAATTATCCCTCCCATGGTCCGTGATTATTATCTATAGTCTCAAACAGATGAGTCAGAGGTGGATTTTTTCAATAGGATATACCAGGGTAAAAACCTTAGCAGCAAGTAAAAATTATAAGGCTGTAAAAGAACAGGGGAAGGCAAACTATGCACTGTTAGTACCCATAAATATGCCAGTAAATGTGATGGTGGAGCCCAGTTGTATTGCCATGAGGCTTACATTTCTAATTTCCATACTACTTCCTCTCTCAAAACTTGTTTGTTTTATCAAGGAGGGTTGTTTTTTTTTTTCCATCGTTGTCACAAGAGAAAATCAGCATACAAAGCAACTGCTGCCCTCCTCTGTATCTGCAGATATTCCTTACATTGTGTTTGGACAATGAATGAAGAAAGTATTTTTTGTTAGAAGTTGGCTTTTTACATGCACATAGGGGAGAGAACTACATTAGACTTAATTTCTAAACTATACAGCACAATAGCAAAACAAACTGTCATTTGCAGGTCATAACCTGAAGGAGCCTGGTCATCTCAGCTCTTTAATTATCTTTGTTTCAACTCTGTTTGGCTTTTGTCGGGTTTAGGTCTTGTGCAAGTACATGTAGAGGTATCTACACTAAATCTATTACTGCCTAAAACTACTGACAATGTTGCAAAGCAGCAAACAAAACCAGTCTGCCTTCTTCTGGGAGCTTAACAGCCCTGATACATGACTTTGTTTTTAAGCCACTTAACAGAACTGATAGAAGACAAAAAAACGCAGAAGACGTCCCCGAAATATAACTCAAATTTCTACAATATGAAACTAATTGATTGTCGTTATAAAGGTAATATGAACCCAGAAAGCACTTATTAGATGGTAATAGTGTTTAGTTATTGTTACAAATATTGATAGTGCTCTGTTTTCTGTAATACTAACATGGCATCTTTCATGTAGACGGGTACTTGGAACAGTCGCCTGGCACGTTAATCAAGAAATGGATTGAGTGTGAATGTAAAAGATGCAGCTGATTTCAGTTGTTGCTAGACTGCCTTTTAAGCTCTCTCATAAATTGAATCTACTGGAGACAACATTCATTCCTCCAGAAAATGGACTCATAAAATGTGAGCTAATTATAAAATTGCCTTTAGGAACAAGAAATAGGTGAGAGCTGAAAAGACACAGGAAACAAATTATTAGGCATATGCTGGAAGTACAGAGGATGACATTTTATTTTAGAACCTTGAAAAAGATTTGCTGGAAAAAATGCCCATTTGGGGATTTCAAAATAGAAGTTCACCCTTTGAATTCTGAAAACTTACAATACTGTAGAGGTTGGTATGAGAGACCCAAATTAGGACATCATCGTAAGGCTAGACAATGCTTCTAAAGTGTTTGCAATTGACCAGAAGCAAATTTCAGAATAATCATCCAAATAAATGTTTTTGTCCATTTTGGCAAGGTTCATAACTTTATAAATTACTTCTTCAGTTTTACTATGGAAGCCAAATGTAAGTCTGGACTCCTTACTTTACTTCTTCTTGCTACAGATTACCTCTACAAACTGTATGCCTCATCCCTGATCCTCCATAAATGGCCACTGGTAAGTTATGTTTATACAGGAGTGTGTATTCTCTAAGTGCTACCAGAGAAAACCTAAAAAAAGACTTTGTTTCCACTAGGGTTTTGTCTGGTACTAATTTAATCAAGTTAAGATCACATCTCTTTTAGCCAGTGAGAACAAAGTCAAACTGAGTTTTTGCAAGTCTGTGAGTTTTGCCGTATCTGCTTTTTTTTTCTCTAATATTTCCACTTAAATACATCTTAGAAAATGTTCAACTCAAAAAACTTGAAGAATAAGCAGATTAAACACCCCTAAACAAACCAAAATTGAACTTGCATCAGACTAAAGGAATCCGAATCCACAGGATATTCATTAAATGGGTTTAGAACATGACAGAGCCAAGGTAAAAATTACTGTTAAATCTAAGTGAATCTGAAGCCCAACCATCAGCTTTGTGCTTGTTAGCAAGTTCATTCTGGTGTGCAGGGTGTGTTTAAGCATCCTTATTGCCTAAGTCCCCCAAGAATGTATTGCTCATGCACTTAATTCATGGAAGAGTGAGCATGTACTGAGCTCCTTAAAGGTCAGCATTGAAGGTGTATTGTGTATACATAAGTAGTACTCATTGGTACATGGAACTTACACTATTAACTATCATGGAGATGTTGCTTCCAGCCATGTGTTTCAGGGTTTATGTTGGTACCTTTTGAAATTTTACCATACAGAGTGAGTCTTAGGACCACTTTCATGCTTATTTTGAAGTGTACGTTCTATGAACACAGGAGTTATTTGTAGGGATCATAAAATGATCCGGGACAGTAAATCTGTGGCTTTAGCCAGATCGCAGCAAATGACAATTTTTATAAGTACTTAAAAGCAGAGATTCTTTTTAGTAGTTTTCAACCTTCATCATCTCAAATAACAGTGTCAACCATTGTACTCCGTAGTCTTTCAGGAGAGCAACAGAAACAGTTTAAAAATAAGCGTAAGTGCCTCAGTTTCATTTCTTTGGTTAAAGCTGAGTGACTTTGTTTACAAAAACAAAGTAGCTGATCCTTTGCCTCTTCTTTTTACCTTTCTGTTCCCATCATACAAACTTCTGCTGTAGATGGTTTAATCAGAGTAAGTATTACTTACAAATGAGAGTGACTACAAGCACGAAAATGGTAGGCAATTAAAAAAAAAAGTCTAAATTTAGGCTTCTAAATTTATCTTGCCCTGCTCCTAGCTGCATGTCTCCTCCTCCTCCACTGGCTTTCAGCACATGACTGGCTCTGGCACTTGCCTGGCCCCCTCTGTGAGGCAATTCTGCTCACTAAGCTGGCAGAAAACAATACTTTCGTGGAGGTTAGTTTCTTCTATCATAATCACAAAAGTACAAATGTGGAGTAAGCTAGGAGCAGAGAGAAAAGGAAGAGGAGGAGGTAGTGGAAAACGTCCCTATAAGGACCAGAAACGGTTGGATGACTCTGTCTTGTCCAACTGCACTCTTATTTAAATACTCTGAAGATTAACATTAGGCCTTCTTTTATGGAAAACTTGGCTTCTCTATACTGCAGGGCTTTTTTAAAACAGACTGTAAAATAAGCTTTAACATCCCATCTTTTAATTCTCTTCTTCCTATCTGGTTCTGTTGCCTTTCAGGTACATTTTCCTTTTCACTGCCTAATCCACTCTCATCGAAGTTTATTATTTGCTTATACTTATCTTTGTTGCACATAATTACAAGCTCTTTTTGTTCAGTGCTGTCCATGTTGCAAAGCAGAAGTGGGAATAGATATCTTCTAAAGTATGGATAAGTTTTCAAATGTTATCAATAAAACTTTGCTAGGAGAGCAAAGAAACAACAGCAAAAAAATCCAAATCTTCAGGTAAATTTCAACGGACTCCAGTATTTTTTCAGCATTATTTTGATTAATGCTCCAAACTTTCTATTTTCATATTACTTTTTTTTGCTACTGCAATCTTCTCTATTACAAGTGGAATGTGCAATACGTCATGACCCCCCAGTCAATTTTGGGGGTTTATTTGGAAAAAATAATCCTTTGTAATTATACTTATTTTTAAAGAAATGGTTTGACTTACTTTTTTAGACAACTAAATCATTTAAGTCTGAGACCCTACCCTTTCGTGATACAAATTGTCTTATCTATGTTGAATTAACTTCATAAGGATCTGGCTATTTATTAATGAGAGTGGGTGAATCACTGGCTCATTTTCTTGGGAAACAACGTGGCAGTTAGAATCATTGTTTCACCAAGACTTAAAAGCTGCAGGCATTTTTAAAGGTAATGCTCTTTGTCTGTGTCTGTTTTGAAGGCTAATAAAAGTGATTATGTATAAAAACAAGCTAAGGAGGATTTCTAGCTATAAAAAATAGCTTCTTAAGAATAATTTTTTTTCTTGTTTCAGGTCCCAAATTAGTATGTGGCTGTGCATAGATTATGAAGTCCTTAGTGGTAGCGTTTGCAACCCAGTTTCACAGTATTTAGATAAATTTCTTTTGGACGAGACAGTTTGAAGACATCTGTTTTTTTATGTTATGCAACTCTCAGCCTTCTAATACAACTGCTCAGACTTTCTTTAAAACAGCAAAGTTCCTTTCTGGTACTATGTTATTGTCAGTCCTTTTTTGATATGCTTTCTTCACTTGTGGTACCTGTCTTTCTCCCTGATTAAAAGCAGGCAGATGGAAGCTTAGAGGATTCTAATAATACTCAGCAGTAGTTACACTGATACCCTATTTGTAAGCAGCTGGTTACTAGAGGCTGAAGCCAATGTCATCAGTTTGTTTGTGTTATCATGCTGAGTCCAAACTTTGCAATTTAAATTCAACCAGATGTTCCTTAGCAGAGCTACTTTGAATTCAGCATACTATAGCTCCATCAGTTCTGACCCACTGATGCATCTTTGCTTTCAGTACACTCCTGTTACTTTTCTCCTCATTACTAGAATTACCCTGAAATGTTTGTACAATACAAATAAATTTGTACCTTTTATAAAAGAATTCCCTCCCATTTTATTTAGAGAACTTATACACAATACTTTACAGTGGTGGGAATAATTGTTGGGTGAACAGATGATAAGAACAGCCTTTATTCCCAAAACTTTCAGACTTTGGCAGGATTCTGTAGTTCTATTTGCTCCAAATTTAGGCTGTCTTTAAAGTTTTCCAAAACATAACCCCAAAGACCTTTCTGTATAGATTCCCACACAATGTATGCAAATCAAATACACCTTTGCATGTTGACCTGAATCAATAGATTTTACCTATAAAGTGAACAGGTTAATGTGTACTCCTTTAAACATGCGGAAATAGTGACAATTAAACAAGTCCTAATTCTTAAGTTTATATAGCATAGGCATTCCTTGTAAAATAAACAAAACCATGTTGTTTCAAAATATGAGATCAGAAGCCCCTTGAAGTTTTTGCTGAGTACTTGCCCACGATTGAATGTTCCATGAGTAAGATTTTCAGAATGTCTCAGTATTTAAAAGCACACCTTAAAAATTGAGACATAAAATATTTTAACTTAAGAGATTCTTGAAGATTAGGGAAATTGCATTTTATTGAAACAAAGGAGGATTTATTGCTAGTCCATTTGCCTTTGCAGTAAATAGGATAGCCCTATTAATGGATTTAGTCCAGTTATTCCAATTTCTAATCCATTCTTTGCTAATGTTAGAAGGTATTCATCCCTAAAATTAAAATTATCATTGGCTTTGCTAACTTTTCAGAAATGATTTCCCAGCTGTCTATTTGTGTTTTGCACTTTGCTCCTTTGTTCCACACTTGGCTCTTGATTACTTAGTGCATACAGTGTCCCACAGAGCAAATCGTAGTGGAGTAATTAAGAACTACCAAGAGTTTCCCAAGTTATGCAAGATCCCCACAACTATGAAAAGCCTTTTCAGCTTCCCAGTCACATACTGTGAAGTGCCATAAATCAAGCTTTTGAAAACACTCAAAGCTGTGCTGCAGATACTTATAGGTATATTTTAGTTTCAGAAGAAAGTAATTACTTTTGTTAAAGTTTGTGGCTGTTTTTTTCAGTACTATTCTTCTTAGTTTAAATCCCACAAGCTAAGAGCATTTTGAATACCAGTAACATTGATTTAATGAGACATGATCACTTATGCAGCATGGGTGACAGTTGTCTTTACTTTCACATGAATCTGGAAGAGTAAGTGAAGTGAGAGCAAGCACTTGGGCTTCTATGTCAGAACTCAGGCAGTATGATAAAGGAAACAAAACCTTGTGGTTATGGGTGTCATATTACTACATGTGGAGGTCAGGGAGATACTTTTACCTCGGTGTCACTACCATGGGAAAATAGGAAGACCTCAGCTTGTTTTGAAACTATAGGAGATGGCCAAGTTAATTGTTAAGATGAGTCATCAGTGTCATCTCATGCAACAGATTCTATGGTTGGAGTCCTGTAAGCATCCTCACCTCACACTTAAAGTGGTTGATCATGTAGGTTGCTCAGTGTCACGCTACATGAACAACTCTGTATTTGTCCTTATTGCAAAGGACAAATTTTATTACTGAAGTTTTATCATTGGAGAAATTGTTCTTTTGGATTATTCTATGCTGGAATAACATTGACTGTAGTCGCCCATAATGTTTTGCCATTAAAATAAGAAAATAAAGACAGATTTACATTAGGTGGTTGTACTGAAACAATCAGAAGACAGCTGCATTGCACGCTTTTGGATTTAAATCCAGTATATACCGAACAGTAAAATTACAGCTGTGAAATCCTGATAATTAGATTTTATTTTGTTCTTCAAAAAGGCTTCCTTTATGCAAGAAAATCATCTGTGATTAAATAGTCAGCTGTAAAAACAAACAAGAAAAATCCTCTCTACATGCCCAAGCATACCTTAAAGTAACAAATCCATAGTGAACCTTTACTGCTGCAGTTGTCACTATGCAGAGTAATTGGTACAGTTGATTGGCACTGTTTTAAGCAGGAGAGGCCTGGCCACAGTATGTGCACCTTCTCTTGCTAGTGAAGATTAGCATAAGGAACAACAAACAAGTAATGACATTTTTCACTGCTGGGAGCTAGCTTGGGCAAAGAAAATGACAGTTGCCATCAGATTAAAAAAAAAAAAAAAAATTGTCTCAGACCAGCTAAGAACGTGGTGGGCTTGGCTGTGTAAGGTTTACAGTTGGACTCGATGGTCTTTTCCAACCTAAATGATTTTATGATTCTAAGAACAAATTAAATTGTTATGTTGATATACTAGTAATGGAATAGCAAAAAACATTCCTAGTAAACACATTAAATTAAAATAAAATGCAACAGCTGAGGAATTCAAACCCTATTATTTATCTCATGCTGACAATGAAATTAAAGACTATCCAATTTTGGTTTTGAAAGACTTGATAATGTAAAACAGCATCCAAATCTCTCTTCTCTTGAATATTTCATTAATTCTGTACCTGAGATATTTCTGTAAAACAAACCTGCAGCTTTGATTACAAGCATACAATTCATTTTAGTGGAGAGAACAGGTTTTAGCCAGAGATGCCAGACTGCATTTGAACCAGCTCTGCAGGGGTTAGAACAGAAGGGAGGAGACAGGAGTATTGGCTTGTTTTGCAGAAAGCTTCCCTGAGTTGAAATGTTTCTTTGGCTGTAAATCATTTTGTCTCATACAGCGTTTAGCAAAACTTGTCCAAGATGCAGACTATCAGAAAAACAATCAAATTTCTGTGTAAGGTCATACCAATTCAGCACAAGCAACATTCTGGTTTTTTTCTATGATTTTGCTTGCATTCTAACATTCTATGTCATAAGTTATTCTTTATGTTCCTGTGATTTCATGCAAAAAGAGTGAAGAAAATACATTAATATGAAGCAAATCCAATTGTAAAAATAGACAAAGGGGACAAGAGAAGGTTCAGGGTAATAAAGAATCTTAAATAGTTTTAATTAATTTTTCTAAATGAAAAAGATTACATGTTTTAGTGGCACTCTCAGCAAACATTTAAGGGATTGACAGAAATCTTGCTTGATACAGATTTAATAAGGATGGAAAAGATTTTCATTGTATTTGAGAGATGACCAACCATGATCTGCAGACAAGCAAAAATGTAGGAGTGCCGCCTTTTCTTTTTAGAATTCAACAGAAATACTGTAGAGAGTGGAAATAATCTCCATGGCTCTTTAATTCAGGTTTTTCTCTATTCCATCTTCCTGATAGCTGACTTGCTAACAGGCACATGACTTCACAAGTAGATTTTAGTGAAATAAATAGTGATTGAGTTACAGGGCAGTTGTACATATTCATGTTATGTAACTCCCAGCAAAACCCCACACATTTCTCCCTTAAATCACTTTAAACATTTGTATTTTGCATAAATAAATTGAACAGGCTGAGGGAACAGGCTTAGCAAATCATTGCTGTTTATATTCATTTTGTCAACTAAAAAGCTCTTGTTCAGGTAAAAAACGTTCCATGAATATTGCTAATTGGTCTGGGTGTGGGAAAGGAGACTGTCCTCCTAACAGCCTTTAAATCTTTTTGAGCACCTGCTTTAAAGCCACTCCAGAAACATACAGCCACAAGAACAGACAACTGGTTGGTGCCTCTGTTTCATCTCTGCATGTTTACTGCCTCTGCTCCAGACTCTTGTATCTTCCCTTTGTCTCCTGTTTGCTAGACCAAAACAAACACAATTTTATCAACTTGTCCTTACGTGTCAGGTTTCCTCACCGCTTATCAGCCTTCCTCTCTCTTCTGGGCTCTCCTCAGTCCATGCTTAGAGCTGAATACTGTTTTCCAGCTAAAACATTGCCAGCATGGAATGGAAAACAGTGGTTAGTTCAGCACCTTGCACACACACAAGTGAACGTGGCAGGCACTCACCTCACAGCGTTTTCCTCCTAGTTTCCTGTTCTTTTGTGACATGATGCTATCGCAGCACATTTAAGTGGCATAAAGACAGTTCTTTTGGGAACATATTGTGCAGCTCTTCCAAGGTGAAAAGTCTCATACATCTGGGGTTTTTTTTTTTTATTTTCTAGGTGTATTCCTTAGTCACTTCTCTCTTTTTCCCCAGGTAACATTCTAATGAGCTGAAAAAAGCTTTGAGCCCTTTTTGGTGAAAGGAAAACAAATATAATGTAGGTGGTCATTCTGTTAATTAATATGAACAATTTTCCTTGAAATCTAAAGAAAGGACTAGCTGTACAGAACTATCTGGAGTACAGCCAGGTTACTTCTGATAGGGTGAAATTCAGCTGTGCTTTCTGCTCATACAGAGATTGTTGTTGCTATGTGGAAAGTTCAAGACCAACAGTTGGAAATAGGTGTTGAAATACTTTGGAATGTTATCACATTTCAAGGGTTGAAGAAGTGTTTATTCTCAATCACTACCTTTTAATTCAGCCTGGCTGAAGGAGTCCACAGTTTCTTCAACTGATGCATCTCTTACTTCTGTGGAAGAGGAAAGGTCAACCTTAAAGCCCAGCAGAGATGGCAGTTTGAGGCTATAGATCTCTGCAACTCTTAACTGGGTTGTATTCTTGGCAAAGAGAAATTAAGGCAGAAAATAACAAAATATTGATCACCATTTTCTGTCATATCAGCACAAGAGCTCGCAATAGTACATCTGAGCTTCTTGTCTACCATTTTTGTCATGTTGGGATTAAGCAAAATGCAATGCTGCAACTACCAGCAGCAGCCTTTCTTCAACACATCCAGAATTTAACTGTACAATTACTGTATTCTTGCAGCTACCCTAACTTTAATGTAACACAAATAACTCATTAAATATGTTCTTTTCAGACCTTGTCAGGTAGTTTAATTTATGGTGGACTTACCTTCAAAATCCCAGAGTTTTGTTTAACTCTGCTGACATACCAGCTGTCAAGTCAACCATGCACTCAGTAAAGGGAATGTAGTACCAGACAAAGCAAGCAAGGGATTGCTTCCTTTGATAAAGAACAGAATCAAAACTATGCTAAGGCCTTTTGAGCTCCAGTATAATATTTTGCAAAGGGGGCAGGAAAAGAATGAAAGGGAATATAGTGCAAGACAAGATTTCTTCACGCATAAAAAACCCAGCAGTCTTAGTGACAACATATATTACTGAAGGAGAGCATAGTTAATAGCTGTATAGCACTACAATCAATAAATAGCAGTAAAGAAACCTAAATTCTCTCTGCCTGCCTTGATGATGTTTGGGTCCTTCCACAACATACCAGTCCCACAAGTATTTATATATGCACTTAACTTTCCTTACAAATCTTCACATGAATAGCTCAAGTGACCAAACTTGCATAAGCAAGAAAATGTTTACAGGGTTATATAGAATTCAGACTTGAAATAATAAAATAAGAATCCTTGAGGTTTAGTATGTGTTTTGGTTAGTGCTTTAGTTTTTTTACGTTTTAGACTACCTACCTAGTGTAAAATTCTTCTGTGTACATTAGCAGTCCATTAATGCCTCTTTAAAAATTTTGTAGATTAGTATTTTATGAATATGCACTTGTCTTCCTCTGTTGTTCTCTGGAACTATTTTTAACAGGCACTGGTGACAAATATTGAGTGGTATTTATAGCTTTGTTTTGGTCTCTACTGGAAGGACTAATCTCTTAGACATTTCATTCCAGAACCTCAGATTAATTTTCCACAAATTAACCTCAAACAAATTCTAGTGCAGAGGTTCTTACGTTGCAGGAAGTATCCCAGCTAAGATAAAGGTGTTGTATAGATAGGAAAAAGGGCAAGGGACAGTCACCTTTTTACAAGTCAGCAAAAGATAGCTGCAACCAGCAACAAGAAGAAAAATATATTACAGTAAAGTAAAAAAAAAAAAACCATCTGCCTACTCCTCTTACTGTTCCTTTAACAAATCT
The DNA here is from genome assembly GCF_000737465.1 of Haliaeetus leucocephalus. Taxonomy (NCBI): domain Eukaryota; kingdom Metazoa; phylum Chordata; class Aves; order Accipitriformes; family Accipitridae; genus Haliaeetus; species Haliaeetus leucocephalus. Next base: position 3,220,377 of record NW_010972528.1, on the reverse strand, counting down.
AAATAGCTTCATAGAATTTGAATATGAATATTTTTAACATCTATTAATTGTACTTTTGTCTTTTCTGATTAACTGCAAGAGAGAGTTTTACTAATCACTTTGTATGGTCAGTCCTGAAGTGACTTCTTTTTATTATTCCCTTTGCTGTTTTCTAGAGCTACCCATTTTTTATATGTCCTTCCTGGGACTCTAGACATCCTTCGCATTCAAGCCTTGTTTCCTCCCATAGATACTGAAGAACAGTTTGAGTCTTCTATCTTTACTCTTGCTCAGTGTCATTTATTCTATATTGTTTTGTGATATCAAGATAACTGCAGAACACAGAGACAAGGACAATAGAAATCTTAGCTAATGAACTAATGGGTACAAGTAGAATACCATAAACTTTAAGCAGTTTGATACTTCACATCAGTGATCAACACATTACATTAATGTCTTTTTTACATAGCCAACACATTATAGGCCTTACAAGAGTATGTATTTTTGGCGAGACAAAATGAAATGGTGCTAGTTTCAGGTCACTGTATTCTAGTTTTGTATCAAAACTTTTTGTATCAACAGCAGTTTCATTTCAATAAACTAGTAGCATCCCTTCAAAAATACCACACTTAAAGATTCCCAACAGCTGCAGCTGTCAAACCACCCCAAAGTTTAAATGTTTATATTATACAAGGGAGAGTTATGGGGAAGTCTGTGCATTTGGCTACATTAACTTAAGTATGTTTATAGCAAGGCTTTGGCAGCAGCATAGTTAGTTATGACAATGCTTTTAGCCAAAGTATCGATACAAAAAAATCTCAAACTCATACATTGATTTCAGTTGAGCAAGGTGGCAAAAATCTGGTTGTGGATAGAGTTATTATTAAACAACATATTTAAAGAATTCTATTCAGGCTCTTTTGAATATTAAATAACAAATTTGCCTTTGTTTTGTAATTCGTTATAAACTGTCTTGGGTTATCTTCTAAAAAACTTGGGTAAGCATGATAGTAATAGATCTAACTCTAAGGTCACATCCTGTTACAAATACCTACATTGGAAAGCTAGATATGAGGAGAACAAATATCTGTCTGGAAAAATGGATAACTTGTGCTCCCACTGATTTGATGCCAGTTCTGCAATTAACAGTTAAGACTGGGCTTAGGTCTGGCATCAAATTATATTCTCAAGTAGGCAGCTGTTTCAAGAAAAGAACCAAAACCATAATGAGAAAAAAATCAACATAGCCTGCCAGCTGGCCTATCTTTCACAGAATTATGAAGTGTCCAGCAGAACAAATGAATGGAATAATTTCTGAAAGCTGATAATTAAGTTTCAACAATATTGCTACTTTCTCTCTTAAATGTCTGTAAAAATTTCCCACAGGTGAATGATTACCTGTTTTACTCTGATTATGCCTTCTAAACAGGCAAAACACCACAACAGCAGTTCTTTTCCTCACAAGCAAGACATCATTTTTCAGCAGAGACTGTTGAAAGTTTCCATTTAAAGTATACATTGAAAACATTTCAGTGAAGTAGATGTTTAGCTCCTTTAATAGGCAAAACTATTATCAACATATTCTGATAGACATTGCTTTTAATGGTAACAATATATTATCTCAAGGCGGTCTTAAAGTTTAATGAATTTATGTAAAAAGAAAAAAGTTTATGGTCCCAGCAGCGTTATAGTATGTGATGTAACATATTTCTTATCTCTTAAACGTGCCTAGAAAACACATCATCCTGTATTTAAAATTGCACCTGCCAAACTACTGAATTCAATAAGCAGTTTGAAACCGCAGAGAGAACAACTGCAACATAGGGAAACAGAGTAAAATGGTTTTGCATTTGAAATACTTGTAGATTGTATAACAAGTTGTCATGTTAATCCAGTGCCATGAAACTTGAAGGAATCCCACTGTGCCTTCAAAAAACCCCAGCATCTTATATAACCTCATTTTCATTATAATTAAAATAATCTTACTACTTTCTTTTACCCTTCAGCAGAACCACTGTTTCAAAATGATCAGCTTCACACCTCTTCTTCCTGGTTTAATTTTACATTTGAACTTCAGACATACTTAGAGAACTACATGGATGCAAGGTATTAATGTTTTTCCATTTAGTAAATACTTTAAGCCCCACCTCTCCAAAGTGTTGCTATCAGTGCCCCATTTTCAGAGCATGTGACCATTTGTGAGTGAAAATAAAATAATTTATTGCATAATATAAAATTTCCAAGTCTTACGTAAGGCCCTGTTGAAGAAATATGTCTTGATTCTCTTAAGGCTTTCACTCTGACAGCTGGCTCAGATATGAGCTCAGTGAAAGGCAGTAACTTTTTTTCTCCTCCTCCAGTACCCTGTTTGCTATCCTTATTTGGAAGGATTTAATAACAGCCATTCTTCCATAGCATGACCTCCAAAAAGTCATGATCCAGGTGTCACCTGTCTTGAACTGTATTTGGTCTGGCACACGTTGCACTCCTCCCATCTCTGAGGTCCAAATCAGAATTTGTTATACCAGTCTTGGTGATTTCTGCAGGCAGTGGTTGACTTGACCTTTTAATCCAGCTAGCTTTTTTTACTAGAGGACTAAAATCATGGGCTGTAGGAAGGCTTGACTTCAGTCAATGGGTTATGAGGAATTAATATGAATCATTGCCATTCCAAATTACCACTGCTCTGATGCCTGTAACAAACTGCAAAAAAAAAAAAAGTCACAACAGCAGCCTATTTACCTTAGAAGGATAGTCTGGGCAGTGGCTGCCTTGTCCCAGAGGACTAATTTGGTCACTGGAAGTACAGTCACTACAACTTGTGCTGCCCTCTCTCCAAGGCAAAGGCAAGTGTCCAACAATGCCCGAGCACGCCCAGTCACTGTGGGATAAGAGGTAATTGTTTCATAATCCATTCGGGACAACATTTGCTGTGAGCGAAGGACATCGAGGATATGGTTGAGGCGTCCTTCTGTCATGCAGCTCAGTATGGTCTGTCTCTGGCAGGCTAGTATTTGGCAGCAGTTTCCTTTGCAGCTAGGATCTTGAGTGAAAAGGAAACAAAATGAGATGCACTAAGTGCTCTTTTCTTCCAGAAGTTGTTAGCAAATGATAGCATTAACACCAGAAATACAAACTCAATAGAGGAAAGGAGTAGGAAAAGTTAGTTTATTTGTATTCTTTGTTCAAAACTAGTCCAATGTATTTTCATCTTTCATTCAAAACTCTTGAATATCAGATTACAGAAGATAAGTGTTTCTAAAGATTAAGTGCTCAGATTGTGTAAGGGGAGGAGATTTTCAGGTCTTGTGCTATTCATCTAGCATCTGTTTCAAACTTTATGCAAAGCAGCTTGGCTTGACATAGATGAGAAAACTCTGTCCTGTAGAAAGTGGAAGCACAGATGATAGGTAGTTCACGGTAGTAGGACTTTGCAACACGTAGCGTGAAACTGGGAACTTGAATATACGTCAAAGCTGAACTAGTAATGAAAGTAATATGCTTGGCAAAATGGTCAAGAGCTTTGGGCTCTGTGTCTTTTCACAAACTGATTAGAATACTTAGTACTGATATTAGGGGTTTTAGTGTACAGTAAATACCATACACCAAGAGAAAATTAATAACCAAAAGCCATTGTTGCTTTGGAGAACATGCCTCTGTCATTCTGATTCCTGATTGTTGCCAGTAGAGTTCTGCAAAGAACTTTTCCTGCCTGAACCAGTCTGTTGTTTTATCCAGAAATTACATCATCACTCAGAAGTAAATTGAAGAAGGATGGCCAGCTAGGTGCGAGAACTATCATAGGCCAGCTTGCAAAAAGTTAGCAACAAAAGCTCACAAAGCTTCACCTATAAGCAGAGGCAGGCTTCACAAATCAGAAACTGGCCTTTTCTGCCTCTGTTCACTAGGAAAAACTGAGACCGCGTAAGCAATGAAATGAATGATCCCTCCTTCTCCTAGTCACTTGTTTCTGTAGTCAGTAGCTACTTTTGTAGAGGTATAGAATACACAGCTTAAAATCACAAAAAAGGATTTTCCAGACTTAAATAACTAGTGTATTTCACATTCAATGTGTGCTATAATTTTTGTATTTTTAGTATGGTCTTCTCAGAACTGTTCTCAGCCTGAATATGACCCCGGAAAAGGACAAGCCAATATTCTCAGTGGCCAATGCCTGAACTTCCGAGAACATAGGAGCACACAAATAGACTCACGAGACATTTGTATCAAGTTTGGACCAGTTATTACATTAAATACCTGAAAATGTGCACAAAAGTTAGAGAGATCTGTGTCCTCCAAACTTTAAACAATTTAATCACTAAGATCTGGCCAAGGAGAATATTGCCACCTCAAACTAGAAATGGTGTCTTACCTGTCACTGCTCGTTCAAGATGCCTAGGTTGTGGTCTGTGCTTAAGAGCCAGTGGTGGGTCATTATGCTGTCTGCTGTCTTTACCTGTGGTTGAACCAGATAAAGGAATCATGCAAAAGGAATTTGGTTTTCTGCTGTCAGAGCCTGGGTGATCTGGAAAAAGTTTAAGATGAGTAAGATCAGACCCTTGAATTGAACAACAGAACATTACACATGTCAGCCACTGCAGAAGACTGGAACTGAAGACTAACCTGAGAGCGCTTACTTATTACTAGCTGTTCTTTGGGCCCTTGTTAATACATCATTATTCCTAGGAAGATTTTGGCATATATTACTACACAAATCTGACTTTTTCAAACTGTCTGTAGGAATTTGTTTCTGAAGTTACAGAACATTCTATTCTGCCCGTAAGTCTGATGGCTGTTGATCAGAACTAAAATGCTTGGAAATGCAGATGTTGCTATAAGTGAATTGATTTCCTGTGGCTCAACTTTTGTATCCAAAGGCATGAGGAGTACAAAAAAAGCTTTTAAGGAAACATAAGTCTTTTTGACACAAATTTAAACACTTTGATAGGATAAATCCACAATGGAAAAGTAAAGAAAGTTATTTATATAGGAAATGGTGATTACCAGGAATCATTCACGTGTTCCTGGCAGCACAGTCTTTTTAAAACATACGTCTTTTTCTTATGAGAAATTACAAAAAAGCAGTTATTCCTGGTGGCACAAGGCAGTGTGGTTCCCAGGAGGAACTTGTTCTATCGAAAGCAACAGGCAATATTTGATGTGCAAGGGAAAGGCAGCTGTACATTACAGGTCAGGGTTCTAAACAAAATTTAGCAAAAAAGGCTTTTTGATCTATACACTTTATCAAAAGGTATTGTGGCATCTCTGGTTTTCTGCAGTGAACTTGTGCTTCAGATGATACCACTAGAGGGCACAGCTGTACTCTGAGAAGGGACAGTTTTACAAGGAAAATAACATTTGTATATGGAAAACGTGGTAATATTTATCCTTTTCTTAGAATATCTGGAGCTGAGTATGTTTCAAGGTAGAGACCTTTCTTTGTTGTTGCGTTCTGTGGCATAGTATTTGCCAGACCCGTCTCAAGAATATTTTCTCTTCCTGCATTTTTTGCACTGCTATCAAGTAGAATAGTTGACAAGCTTTGCACTACAAAAGGAATTTTCTTGCTGATTAAGTGGTTGGTTTTTTGTGGACAGATGACCTGAAAAAGATCAAAATAGAGAAGAATTATCTTCTTGGAATCTTTTGTTCCAAACCCTCTTCTAAGAAGTTTTCTCTTGGAATAAGGCAGTCATATCACAGGGCAGGGCAGGTATGCAGCTGTTGAGCATACAGACATACTGAATTCAACTTTAGGTAGTTACCCTGAGTCACCATGGCAGCACAGATCCATAGGCTAACTGTCCTAGAGTTTACTGCAGTCCCAGATTGCGTCTGCAGCCTGTGCTGCCAGCAGCCATGGTGTCACTAGAACTTGAGCTGTTCAAAGCTAGCTCTGATCCAGGCATGTGAGCTTCAGTTCTGTCTCTGTATCTTTCAGTATTGGCAGGCTTGCCACAAGTGCCAAAATCACTTTGAAAATGGGAGTTAACTGTATTTTGGAGTTATCACAAAGCAGCTGGTGTTGCTCTAAGAAAACTGGTTGAAAATGCTAGAATTCAGCCTAGGAGTTTTTCCAGCCATCATTTTGAACACAGTACGAGGAAGGCTAGACTTTTGCAATTTCATTAGGACCTCTTCAAGAAGCAGAGGTTCAAAGCAACTCTTAAACAGAGGAGGTTGTTTTTGCAAGAGCAACATCAGAGTCAGCTGCTTGTAAGAAGGTAAAACAGTGTTTTTTGTTGGTTAACCGGATGGACTTATCCTGGTTACGGACAAAAAGGGTTAGGGATATTTTGCCCCACAGTGTTTGTATTATACATTGTTAGGGCTGGCAGGAAAAACAGGCAGCTTATGAAGTACTCGTGTAAGACTCTCGTGCCATCTACTCACCTCTGAATTGCATGTGCCCATCTGCAATGTGTGTATTTCTGAACCTTTGCATGCATTAAGTGCCATCTCCTGGAAGAAATAGCACAGTAACTCCAGTAAGTATACATACAGTTTGTTCAATTCACAGTAGTCAGGAGCAAGAATTTATACTGACAATATATATTATACTTTAAGATACACTGATACATAGTAAGAGTGAATTCCACAGAGCAGTTTTGCATTTTAACAGATGTAAGTGGGCATAGAGTCTGACGCAACTCTACCCTGTTACTGTTTCTGCTGTTTCAAATTTATTTTAAAACCCAGGTTTGAATCATGCAGGGAAAGGTGAAAATAGCCCCATATCGAGAGAGAGAGAGAGAGAGAGATTGGACTAGCTATAACATGTTTTCCTTTAAGTATCCAAGCAGCAGGGCTGTCCTGTATTTAGTATGCCAAACTGTCTGCAATAAGGATGTGTCAATACTTGTAACTTTTTTTTCCATTTTGTACATCTACAGCAGATTTCTTAAACTGTTTTTCAGTTTACATGCTTCAACACTTATGAATTAATCAATTTTCAAGAATCTCCAGTAGCATTTTCACAGTCATTTTGGACATATTATTGGTTCAGTTGTTTGAACAATAAATAGTGCTCCTTGCTAATTTAGCAAATAGAAAAAGAAAACCTTTTTCAAGGGACATTGAAGCATCAGATTATGGAATACTTGGCAGTACAATCCTAAATAAACTTCAACAGTAGTAAAAAGGACTTGGACTATAACTATGCCACCTATTAAAACATTGATCAAGTCTGTTCTATAATCCCAGGATGTGATTGCAACATGTAGAAATAATCCAGCATGCGTTAACATGAACAACTAGCATAAGCACAGCAATGAAACCGACAACACAGCATGGGTTGTGTAAATCCAGATGGAGTCAGAATACTTGTTCAAGGGCTGAAGCATGTGTCACTAGTTTCCTCACTGTGACTAAGTTACTAGAAAGGATATAGCTATATTTGTGGCAGTCAGATTTGTGCCGGATTTCCCATGGCAATGTAGACGTATATGGAGTTAGCTGTATCCCTTCATTGTTGGCCATTCCCCATCCATTCCTGTGGTATCAGAGAACCCTCTTAGACCCTAGGACAAGTAGTGTCTTCTGCCTGAAGCACGTCAATTAAGAAGCAGTGAAGTGTACAGAAAAGTGCTGATGCTAGTATTGCTACAACAGGTACAAACGCTGTCCAGGTTTTGGACTAAATTTCTTCCAACCAATATGTACAACAAAAATTGTCCTTGGTTCTAGCCCTAATCTGATCTGCTTGAGGCTGATATTTGTTCTCGCTCACATGGGTTTACCAGTCTGGTTACAGCTGGTGACTGGAAAGAAGCTGCCGTATTTTTATAATTGCAGGTAGCAATTGACACAGTGTCTAGAGAACCTCACAATATTTATTTTCGGCAATTCCTGAATGAACCTGAAGTGCTAAAGGGTACTCTCCAGCTCTCTGGCATGTCCCATAAAACAATGAAGACAAAGCCTTTCCTGGTTTTGGACCACAAAGATTGCTATTGAAAGAATCAAGTAATGTCTTTGTAGGAGAACAAAACTTAAATTTTGCACTAACCTTTGCATCCATCAGATTGTAGATTGCAGTGGAAATTGCCTCCTTATTTATACTTGTCAAAATTCCATTTAGAAGGTCTACACATTCTGCAGGGGTAATAAAGCCTTTAAAATACCACATTATGTATGAAAGTGCATATATATTTAAGCATCAGCATATTGCTACTAAGTTTATTACTATGGTGAGTTGCTGGATGAACTAGATGAAATTGGTTAATACAACTTTGACCTCATACCTCCTCTTGGTTTCCTTTTTGAACTGATTTTAAGGAATGGTTACAGTCATATAAAAATCACATTTTCTTAAATGTTAATACAGATGTAGTGAGTTTACTTGCAAAAGGTTTACACATGACTGTATAAATCTGTCACAATAAAGCTAGATGCAAACTGTTTCCTTAGCACTTCAGCTTTGAAATTTGCTCAGAAGTCCTCAAATATCACAGTTTTGACTTTTCTTGGCTATCTTTTTAGAAAGTGATGGTAAACATAACAATTCCACTAAAGTAAACAATGATAGCACACTTGAAAGGGAACTGGTTATGTATTGGAATCAAGAATGCTGAAGACAGGTTGATCATTGTTAAACTACTATATATAGGTGATAATATCCCTTCCTTTATTTTTACTCATTTTTACTTTGCACTAAACACAATTTTGGAGATAAGTAAGCCATTTCTGGTAGGAATCTTTGGTTAGAAAAAACACCTACAGTACTCTGATGATCTAAAGACTACTTCCACTTCATTTTTTATGTCATTGATTTAGAGTGCTAGAGCAATGTTCCCAGCAAAACTATCTCCATTACAAATCTTGCAAAGAAAGCAAATCCTGAATGTTACCTGGAGTACATGGTCTATAATCTGGTTCCTGATGCCAGCACAGAGTGATAAGGTGCAACAGTCTATTCCTCTCAGGCAAATTGCTTGGTATAAACTTTTCTGAAATGCCAGGCCGCAAACTGCTGCAGATTCCTGTCAAAACTTCCAGCAGGGTTGTTTGACCTGCAATATAGAAGAAAACATCACTGCAAAAAACATTAAAGACCTCAGAACTCTCTTAAAATGATATTCAGCATAAGTTACTTTGTGTATTTTAAAACAAAGATTGCTTTTTTAAAAGTAAAAAATATATTAACACTCTTGTAAATAGATATGCTAACCTTTAACAATAACTACAGGTACTTATTGCAACAGGACATTTCAGGATAAAGAACTCTGTCCAAGTAATAAGTCACAAATGGATATGTAAATATGCATTGTAAACTACATGCACAGATACCTCAGGAATACATGTAATTATTAGGGGCATATTCTAAGCACATAGTTTTATATAAAGCCTTTATTTAAAGCCTGCATTATAAGAATATAACTCCTATTATACACCCCCCCCCCCCCCCACTTTGGGCAGCCACGAGATGGCAGCCATAAGCTGTATGAACGTTAAGATACTACTCTATGCAGTATTTCTAAAAGGTCCTCAGCCTGTAAAATACAGGAGTCCTTCAATCAGTTTTGTCATGCAGAATGCAGCCCATAGCAAAGAAACCTTTCGCTGATCTCTCCGTGAAACAGGGATCATTCCTAGACTGTGACAATTATTATGCAATGCTTTGCAAACTCAGTTCTTTAAAACTGGTCACACTTTCATCTAAGAAAGTAAGATTCCCTGCTTGCTTAAGAGGATTCAGCATGAACTGGCATTTCTTGATCAGGATTTGAAACTCATGGCAACTTTAAAAATGAGCATTCTGGTAATCTAGTTAGCTGCTTGTCACTAAAATATTCCCTGATTTTAAAGTGACAACTGTCAAATATAAAGTGGTATTCTTCCTCACTAAAGATAAGTGGAAAACCCAACTCAGTAACAGAGTGCTTCAGCAAACACAGAGAGATGATACAAGTGGGGTATGAAGCTATGCCTTTCCCCTTCAGAAAGATCAGCTTCTTCGGAAACACTGAGGGTTTTTTGAGGGATTCTAATTTTTACATCCCATGTGATTTGTGCTGTAACATTAATAGAAGGCAGAGGGACATCTGAAAAGACAGAGCTGTTGGTATCATAATTTCCCTGCAATAAGGGAATTTGTGGGAGAGATTAGGGCAACACAAATTCTGACATGAACAACAGAGATAAATACCTTCAAAAGGTTTCTGTCTGCTTAGGCTTTCCCAACACAGCATTCCAAAACTGAAAAAAACAGAACAGCGAAAGACCATTTATTAGTTTGCAATCTGTATCTATGTTCTCATTTCCAAGAGAAATTTCACGGGTTTAAGAGAAGGGAGTTTTTCAAGACAAAATCTGTCCAAGTCTTTCCTAATTTGACAAGATCCTTTTTCCTGCATTACGAAGTTTCAGTTTTCAGCTGAACTGTTCTTATAATAAATCAGTTAGAATTAAATTTTTAATTTTTTTTTTTTTAAAACATAGGATCAATTAGAATTACATTTCACATTACTGCCTTATCTCCATTTGCTCCTGTGAATTTCGAAATCTTCTGTTGTGCTTTCTCTATCATTTTTGTTTTGTTTTCAAGTAATTTAACTAGCAACTGAAAGAGCTGGACTTTCAGCAGGTACTGACAAGCACATTAGTTAACCTACCAAAAACTTGATTCTGACCCACTCTATGTCTGTTTTCTTTGGCAAATTTTGATGGGGCTCCAAATACCTTTTTCCTTTTCTAACATCTTAGGAAGTATTCCAGTGATACCATAGATCTACATATGTAGCCCACAACTCAGATCATATAAAATACAGTTGTTTGATAAAAATCTCAATCTGCAAAATCAGAGGCAGAAGCAAGGAGGCTGCTGGAAGAGAGAAAGCAGGCTATGGATGAGTCAGAAGCAAAGCAATCAAAAGGGGAAGAAGCAGTTCTAGGATAAACATACCTGCTTACTCATATAGCTTGCTGCAGTGCTGAATTACAATGTTTAAAAACATCCCCTCTTCTGTCTTATTTCCACATAAAACCTGAAGGTGCTTTTACTTAAATATCCTCGAGGAAAGTATTAATGTAACGTGGGCATACATGTAACTTACATGTACTTAATATTTCACATATGACACATACTTTTGTTTTCTCTGTTGCACCACTGTCTCAACATACACCTATCTCATGCACTGAGTCACATCTGAGCATCTAAAATTATACAAGAATGACACATTGGAAAATGAATTATGCTACCTGAAAATAAGCCTCCACTCTTCCTGCGCAAAAATCTTGTGTTTATGAACAACATCAGATTAGTCACATCATTTATAGGTCTCCTCAAGTGTATGCATTGTTTGACTCATCTTAGAGCCTACCTCTGTGACAAAAAAGCAGGAGTTTGAATTAGTTGCTTCTATAAAAGCTCTGAAAACAGAAGAGTGGTCATGCTTAGAAGTTATTTATAATGTTAGTCCACAGGCTCTGTATGCCAGTTGTAAAGACCTATGTCCATACAGACAAAAGTTGCAATTCGAGCATGTAATATATACAAAAGGAACACATGGAAATAGGTTATCTTCCTCCTTTGGATAAATGACTTCGTTAAAAAGTATGAATGCTTGAGCGGCTCAGTAGGTTATTCCAGCAGAGATTCCATAGGACCTTAATGGGACACTATTGAGAGAAAGGTCTTATTTTTACCTGGGCCTCATTTAGGCATGAAATGTTCTTCCTGAAACTAAAGCCAACAACAGTTCATGCTTAGAAACTATGTGAAGTAGTTATTAGGTTTCTAAATGTATATGAAAGTTTTGACAGCTACGTTACCCTTTTAAAACATTTGGGTCCATTATATAAATATTTATATGATGAACTTTGAGAACAGTTCTTAACCTTGGTATATTATTCACCAAATATAGGGAATTTCAAATTTAATTTACTGCTGTAATTGGCCTCAGGGAATACTATCCTACTGCATTGTGTAGATCTGGCATTTTTACTGTAGTGTCTTTGAAAATAAGTATTTCAGCAGCATTGTAGAATGTAACAAGGACTAGGTATGACCTGCCCTTAGAAATTCCATTCACCTGTAAATATCACCTTCCTGGGAAGGAAGGCCTCCTTCAAGTATTTCAGGAGGGAGATACACTAAATACTGGCAGTTTCTCCGATTGCAGTTCTGCAGGTCTGACCTCAGTTGCTGACTCCTCCAGTTGATTAGACCATAATCCGATATCTACAGAGATGGGACAAAAAATAAATTTGAGTAACAATACCTCAAGTCTTGGTATTAAATGTTGACTATTAGGATAAATATATGCAACAATAGGACAATCACTGTATTTTACATTAATAGGCTAAAAGTAGAAGCTCCTACCTTGGCTCTGTACTGCGTATCCAAAAGCACATTGGAAGGTTTCAGGCTGCAGTGGCAGAAAGCTGGTTTGAGGCTGTGAAGGTGATGCAGCCCTTCAGCCACATCTGACAGGATCCTTATGAGTAAGGGAAATGGAAGTTCTGGGTACAGCTGACGCTAAGTAACACAAAATACAGGTGTTGGTAGTGTGAAATTGTTACAATTCACATTTTCATTTGACAATAAACAGAAGTACAATATAGAAGCTAAAGAACAGGTTGACTGTGACTACTGTCCATAATTTACATGGTGATTGTTCTCTGTTGGCTGACCTTGTAATTATTTTTGTCACATAAAAGATGACTTCTTTTATGTACCTCATGGATGAGCGAGTGGAGGGATCCATTGTTCATCCATTCAGTCACTATACCCACAAGTCCATGGTACTGGTAAATCCCAAGAGAAGGCAGGAGACGTTCAGACTCATAGCGTCTGACACTTGCTATATCCTGAAGTAGCAACTTCCACTCCCTGTTAAAAAACAAAAAAGCATTAGAGGCAGGTTAGACTGAAGGGAATTTCAGCTGGAGATGAGATAGTGTAGGATATGGAAATGAGAGATAATCATATGATTGAACACAAGCTAATATAATTCTACCAATAAAACCAGTATTATATCATCTTTCCAAACAATTCTAAGAAAATGAAGCAATCCCTTGTGTAGTGTATTTTTCTAATATAACATGAAAGACCTCTGGATGCTTTACTATGAATGTAAGAGCACAGTTTAAAGCAAGATTGAAGTGCAAAGGCAGGAGAAAGCTGAGTTATATGAAATGCTAGAGTAAGAAAAATCAATTTTTTTCCCCTTAGTGTCCCCAAGAACTTGTGTTATATCCTTCTGCTATTAGCGAGATCCACATTTACAGGGAAATTATTATCTTCCATGCTTATCTAATGGGACCATATTATAGAAATGAGATATGATACAGCATGTCAGAGTATTATAGAAAAGTGAGGCCAAATTCAGATTTGATGTAAACAGTACAACTCTAGTGACTTTGCCAAATTTAATTCAAACTCAACTGTGGTTGGACTGTAGACCTGAATTCAAACAGTTTATTTACAGCAAAGCTTTGATCATCATCAGAAGAATACAGTTTTGTTATCTAAACTTCAGACAGTTACTTCTTCATGCACAGGAAACACTGAACTATCAATTAAATTGTGCTTTTTTGTGGAAGCAACTGAACTTCTGCTACATGTTCAATTTTTGTTAATTGCATGTTTTATTTTAAAGATCTGATTATCTCTACTCTATGGTACTTGTGAGCTGAAAATTCATTAAAATTAATTCAAGATTCAGTTGATTTCAACAGACCTGGAACTCAGTCTCATTATTCTAACCAGCTCTTATATGAGACTTCAGTTTCAGTTTCTCATATTTACTGTGTTGATTCACAAGCCTGTAAACTAATTACGGGAAGTAATTCACAGCCCCACCTGTTTTAACACTTATTTCCACAAATCTAAATATTTATCCTCAGCACACAGTTAAACATTTTGCAGCTGGAGTAAAACACAGTTTATTCTCCCAGCTTTCCTAAACACTGTGTAGTGTAAACAAGAGATCAGAATGGTAGAAAGAGAGACACGAACAAAACAGTGGCTTTAGTTTTAGGGAAAAAAGTGTGAGTGAAAAGATGTCAAATCAGGGTAGCATGTTAAATTCAAAGCAAAGTAAAATGTTGATTTCTGTAACTTTAACTGTTTTGTTTTGGGGTTGGTTTGTTTGATTTAAAGAAAATGTGGATAGGGGATGGAGGAAGCTTTCTTCTTTAAACAAGCTACCAAACAAATAACATTTGTTCAGATTACAGAATTGCTGGACTTCTATTGTCCAAAAAACAAGCAATCCTCCTCCCCAACCACAAAAAAACCCCACCAAACCTTACAATTCTTAACTGTTCTCAAATTCTGGCAGCATGTGGTTTTTGAAGTATCACTGAAAATTTAAACTGTCCATTTAAAAATATTTGTATGAAATACTGTTTTTTTCCTCCCCTGCCTTTATAATGGAACAAATACAACACTATGTATTCAAGTAGGACCCTTTTGTATTTACTTTTAACAAAAGCCGCTTGAATGGCAGCTTTCCCAGTTAACAGGACTAACTAGTCCGTGGATGCACATCAGGCACTCCTTTTGATAAACAGTCAGGTCAGTGCATTCCCTAAAATGCTTTGGTCTTGCTTCATCAAAAGTAGCTTGTGGTTACTCTTGGAAACTTTCTGTGGTTTTGTTGCACCCTGGAATTTTGTGGTCAGTAGGCTGACGCCTGTCAGTTACTGCTCATTTGTTTTTATAATTAGGACATGTACACATCTCACTGCCCTGTAACCATGACCATTATCCCTCCCTCCTCCTCTTTCTCTACACTGTCACCTGTACGTGCTGTTTTATGTTAAGTTCAACTGAGATCTCTTCAGGGACCTCCAGAAAGATGTAGTAACATAGCATGCTGAGTATTACTGATCAGGGGTTTGTAGACATTATTATAGTAGAGATAATTAATGACTTCAGGATTAAGCTCTACTTTTATAAAAATTTGTAAAAAACCATACAGCTTGTTTCTCAGTAGAACTTCCTCCTAGTTGCCTCTTGGCTAATCAGGATTTCTAGGAATGGAGATGTCTTTAGGAATCAGATGGTCCTGGGCATGCCATGATTCATTCTGGTGCCATCGCTGCAGGTCTGTGCTGCCCACCGGCTCAGTTAGTTGGCCAAATGAGACACGTACCTCCCTGTAGTGTCCTGGCTGGTCAGCAGCTTCACAGAGATGTGAGTGTTCCAAGAAATATGAAAGGCTTTGAGTGCAAAGCCTGAGCCTGTCCTGGTCAAGGTAAAGCTATCCACATCTTCCTGGGCTACTACAGGTAATGATTTGGCCATTTCTTGGTGGCTGGCTTGGGGAAAAAATGGCAGAAAAGAAAACAAGTTTTAAGAACTACTTTATGTCACTACTACCAAAGCACAGCGAAGCTGCACCACCCCTTACTTCCCAGGTAACTATTACCCTAATCCAACAGGCTTCCTTTTACCACTGTGTCAGACTTTCCTTATAAAACCAGGAAAAACACATTAATTGCAAAGGAGTGTCTGGACCATAACTTGCCATCTGAGACTGCAAGGTGCTAATTAATTGCTCATTATTATTTCCACCTGATGACTTTGAAATGTTGGGCCAGTATTTATAATATAGAGTGTGATTTTAAAGTGATGCTGAACTATGTAGACAACAAACTAGTATCTTACGGTTACATGCTAGACAAACATACAGTTTCGCTGCTTCTCAAAAAAGGCAATTATTCAGTAACTCATGTCAGTGTGTTCAGCATCATTCTTGCATGTATTCTTTAATACAGCATCACATGTAAATGCAAAAGCAAGGCAAAAGGCAAATTTCCTGCTGCTGTAAGCTGGCAGAACTCTGCTAAATGGGCTTGTGTCTTCATAGCAGCCTCTAGTTTGGCCAATACTCTCAATACATTACCTCTCTACAGCCATCTGAATGTCTCAGACACATTGCATGGCAATGCATGTGGATTAGAGATAACCTCTGCAAATCATCACCTGTGTTACTATGCAAGTAACATTTTTATTCACAACTGTGAAGCTACATTAGACTAGAGATAACCACAAAGTCAGTAGTGAAAGAGGAAAACAAGCAAGCCAAGAAAACAGATGGGATAAAACCATTGGTAAGGATTACTGCAAGATCAGTGGTCAGTGAGTCAGAAGAACTCAAACTGGAATACTCCCTTCAGGGTCCAGTAGACCAGGGTTAGAAAAGGAAACACAGGAGGGAACTGAAGCAACAGGGCCAAAAATTTGAAGTAACCAGTAAGGACTGTTGAGTGTGAATTGTGTTCTTCTAGAAGATGATGTGTTCTACAAAGAGCTCCTGGGATACAGGAGGCCTGAAAGTCTTCTGACTTTGAGCACATCACTTGTACTCCATGAGTAAAAAAAAAAAAAAAAAAAAAAAAAAGGACAAGTCCCTGATGATAAATTAGTCTATGCTCATGGCTGAACTGCTTCTAGTTCATGACCAACTTATTTTCGGTTAATCTCAGTAGGTCAGCTGGGCCACGCAGCCATGTTTCACAATCAGAGAGGTACTAAGCTCAGTTTTGCATCTAACCACAATCAAAATGCAAATAAAAATTCAGCAGCTGATTTACGAGTGCAGCTTTAACTGTACTTGATTCTGATGGGAAAGCACAGTTGAACTTTTTGCTTTTTGTTAGATTATTGTAGTTTGAAAGCAATAGCTGCCTTAAGTGCTTCACTTAGTTTCCTTAAAGAATAAATCCAGTATGGTATGAGGCTGAGGGACTGGTTAAGAGTTTCATGAAATTTGAAAAGATTACTCTGAATGAAGATAAGTTTCCAAATGAGCCATTTATCCTTTAAAGTTGCAAAGACAGACCACACAGATCTACCAATCTTAAATATAAAGGAGATAATCAAAAGGCTGTCAGGAGCAAAATTATGTCTCGTTTTTGTTATGTACTATGATAAATAATCATTTAAATAGCCAACAGAATTTACTCGACTCCAAACATAGTACAAGGAAGATCAAACAACGAACATAGGATCTAAACCATTCCTGAAAGTATCTATTTTTATTTAAAATTGAATCAAGTAAAGCTATAACAGTTTTTTAAACTCTTGCTAACTGGCTACTTAGGTAAAAATAAAAGCTAGCCATCAGCTCCTATTTTGGATTTGCAAAACCTAATTTAACTAGAGATTTTTAACTAGAGACTTTCTAAAAACAAAACAAAAACCACTTCGATCTTTCAGTTACAAACCATGACATATCAAGCACCATTGTCCCTGTGTCTGAGTTTGTACATCTGTTCCCACACCTCAGAGAGACTTGCTGATAATCTCCAAAAGAGTTTAACCCCCAAATGAGAAATCTTTTATTTATCTAGGGTGCTACCCAGATTCCTAAAACAGCTGGAAAGACTAATCATGGAATATGGGACTATCATGGAATTATAGATAACAAAGTATCTCTCTACTCCCTAGATTGCAAGTTTGGTACCAAAGCAATTTTTTCAATAGTTCTGTTCTTGTGAATGCTTTTTCTCCTGGACCCCTTTAAAAAGTCCGTATCAGACCACAAACCCAGTATTTCTTAGGTGACCTTTGCAATGAAGGGTTTCATATTATTTTTCACTAAGACACTGAAAGCCTTAGATAACTTTGTCATGTTCACCTAGTAGGGCAGGCAGGGGCAGGAGGGAGACTACCATCAAACAATTTATTTCAAGTTTCTAATTTTACAGGGAATTTTTTAAAAGTAACTAATAGTGAAGATGTTTTCCTTAGAATGAGAAAAACGCTACATTATGTCAATATTCAGATGCCTCAGTAAAAGAAATTGGAAACAAAAATCAACTTACCTCTGGAAATACAGGCATAAAACCCATGGAACAGCAGAGCGAAACTGCTACAGATACCAAGTGCAAGTCAGCTTTGAACTGCATTCAAACCCTGTGTGAGTCAGCTGTTGTTGATCTCTCCTTTTATTGGCTGCCTGCAAACATCTAAAATTTCCTGTTCAGATATACAAGCTGTAACTCTTTAGTGACTGCAGATGGGTTTTCAAAGGCTGATTTCTTAACTGCCTGTAATTAATGAGAGGAATTACAGAAAAAGAGGTTGGATAGCTACTTTTTGCCACAATGAGGAATTCCAAGAAGGAATGCAAGAGTGAAAAACACCATATTGGATACAGCCCAGATACAGAAGCACGTAGAGCTGCTTGCAGATGGTGCAGCTGATGCTTATGTCTGCAGTAGATCAAGCCAACAACACAAGTACAAAATAGCTTTAAACTTTTTAAGTCAAGTTGATCTTAAAACAGGATGAAAATTGCTGTTTTTTTCTGGTTACAGGATGCGTAAGCATAGGGGTCACATTAGGTTGCAAAGAAGAAGTAAGGATCAATTTGCTGTCAAGTAGTCCTGCTGAAAAGGATGTAGGGGTTATGATGGGAGTTAAGTTGATCATGAGCCAACAGTGTGCTTTCATCACAACTGGGGAAAATTGCATGCTGACTGCATGTCAATGTAGCCCAGTAAAGTGAGAGAAGTCATTATGCCTCTACTCAGAAATGGTGAGGCTGCATCTGAAATACTGAGGGTCCTAAAGTTGACTACAGTTCAAAGAAAATTTTGAGAAACGGGAGAGGATCCCATAGACAGCTACCAAGATGGGCCCTAGAGGACACACCGTACAAGGAAAGGTTGAGGGACCCAGTCTTGTTTAGTCAGGTGAAGGAGGCTGGGGGTGTGTGTGGTGCATGTCTACTAGAAGCCTACAGCTACTTGAAGGTCAGTTATGAAGACAGAGCCAAATTCTTCTCCATAGTGGCAGATAACTAATGGCATAGGCAGAGGTCTCTACTTTAGAGGTTCAAGCCAGATGCTAGAAAATTTTTTTCAGTACTGGAAATGGGCCACTCAGGTTGCAGTCCATCGTTTAAGGTTTTCTAGACTCTGCTAGCCAAAGCCAAGACTGACCTGATGCAGCACTGCTGGTAGTCCTGCTTTGAGCGGAGGCTGGGCTAGAAAATGCTAAAAGTCCAGAATATCTTTAATTTTGTGAAAACTCTGTAAGGCCTAATTATGTTGCTGCTAGGCCCCTGGCATATACATTCACACTGAAGGTTGATGGGACTGCTGGATGCAGGGTGGACACTTTAGCAGAAGGCAGTCATTTCAGTTGATCACGTTTATTCAAACCTTCCACTCCATGAAGACTGCCTTTATTTATAGAGTCTGAGTTTAAAAAACAATGTCAGTCAATGAGATTCTGTCCACAGGCTTCTGTTGGTTTTGGATCAAATCCTAGCACCCCCCAATAGAGAGGGAGCAGGCAGTAGGGCAGTTACCTAATCCTCCTATGATCACAGGAAAGTCCCTTATATCTAAAAATCATGTGGCTAGTGCTCCACGGCCTGAGAGGAAGCACACTACAAGTGGGAAGCATGGAGTACGCCTTCGTGTACAATGCGTTACTTCCTGACAGCTGTAGCTATCTGAACAGCATCAGCTTTCTCTACCCAGCACAGCCCTCCAAGTGAAATTAGTATGAGGGAGCTGAAGTAGCAAAGGTAAAACAAATGGGTTGTAACTGTCCTGGAGAAGGCTGGAAGCATGTCAATTTTCTGTGGCCACAGGATCCTCCTCTCCTTGGCTTTCATTTATCAACAACACATTCATTTGTGTCCATAGTCTACTTTTCTATAAAAATTACATTAAAAATGTTTTCCCCTGTTTAAGGTATTAGCCTGTCAGGATCAGACTATACTGCAGCAGAATCACAACTATTCAAAATCCTTACAACTAATTAAAGAAACTTAGGGGGATCTTTGTAGACAGTTTGAAGAACTTAATTTTGCAGAAATTCTTTGACACTTAAAGCAGTCTTAGGTACTTCTGTATTTTTAGAATATCACGTGCTCGGGAAACACAGTACTAAAACAATCCTGCATTTGTTTATTCCTTTTGACTACTGTTATCAGCTTAAAAAAAACCCTCAGTGTAAAACTATAAAGCTTAATTTTAATCTATATTTGGAGAAACCAGAAATATACAGGCCAATTTGCAGTGCAGGTCAGAACTAAACATCATTATTAGTGAACACGTTAAATAAAAAGAAACAGTATTTTTACCTACACATAATTTATCCAGAGAAATTTAAGGCTTCTCACATAATATGAAAGCTTATAAATAATAGGCAAGGAAAAAATCCTCTGCAGGCTCACGAGGGCTGTCTTATGCAGTAATTAGACAAAATAAAGAAAACTAAAGTTTAGTTTGACTATCGGTGGTTTTTTTTGTTTGTTGGGTTTTTTTTGTTTTGTTTTTTTTTAATTATGGAAAATACTTGGAATAAAACCTTCCAGCAAGGAATAATGGGTAAGACAGACATTGAATTTTTCTAATCTCCTATACATAGGGTTCATTCATTTCCATACAGATACCTAAATACATAGATACTGGAAAAGTACAGACAACTCTTGCCAAAAACAGTAGCTGCTTGATGCCTAGAGACTGCATGCTATCATCAAGGACAGGGAAAGACTGAGATCCTAACAGAAATACCACTGAGTGCACTTCCAAGCATATGCAAGGGGAAACAATAATGAACAGGAAGGTAATCTGAAGAGCACTTAAGACGACCATTATGTCAGCAGGATTCCTTATTTAGTGGGCAAATCCGTCCGTCACAGCAAGATTGGAATTACACATAGCAGTGTCTGACTGTAACTGCAGGAAGATTTCAGAGACAGTATGTTATTTCTCATATGTACATTTGTTCATGCTAAATGACAACCCAAGTATTTCAGAAGAGCCATAGATCTCAAAAAACCCAAAGACCAGTTTTTATTTCATTCAGAAGACAAACAAAACTCTGAGCCTCTGAATGTCAAAGAACAAACAGTAAAACCCCCACCATATTTAAACTTTTCAAAGTGTCCAAAGAAGGTCTTTTAAAACCTAACCATAACAATGCAAGAACTAGAACATGTGCTTTTTCAATCCAGACTTGCTTTTGTAGCTCACTCACAAGCTAAGACAATATATCGGGAACACAAACATGTTCTTAACATCTTAACACCCTGAAAGTAGGAATAATAGTGATGCCTAAAGGATAACATGGTTTAAGGCATGAGTGGTTTATAGGTCTCCCCCTCATAATAGTGATGCAGAGTGAACCCAGTTACAATCAAATTTAAAACAAAATGGGAGCTGTACAAGAAGCAGCATTAAAGGACCACAGCATAAGACAAAGCATTAATAGAGCAAGTATGCACAATAAAAGAATGACACAGTACCAGAAGATTGAAGCATTAAGATGACCCAAATACCAAAGCCTCTGATGCATGTTCAGTAAATACTACACTTTGATATTTCAGAAGAGTTCCCATTATCATTTCTCAATCTGGTTATTCCAGTTGAGCATCTGTACAGGGTAACTTTTGGCAAAGAGGTAGGTTCTAAGGTGCTGTTTCTTTGGCACCTTATGTATTTCAGGAGGTCTTGCAAGGAGTGAATATGAAGATGATAGGCTTCAAATTGTGGGATTCAGATGCTCTGTATTTCACCTTTATAAAACCTAAGCTACAGTGCATGAGTGCAGCCAACAATATATAGTCATCTTGCTCTAGAAGATAGGACTCCAAACAGGCACAATATTTGCCCACTGTAATTGGATACTTCAAGATACAAAACTATAGTGTCAGTTTCATGGATCTGGAGTTGAACTAAGGCTCTCTTTTTTTTTTTTTTTTTCCATTCAAGAAAATTGTTTCCTCAAACACCTATATCATGCTATTTTGGAAAATACTCATAACATTCACCTTATTAATAAGATGACTAAACAAGAGTATCACAGCTGCCAGCCTTAGGCAGTTTCTGTAAAATGAGCAGTGCCAAGCACATCTGTTAATTAAATTGTACCACAGAAATTTTTTAATTCTTTACCCAACTGTTTTAAATAGTGGAATCTTAAACAAGTATCACACAATTCATAATTCATGCAAATGTGAATAAGATGAAGAAGTCCTAGACTGCAGAGAGCTTAGGGTATCATACCTCAACTTGTTAAATGGTTTGCAAAAAGTGCCTTAGTCCACATCCCAGGCGTTTGCGATCTGTTTGGAACATGACATGCTAAACAGTATTAAGACAGGGTGGAGAAACGCTAAACCTCCAGGGCCATCAATTATGTACCTGCAGATAAATAGTTTGAGTAAGCTACTGGTGAAATGACAGAGGCCTAGATTGTATGACCTTGCTGTGAATGTATAGCATAGGTATGTAAGAGAATATAAGCAGGCTTCCAAAGCCTTTACACATACCAAGCAAAACTTGATCTTCTAGGCAAACAAACATAGTGAGCGCTCCCTCTTTGGTCCCCTAAGGATACCTGTTCCAAGGAGAGAGAAAGTACAGCCACATTCATCAAATCCCCCAAAGAAGCCTATCCTATAGAAGAGCACAGCACAAACATCTTTACCAATGCCACGCTTGCCTCCTGGATTTTCTGCTGGAAAGTGGGCAAGTTTTTTAACTGGCTTGATCCTAAACATTGTGTTTTTTCTACCTGACAATTCTGTAATATGAAAACCTGCAAGTGAGCACAAATAATTAACAGGAATTTTTAAATAATCTAATTTAAACTAAATGTTTTTCTATTGTGGGGCTGGTTTGGGATTTTTTGTTTGTTTTTTCGAAGTTGCAACAACACATACATTAAAGACATCTGAAAGATACAGATTGATGCTGACTTCCTTTTAAATGTTGGTATAATCAAGTCTGCTTGTAGGCCACTTGCATTTAGTGACCTGGAGAAAGAATTCTGAATTGCTGCAGTAAACGTCAGTGGACTTTCAGTCATCTAGGAGAACACTCTGCTTATGGTGAAACCGTGCTCTACTACAATTGACTTCTATTGAGCTCATATTCTTTGAATTTGGTCATTAACACACTAAAGTGGAATTAAGTTCAACACTGCTGGAGATGAGTACTTCCTTCTCCGGCAAGCAGCCAACTAACACAGAACATTAAAAAAAAAAAAAAAAAATTACCTTGGTTTCCCAACAGTCTTTCCAACCACAAGTGTCACTGTCCTTTGCAGATAAAAGCAGCTCTTGTCAACCTGAGAAATTTTAGCTGGGCTAGAATCCCTGAATTAGATGAGAGATATGAAGAGATAGCACCAAAAAAAAGAGAAAGCAGGTCTTTTTATACCCAAAAAATCTACTTATGGAACTTCAATACTGTTTAAAATTTATTAAGAAAATAGTTTTAACAGATCTTGCAGTAATCAAGGGGCTAACTACAAGTTTCAGCTTTCATTTGGAGGCTGCCCAGTCAAAACCCTCTGAAACTCTATTCCTTAGAGACCCAAGAGTTTCAAAGAGAACCAAAAAGAACACCAGACATTGTTTTTTATTACACAGTCTCATTGAAAACATATTAGTTTGAGAGGCTGAATTTGTGAATGTTTGAGATGGCAACATTGCATACAAACTCCTCAAAGAAGGCTGAACATTGCAATCTTTGGGTTTTGCTTAGCACTTTCTTCCAGTAGATTTTTAATTGCTTAGCCCATGGAGATCACTATCATTTCTCCTGTGAAATTCATGAGAGAACAGGGACATGCAGCAAGAGACACATATAGGCAGCATCCAAACAGGCTACAGAGCCCAAGTGCTGTCTGTCCTCAGTAGTGCGTCGCCTGTTTAGCTATCTTGCTAGCTTTCTTTGGAAGCCAGCATTTGATCTGTAGCAAAGACACTTGAGCCAAAAATATAATTAATAGTCACATGGTTTAAGAAAATGTTGCAATAATGCAGCATAATCTTCTTTTGGGACTGATATTCTGACTTTAACTTCTCGATTATCTAACTATCCATTTTAATACAGACAAATGAACTTAACTGAAAAGTAAACTGTTGTTCTAATAATATCACCTTAAGTACTTGTTTGCCTTTTGCTTTTTAAAGCTGAAAATAGCAGTGTGGCATGAGGGAAAACAGGCTGTACAGGATGGACTTTGTTCTATTGTGTTCTTTCCAGGAAGTAGCAACAAAAAGAAATCACCTGTTGCAAATTGCCCCATTGCACTGTAAGAGAAAAAACCCACCAAGGCTTATCCATGTCCTGAAGTGACATACACACCCACTTCCTTTTGGCTTCAGTAGTATAGGAAAGCAGGTACAAAACAGACAGCTGTATGGAAAACATTAAAAAGGAAACATTTAGAAATTGTGCAAGAGAAGCTGATGACCCTGAACACCAGCAGGCTTAGGGAAAAGCCATGGTCTTTCCAGTTTACGCAGATGCTAGATGTAGGCTCAGGTGCATGACTGTGAGAAGCAGCTGGCGTTATATTTGCACAATGGTATGCACGTCTCCAGAAAATATATTCCTCTCAAAGCACAATACAACAGCATATATTTGGCAGTGCGTACACCAAATTTAGTGACTCTCTGGATTAATATACAATGGTTGTGCTGGACTCAGAAGCAACTCAACAGGATGAGGGAATGAGCAAACAGGAGTCCCATGAAGTTCAAGGGGAAATGCCAAGTTCCACACCTGGGAGGAATAGCCCCTAGCACCAGTATATGCTGGGGACCAACCAGCTGGGAAGCAGCTCTACAGAAGAGAACCTTGGGGTAGTTAGTAGATAAGCAGCTGAACGTGAGCCAGCAATGTGCCTTTGTGGCAAAGAACAGCAAGCATCCTGGACTGCATTAGGAAGAGTGTTGCCAGTAGGTCAAGAGAGATCTTGCTTAGCATTGGTAAGATCACATCTGGAGTTGCATCCCCAGTTCTGGGCTTCCCAGGACAAGAAAGACATGGACATGCAGGAGTGAGTCTAGCAGAGGGGCAGGAAGATGATTAGATAATTAAGCAATTAGAATATCTGACATAGGAGGAGAGGCTGAGAAAATGAAGATTGCTTAGCTTCAGGATAAGGCTCAGAGGGATCTTACTGATGTATATAAAGAGCTGATAGAAGGAAGTAAAGAAGATGGAGCAAGACTCTTAGTGTTGCCCAGTGAATGGACAGAAAGCAATGGGCAGAAATGGAAGTACAGGAAACTGTTTAAACATAGGGAAACACCATAAAGGTGATTGAACACTGGAACAGGCTGTCCAGAGAGGTTGAAGTCTCCATCCTTAGAGATAATTAAAACCCAGCTGGACACGGTCCTATAAGCACAGCTTGATTACAGTTCTTCTGTTTTTTCTTGGTTTTTTTTGTTTGTTGTTTGTTTGTTTCAAAAAAACCCTTTCTGCAAAATTACTGTGAAACATAGTTCTAAAAGGACATGACATCAAACATTTTCAACTGCTTAACATTATTAGCTTTGAACTGTTGAAAAAGGTCAGGCTGGACAGGCCTCTGAGCAACCTGATCTAGCTGAAGATGTCCCTGCTCATTGCAGGGGGCTTGGACTAGGTGATCTTTCAAGGTCCCTTCCAACCCAAACGATTCTGTTAAAGTCTCCACTAAGAAGAGTAAACCATGGGGTTTTTTTTTTTCTTTCTCTTTTGCTAGGGCTGCCACACAAAGGTGTCAAATATTTTATATCTTGATGTGGAAAACAATTGCTACAATCTGGTGCATTTTATTATATAAGATGAGGGACTTATAGTGAGTCTGGTTAGCTATGTACACATTCAGGCAAGAAAGTTGATGGAGATGAAATTTATCTCAAGAAGCATCAAGAGGAGGGGAGGTCCATTTGAGGTTATTTTCTCTACAAGTAGTTTTATATGTGTAACATTCAAATCTACTAGCAAGAAAAATAACACTGCTTAAATTGCTTGGTTTTGCTCAGACTGCCTGTTTCCAGAAACCTGTCTGTTGTTAATTCCCAGGTGAAGCATGATACCTGCAAACAACATTGTAATAAAAATAATGAAATAAACATGGGCATATTAATGGTTAAGCAACTTTTTTTTTTTTTTGGTTGTGGTTTTTTTTTTTTTTTTTTCCCAATGCCTTTGCTTTCTAGTCTTGATTCTAAAGACTATTAGCATCATCTAAAAAGGGGATTTCCACAGTTGCCTCAGGTTTGTATATGCACTTGTATCACTAGCTGCTGTTGTGCTTAAACATTAGAAATTAGAACCATCAGAAAGATCAAACTCAAAAATACATTATTAGGTACTAAATATTATATATTATGGCCACATACATATTTTTAAATTATTGTACTAGCATCCTGAATTTTATCTAGTCTTGTGCTTTTGACTTTTCTGTGATATGGTATTGTCTAGAAAAAAAATAAATTTCTTTTTCTGTGCTTATTTTCTCCAGACTGTAGAGTAGGATACAGTTAGCTTGGAAAGGTTCAGCTAAACTTTATCAGTTTCTGAATGTTTAATTTTTAAATTACATACAATACCCATTGTCATCAATACATAATAAATAGGTAAATTGGGCCTGTCAGCCTAATTTGAGTTGAGTTGTTACATGTGGCTTCATCAGATAGCCTTCATTTTGGTTATCTAAGGGTTTTTTCATAGGTTTTTTCCTTCCCCACAAAGTTATGAGGTAGTCGGGATCAGAAACTCATATAAAGTTTCATCACTGCCTTTTCTTGCTTGCCTGCAGAGAACAGTTGCTTAACTTTCCTGTCCTGTATCTTTAATAGAATCAAAAATCATTGGAACTGCATTGTTAAGTCAGATCAGGTATAGCACAAGTAGCAACTTCACTATGCTCCTGTAACTGTAAAAACTCAGTTCCTGATGCTTTCAAGAAGTGCAGTGGAGTCTCTCTGCAGTGTCATGTTGTGATACATGTCTTATAAGCATACCATAGATAGAAATAAAAGTGAGTCAAGCAATCAGAAAGGCTGACAACAATGATAGACAGAAATATTAAATCCTACCATTATATATCACACTTTATTAATAGCAATTCTAAATGCAATTGAATTCTCAGAATTCACAAGCAGGAGTTCATGAGCTTCCTAAAGCTTGGTCTACAAGGAACACAATGCAAAAGCCATCATAGCACATCTCAATCTGTACCCTTTCCATAATATTATAATAATTTAAAAAGCCTGAACTATGTTTTACTCAGGAAGAAGATTCCCAAAGATACTGGCTTCCCAAAGTTGTTTGAACATAAGGAGCTTGGTAGAAAAGAAAAAGAGAGACCACATACATGAAGATGAATCAACAGTGCTACAGCAAGAGGTAAGTTTTTATGAAACTCTAAAGACTCTACTTGTCACTAGATTCCTGCTGCAGCTCCAATATACCTGAACGAGAAAGATTATTAACCACAAGATGCAAGTCTTCAGAAAGTCACACCATATTAGTTTCAACACCAATACAACTACTTATAATTCAAATAAGTTTTCAGTTCTGTCCACCCCAGCTGCTCTTCATCTCACCTAACTTCACATGGGCTTGATTCTACTTCTTTTGTTCACAGAGAAACAAAATCAAACTGTAAGAGAAAGGCTACCATAATGATTTACCCCATATTGATGTTATTCTATGTCCATTAAAATGTTTGTTTAACCAGAAGAAAGCTACTGCGTTTTGCCTTTTAGTCAATGTTCACGTTTATTAGTATCAGATAGCTGCAAGAGTGGGCTGCTCTGCAAAGGAAGGTGAGGAGGAGCCACGGGGGACAGGGCACAGGCAGGGATTATTTCCTTACCAGCAAAGGCTGCAGCACCCAACCAAGTGACACAGAATAGAGCAGGCCTAGTAGTCAGCATGCAAGTCCTGAGCAAAGAGGCAGGTCTGAGGGCAAATACCAATCAGCAACATACAGGGCTGAACCCAAACACACCAGGGTAGCTCAGAGTAAAAACACCACCCAGGGCCTGAGCTTAAATGCAGTTCCTGGGCCAACCGGCAGACAGCACAGGGGTGGAGGTCCCAAATGATGCTGATGAGGACAATTAGGGACTGTTGGTGTTCTCAGGGCCCCAACAGAAGATAAATTCCAGTCATAGCCTATCTTCCCTTATAGGTAGGCCCTTTGAAAGTACTGAGTTTGTATTAAAGGGTTTAATGTGGATTTATTAGGCTATAATGAATTTTTAATCTGTAATTGTTCAGTAGGCTTTGGTAGGATCTGTTTCTGAATGTCTAACACTAATCTTAAAAAGAATAATTTTAATAATATTACATGCTATAATGCTGCTTTTATGCAGTTCTGATTAGTTATTGGCCAAAGCTACAGAATTTAACATTGTTATCTCTTCTGTGAAAGTCTCTAATTTTAGTGCTCTGAGTGTCTTCTCCCTTCTCTTTTTGGTGATACTCCTCAAAAAGCATGTTTTGACAGACTGGTGAATAAGTTTTGATTCTTTTGGCACAGGGACTGTTTCATTGACATTGCAAGTTTCATGACTGTGGTATCCTTCCAGAGAAAAGTCATGATTTATTTAGAGGAACTTCATCAGCGGGTGGAAAACCGTGAGGGAAGTACCAGAAGAAAACAAGTTTCTCTAAATGGTTTCTAATAGGCTTCATGTGAGCTAGCTTCTTCTGAAACTAGGAGTTAACACATTGCAGTCTGCTAGAGACTTCAGGAGATGAAGGCTTTGTTCTTATACATGATAGCAGGTCTGGTCAGTATGTAAAATCACAAAGGTCATGACTAGAATCAGGTTTGCCATAAGAATGGTGTTCAGAAAACACTGCACATGACTTTTTACAAAAGCTGTCTTCAGGCCTCAGTGCTGCTTGGCAGATGGAGAAGGGTTACCCTGTTCATGAAGCTTTCTATGCAGTCATACAGTGACCACTCACAAGCATCTACTGACTATCACTTGACTTGCGGCAGTAGAAGCTAAGTACTCCCTGTACAGGATGAGTATAATGAAATACCTAAAGGTGAATAAAGATGTTAAAAATGAAATTATTCTTGTCATGTCAATATACTATATTGATGTTGTGACACATTACATACTGTTTGAAAGGTTGCTGCTCTATTTTGTCTTCCAAGAAAATACTATGCATACTTTGAAAAATCAGTGTATATGCTGAATCACAAAGACAACAATGCTTTGGTTTCACAAGGTCATGTGCTAGTTTGAGCATTCAAATCTGAGAATTGAAAAACTTAGCTTATTTTTAAAGACACTGAGTTCACAACACTGTATCCACAAGAATAAAAAGGTATTAAAGAAAATCTATTTTTATTTTACCTTCTTGCTCCTCGACATAATTTAATTTTGTCCAGCTACCACATTACCACTACTTCTCTCTCTTATCCTTTCAGTATTGGGAAAAATGTGGTTGAGTTTTTTCCTGCTATTTCATCAGTGGGGTTTTCTGGTAAATTTTTGTAGTCTTACTTGCAAAACATCCACTTTCATTCTGAGAATCTGGGAGCTATTTTTAGATTCACTTCAGAGGCAAAACTGTCCCTTTCAGCATACGGTAACATAATTGCTTTTTGTTTTTATAGGTTCTGCTTGCAAGTTTAACCTCAAGTTGCTTAGCAGTGTTGCATATGTAAGGCAGAAAATAAGGAATATTACAGTTTAAAAAAATAGGGTGGAAAACTGTTGGTTTGTTTCTGGCCCTGAAACAGACAGTTAGTATGTTGAGAATATTGTCTCCCTTGCTGGGCTGTAGTGTGTAGCTGCTATTTTCTCTGACTGCCTTTTCCACAGGTTTTCTTTCTCTCCCCGTGTTTCACCTCACTGCTTGGGAGGATTGTAAGCTGTGGCTGAAGGAAGGCTGATGTGCATTTATAGTGCTTAGCACAAAAAAGTTCTGATCATAGATCAGAGAGTTGCTGTAGCAGTGCTGAACAAATAGGTAGGAAGTGAAATGATAGAGAAATGTTTGAGGTGGAAGACATTACCAAAAATAGTGGTAACAACAGTAAGATTTCTAGGGGAACAGGAGTTACATGGTAAACAAGAAGATGGCATTTTCTAATATTATCTATGGAGAGATTTAAGCAGAGGTGTGCATGTGAACTGGATTTTGAGCTTACAGCAGAGTTGGTAAGTGAGGAAGGGAGCAGAAGCCTTCAATTCTAAGGTCAGAAGAGGTAATTTTTTAAGGCTGTAGAAGGCAGAGAGGTTAGAGGATTCCAGCAGGCATCTGGGAGGGTGGTGGGTATGGACAAAGGGCTGCACAAACAGTAGGAGCCTTAGGGGACTGTGAAACTCTGGGACCGACATAGAGAAAGGTTCAGCTCTTTAGTTTGTGGAGGATTATGATAAGAATATTTCTTTCCCTTCTCTGAATGTTACAACAGGCTTTTAATCCCCTCTCTGGCTTTCTGTCAGACATAGCTTTTACTCATGTATTTACGCAAATCTCACAAGTGAAGCGCACTGTTCAGTGTAGGATGGAAATTATCCCAGTGTGCTCACAACAGAGGTGATGATCATCTTGAGGACTCAGCTATGCCTTGAACAGAACGGACTACATTCAGGTTGGTTAAAATAAACCCAGTGTGCTAGAGGGTAGGATGGGACTGCTGGAGAGGGCAGCTTGAACATGAATGGCTATGATGGAAAGTGAGGATGAAGGTGGTATATTACTTCATGTGGTCCAGGGTGTAAAACTAAAAAAAAATGTTAGGAAGAAAAGAACAGGCCTGTCTCATTTTAGCAATGACAACAGCTCATTCTTAGATGGTGGTGGTAAAATTATTTGTAATTCAGAAATCAGTACTGAAAACTCTGAATAAATCAATTATTGCGTATGATGACAAAAGCAAGTATCTGATTGCTTGTATAAACTGAGGATTAAAAACCACTTTAATACTAAAGTAACCATAGAGACTATCAAACAATGTCAGCTGTAAGAAATATTTTTAATTTGATTATGAATAATTTACAACCAAAAGTTCTTAAAAAAAGCTGCTGAAGAGATCTCTTGTCTCCAGATACTCAGTTTTGCCAAAACTTAGAGTAATGGTGATAATCTTTTGTTATTTCCAGAAAGATTTAGTATATTTTCTTGTTGTTTCAAAAGTCAAGCAGATAAAACTTACCGAATTCATAGGTGAAAGATATAATAAACTGAAAAGCCACCAATTTACATATTACTCCCAGAGGAGGGATAGTATCACAATAGCTGCTATGAACACCACACTGACACCAGTCATGATAGGAGATCCTTCCATGGATCTAGCAAGCTTTGCAGGCACATTGGAATCTCATTTAGAGGACAACATTCAGGAATGCTAAGTGAATATATGTACTTACTGGTACAGAGTATGTATTTGTGTGGTATCCTTAAGATAATCTATTTATCCCAGCTTTCTGGGATTTTTACACATAGCTCCAAGGAATGTTACAAACGTAGTGCCAATATGGCAGAAGTACAAAGCATTCTAAACATATGAACCCAGATTATTACTTGGCTCAAACATGAAATATGATGCAGGCATTAAATGTTTTGTAAAACTGGCAGAATTTTGTGAAACCAGAAGAGCACTAATTCACAAAAGGTGAATCCTGGTTGCCAGGATTCAAAGAAGAAATGAAGTAGTAACTGCAGATGAGTTTGCTTGACATTAGTTTTGAGCAAAATCATAGAAAAGCATGGAAAAGATTCAGCTGAGAAGTAATCAGAATACAATGTCAGCTAACATATTTTGATAGGAAATATTTATTTCCAAGAAAACTAACTTTATTCTTTGAGAATAGAAGTTCAGAGGATAGCCGCATAGATATAACAAACAATTTTGTTAAAAGCTTTAGTATGCCATGACATTTCAAATAAAAAGTTTTACAAAAGTAAACAGGCATTTTACAAATGTTAAGCAGACATGAAGTTGATGATGAGCTAGTTTACAGGAAAAATCTAAGAAAGTAGTTGTTGGAGAGAACTGCCATTTACTAGATTTATCACAAGCAGGGCTTCACAGTGATTTGTAGAGGACCTAATACCCTTATCTAATCTGAGAGTAAATGTGAAATATGATAAACTTTTGTGATTGATGCAAAAAAAATGGTAGAATATTAAAATGCAATTTAGAAGAGAGCTAGTTTGTTTGCTTGCTGGGCTCATTCCAGCAAAATGCATTCTTCATAAAGGTAGGGCTGAAGCTAACGTACCATGGAGCAAAAAAAAGTGAGCCAGCCTAGACAATAAGACTATTGCTGGAAAGTAGTACCTCCAAAACTGAAATGGGAGCAGAGGAGATAGAAACAGGGGAGTAATGTTTGTGTAGAGGCACCAGTGAGGTGGAAATCCACACACAGCTCTAGCACGTCTCTGAAAAGAATGTTGAAAAACTGGAAAGAACAAAGAATGACTTGCCAGAAAACTTGAAGATTGGCAAAAACACCTCATAGCAAGACACTAGAGAACGTTGTACATTTCATTTATCAAAAAGACACTGAGAAATAACTTGTGTACAGGTTTTAAGTTCTTCCATGAGGAGGGAAGATGAGGCAGAGATGCTTTTACAGCAAAAGCAAGGACAGAGTAATGAACAAATGGCTGGAGACAGAAACAAGCAGTGTGAAATAGAGGCACACCTTTTTAACACTGGGTGTGACTGACCATGGGAAAAAAACCAAACAGGCACAGGACTATAGTATCTGCCATTTGATTTATTCAGACAGTAACTAGATGCTTTTTAGAAGAGGTATGTTACTCAGGTGAAATTTTCACCTGCAATATAGGAGCTAGGGGATCAAGCTAGATCATATATAGGAAGTCTTAATCTGAAACAGCGTAGACATGTGTGTATGCATAGTGCTGACAAAAACAGGGCCAGGTTATCCAAAACCAAGCTACTGGGATAGATGAGGGTTCATCTGCTTTTTAAATTGTCATCACCGTGGCTGTTGACTGTAGTCAAGCCCATATGATTAGACATATCTACATACCTTTTACCTCTGGGCAGGATGACTGGGGTCTTTTTGCATGTCACTCAGTATATTCTTTTTAAGGCCTGTGGGTTTTCTTCCACTCAGCAAAGCCTGGCCTGAGGACAGAACAGTTTGCTATGTTCTTCTCAGCAGAACTTCTGGAATTTGTGTTAAGTATTTTGAGAACAGCTGCATTTGGTCAGCAGTACAGTATATTGCACTAGCTTTCATTTTATATTCTTTTAGAACCCTTGTATTTTTTCCATAATTTCCTGAGACCAATGTATAAATAGGGATCTCTATAGCAGTCCTGGATGCTCAGTAGTCGAAGCTGAGAAGTCAGAGCCCTCTTACTTCATAAATCCCACCCTCCAATAGTCTCCTGAGGAAATCCATAGGTGCAATCTTGATCCACAGCTGGCATCAGTGTTTCACTGATACCACCAGCAAGGCAGCTTGCCACACTTACTCACTGTCCTTTGCCTTTGCACATCCAAGATTCAAATCTTGAAAAATCTTTTTACTCCTGTTACCAGCTGAATTGAATGTCACTGGCAGCAGTAAATGAGTAATAACTTCACAACCTGCCAGGAAGCTTTCTACTTATGGCTGGAGGGTCTGAGTGAGTTTGCTGCTTGCTCAGCCTTGTTTCACCACACAGAGGCAGCATGGGATCACACAGCTTTGCACCATGCCAACTTTTAACTTTTTTTGGAGTGGGCAGTGTGCACTAATGCTGGACTGTTGCAGGGGCCAGACTCAAAAATTCCTTATGTATGCAGTATAGGGACAGATCCTGGTCCCTTGGAGGACTGAGTGGAGAGAGAAGAAAGGTTAGTGGTGGGAGAAAAGGGAAAGGACAAAGTGTTTTACATGTTGCTCCTGCTGACTTAGTGGAATTTATGGTTGCTCAGTACTTCATTACAATCAAGAGGCTTATAAGTGCTTTGTGGGATTTGTGCTCTCATATGATCAAATAGAGTCAAGAGCTGAAAACAAGCATCCCATCTTTCTTCCAGTTTGTATTGCTTTTCCTTGTCACATGGGCAGTGTGGAGTGTAATCTACAGGCATGACACATGCCATTTACAGTTGGTTGATATTCTGCTGATCCTGCACAAGAAAGGGAGAGATGATCTTGTGATTAAAGAACAGGGCTTGAAATCATGATTTCCCCTGAACTTGATGCCTCTGCCTTTGATTTTTGGGTGTGACTGCAGGCAAGTCACCCAGTGAGTTGTGCCTCAGTTTCCTTCCCTGGTAAAATTAACAGGAATATTTTTAGGAGGGTAGTTCAAGGTTCATTTCATGCTAATACCATTTTTGGTAATCCATGAAAGCATTAAAACCTAGTTGTGGTATGTTCATGCCAGTAACTTGAAAAATAATCTGTTGTTTGAAGCCCTCCTATTAGTATAAAGAGGAACGCTTTTACCTTGAGGCAAGAATACTTGCTTTTGAAAAAATTGTTCTAACTTATCTGAAAGATTATTAACAGCAGGTTTAATTTAACAGAAGTAGTATGAAATAGCATCAGCTGTGCAGCAGAGGTCACTGCTGCATTATTTGGATAAATGTTGCCATGTGGCTGATAGGTCTGACCAAAAGGATTTCTAGTTCACAAGAAATATTGGGATTTCAATGAAATAAACATTTCCCTGAAATGATTATTTCTTAGAAACAGAGGAAAAGCACCAGATGAGCTATATGTACAGAACTTGTACTCCCTGGAATCTGCAGCTATTTGAAGATCTTGGTCTTGACAGTTTCACAGGCCGATAGGACTCACAGACAGATACAATACAGGCAGTTATTTTCACATCATGTCTTAACACCCACAGAATTGACAAGAATCAGTTTTACAAAGAAGTCACCCCAGGCTTGTGTCTCATCAGAAACTGGGCACCCAAAAGGCTCAAGCTCCCAGTTCCATGACAGAGATCCTCAAGCACATGCCCTGTGGGACTGGTGGTGTCCCCATAGCTGGTATGCCCATGCTGTGCAGGGCAAAGTCCTGGGGCTGCTTGGTCTGCTAAGGAACCAGGGGAGTCATGCACATACCTAGTGCCTTATCCTGGAGCAGTTCAGGTCACAACATTGGGGTGAGTCCACTTGGCAGGTCTGTTTTGGAGACACTGATTTGGAGCACATCTAGAAGTGTACCACAAGGGTGAACAGTTTGCTGGGAAAGGATGGGAAAGACCCCATCCTGGAGTACAGAACTAGGACTGTAGGCAGGAATTCAGGTAGACGTGTCTTGGATTTGATGGAAATTCATCATACCTCAGGTGCTTGAATTATTTTAGGTTTAATACATTAGCATTTTCAGATGTAGCCAAACTACATCTGCTACATAAACCCCCTGCATTTTCTGCAGATAAATTATTAGGCCTAAAGTAGTTGTGCAAAATCGCAAATGTAACCTGGAAGACCATCAGTCTTATTTTCCAGTGTTTCAGGCACGTGTCATGAGTGGGTCCTTTCCACATACAAGTTATTTGCTCTTCCTGTTTATAAATGCACAACAGCAGCAAATGGGACAAGCAAAGCAGTTCAGGACAAACTGGTGATATTCTTTTGAGCAACGTAAAAAAATATTAAAGAAAAACTATCCACACAATATTTTACATTTAAAATCCAACAATTCTGAATTTGAAAGTTACTTATTATAAATAATGCAAAAGGACCTCTTTCTCAGTGTACACATTAAGTGTCAAATAATGTGTTAATAAAGAACAGCTCATGTGCCATAAATCTGTAATTCAGTGTAGGGTTTAGGGTTATTCCACGCGGGGTCCGGACGATAGAACACCAATATGATGATTAAAGTCGCCAGTTTATTAAGCCTAGCTGATCATTCTTATACAATTCTCTAAGTTGTTTAGAAGCTTTGATTGGCTGCTACATGCAAGCATTTGGTGTCCATGCGCACAAGCATAAACTGTGATTGGTTACATCGATACTGTCCATGCGTATAAGCATAAG
This sequence comes from Haliaeetus leucocephalus, assembly GCF_000737465.1. NCBI lineage: Eukaryota > Metazoa > Chordata > Aves > Accipitriformes > Accipitridae > Haliaeetus > Haliaeetus leucocephalus. The sequence goes on along the minus strand of NW_010972528.1, from coordinate 3,184,685 downwards.
ATACAGTTAGTTATACTCACTCTGTACACGCGCATACACACAGGATATAATTGGGTATGTTAGCTAGAGCATGCGAAACTTGTCTCAGTCCAATTGGTTGAGATAAGCCCCTGAATTGAGGTTGTTTGTGCCAAGTTCCCTTTATCGTGGAATGTGCACCTGTGTTTTTCTAATTGGGATCTTTCTTTTTCTATCTTCTTGTTTATTCTGTTCAAGGCCTTCTAAAGGTGTCTGGAACGCTCTTGTGACCATGAGCTACTTTCAGGCTCAGTAACTAAGTTCCCTATAATTGAACCCTACAATTCAGTTACTCCTTATGTATTATGCCTTAATAATATTTAGTTGTTTAAGAATACTTACCCATTTCACACCATTGATCACCTTATAGATCCCTGCAGCTTTTCAGCACCATTCCGAAGTGAGGTGGGATAGAAGAGTCCAAGACATGGTGTCAGATCTGGTGATGTTGACTCAATAGTATCAGGCATCTGAAAGTTGTTTCAGGATGCTTGTCAAGGTGAGAAGTAATTCCACCCGATGTTTTACCCTGTGCTGACTATTGAACCTGGAAGACAGGTGAAGAAATGTGGTATTCTGCCAGGACTTTGTTTTTCCTTACTTAAGCAAAAAGATTCATTAGTAACTTCAAATTCAAATCCGTAAATAAGCATTTTTATGCAATCCTAAAAAAAGTGAGCCTGTTGCACTTCAATAATTTTTGGACTGTTATCAGGGGTTATTTATCAATTTAGTCATGATTTTAGAGAGTGTTTGGAAATGTGGTGAGCTTTCTTAATAGAAAAGCGGACTGAATGGCCTTTGTCCATTAAAAAGAAAAAGAATAAAGCACAGCACCAGATCTCTCTGTTCCCTGGCATAATCCTGTAAGAACAGTGATCAAGGGATAAGCAAAGAAAAAGAACAGGGACCCAGCAATCATGATTTTCAAAACGTTAAAGACTGCATTAATGTCAGTCAGGATGCACAGACCTAGGGGAGACGGAGGGGGCAATGCAAGACCCCAGTGTTCTGAAGAAGCCTGACAAAAACATAGCGCAGGTGCAAGGAAGAGGAGCTTTGTTACCCTCCTTTGTTCCCAGAGAGCAATGCAAAAAGAATTTAAAACCAGAATTTGGGTTATGGGAAACATAGGTGGCAAAGCCTCGCTGAAATGAAAGGGGTTGTGTAGAAAAAAGGGTTTCATCTCTGCCAAACAGCTAGCAGGGTCAGTGTCCAAACCATTTCTGAACAGTGTTTACACAGAGATTATTTCCAATCACAACTGAGCCAGGTTAGTATTAAAGTAAATTTCTGGGCTTGATTACATGGTGCTGTACATTCTGGCTACAGTCTAGTAAGTTATTTAAGTGTGTCCTTAATCTGCCTAAGGAGGCTTGTAGAATTCAGGAAGTGCGTTGTGAGATCAAGACCTGAGCTCCTGAGACTAAGCAATACAAAAGCTACTCTGGGCCTTTCTGCACCCCATGCTCAGTCCTCCAGGCAAAACACTCTTCACTTGACTGATTATATTAACCACTGCTTCACATCTTTAGGCCATATTTTTCAACAGGAACTTCGGGATTACTGGATCCTTAGCTCTTCTTTTCAAGAGAAGTCATAAGCTCTCTCTTCTCTTGGTAAATAACAGCTTGCAGCTGTTTCGTGTTGTGAGTCCTCAGGCTCTCTGAAAAGCTAGTCCAAGCTATTTATGAAACTGAGCTACCAGCACAAATAAAGAAAGTATAAACATCAATGTCTAATAAACATCAATGTCTAACAAACATGTGGATCTGCCCATACCAGTTGCAGTTCTGCAATGGATATGGAGGGTAAACCTCTGGTCATTATGGATCCTGCTGAATTCAGTGCTAGCTGAACATTTTTAGAGCAGGACTGCATATTTCCATCATCATTTTATACGTGGAACTTGTATAACTCTTTCCTGGAACTTTACCAGATTTTAGATAGTAGATTTTTACATATTATGATCACATATCAGTGTTGGCACAAGGAAAAAATTCCTACGGTTAATAAATAAAACCAAACTGTCCCAGGAAATCTCAACACGAGTGCTCCAGAGTGATTTTGGCACTTGTCCCTGGCATTAAAAGTCCTTTATATTGTTCCATTATAGTCTGTTCTGTTCCTAATTATTTAAGAAACCAAGCACCTTGGATAAATTCCCACCTGATACTAGCAGGCAAGTGCTGTGGAGTCCCTGGTGTAACTGTCCTTCAGCTGTGAAGGACAGGGAACCATCAGCAGCACAGGCTGGAGAGCCACAGTAACAGAGTAAGATTTAGTCAAGAATAGGAATAAGTGCAAAAACCTGTTGGTGTTTTCAAGTGAGTTGCACCAGAGATGTGCTGCAATCACGCTTTCAGTTAGCCAGAAATGTCTGGACCAGATTAAGCATTCAGCTGCCTGCAATACTGACAGTGCAAAGCAATGGAAATGAGCTTTTTTAGAAGCATCCAAGGGACTTACGGGCTTTCAGAAACTTTACCCAGAAACTTGTGTGTGTGTGTGAATAATTTGAGCTATAAAAGATGATTAGTGATTAAAAAAACAACACCAAAACAGCAAAGCATTGCTTCAGTATTTTAGTTAGCGCTTAAGTAAAGCAAAAAATGTGAGCTATTTCCTGAGTCGATAGTTGTTCTTGCCAAAGTCTACAATGAACACTCAGTCAAGAGTGGTACTTCATCCTCATGATCCCTGACCATGCTGAAACACAGTTTTGAAACTTCCTGCTCCCTTGACTCCAGTGATTTCCTGGTTGTCTGCCCTCCCTCTGATCATTCCCCTTGGTGTATATTTGGAAGTTTTTCCAAATCCTCTCTCCACTTTTCTGTATGTGGGAGGCTCAAAAGCTTCTTTTCTGCCACATTTTTTGCTATGATTCATACACAAAATTATCCACCATCACTTGTTGAGGACTAAGAAATCTACCTTTTTATTTCTGTTTTCTATCCAGAAGAGAGCCTTGGCTAAAATTTATACTTGCAGATAATTTAGCATGGTGTTAAATTCGGTGTGGCTGAACAGAATAGTTGAGGTTGAAAGGGACCTCTGGAGACCATCTAGTCTACCCCCCCCTGCTTAAAGCAGGGTCAGGTAGAACAGGTTGCCCAGGGCCACGTCCACTTAGGTTTTAAATATATCCAAGAATGGAGGCTCCACAACTTCTCTGTGCAACCTATTCCAGTGTTCAGCAACCTCCACAGTAAAAGCAGGGCTCAACTTTCTCCCCCCTTCTGCAAGTCATTTTGTCTAAGTCCCTATGGAGATCATTGTCCTGCTTGTCAAAGAGCTCACTTTGGGTTTAGACTTATCTCTAGGTTCTCACTTAGAGTTTCTAATTCTTGCTGCAGGACAAATACAATAGCTATGCTCTCACCAAGACTCATCCTGCAATTGAATTCTCAGCCTGAGATGTTGTCTTCCTTTTCCCTGAGCAATAGAGATACTTATGTAAGGGTATTTCTTCTGAAGTCTTCCCTGCCTATGTTGGCTTGTCCCTTTTTATGGCTCTCCTAGCTCCTTATTCCTTTCTGTCGGTTCCCAATCAACATCTGCTTCAGTAAAAGTAGAAAGAGCAGAATGTAGAACCAAACCAAGAAGCCCTAGTAGATGTATACTGGCTGTGCTGTTTCTGCCACTAATTGTCTTGGACTGATGTAGAGGTGGGCCCAATGAGGCACCTTCCCAATTTTCTTAAACCAGGTTTGTCTATAGGAAGATCAGAAGAACTGCTTGTGTACATTTCCATATCCATCTCTGCATGACATGTTATTGATTAGGCTGCTCTCAAAAGCTGTTAAATGAACACTTATTTCTCTCTCAAGGTACACTCCGTGCTTGAGAATAATTACCTCTATAACATTGTATGGATACTGGGAATGTGCCTTACCAGTGACAAAAAATACCAATACCAAATGCATGCAAAAACTGTCACTTCTCTCTATTAACGTCCAATTTGATAGCCTCATATTCAGTAAATGCAACTGATGTTTAAAGTGATGGTAAGGGACTGTTTTGTGTTCTGTAACTAAGATTCATGATTAATGTAAAGAATTGGAAATTTACTGAAGCCTCTGTGAGACTTCTGTACCTATCTGCAATTTTGGAAGTTGCTGTCACTTGGTTACTAAGATACTGTTATTACTCAACACAAAACTTGATCGCAAGGGTGACATGATGGCTTCTTTGTAGAGAGTTACCAGGACACTGATGCCAGTGTCACTAGCATAAAAGACAATACCTTGACTGAGAAGTTCAGAGAAGCAGGTTTGCTATTAAAGTAGCAATATAGTCACAGAGCAAAATCAGAAAATGTCTGTTTCTCATTATTTGATCCTAGCACCTCACATTTCCCCCCCAAAGTAGGCTTTAGAGCAGCAATCTGAAGGTTGATCCATCCACACATTCCAAGTCAGATCAATAGATCTGTCTTCCACTGAAGATGATTATACAACCTGTTTTTAAAAGTCCTCTGTGATAGGAACTCCAAGGCCTCCTCAGGCAGTTTGTTCCAGGCCATCTATTACATGGGTGACTCTACTTTCTGAAAAAGTTCTCCCAAATGCCCCACTTCAATCTTCATTATTCTAACTTTACAGCACTGCATCCTGCCCTATCTGGTCTGCACAGAGTTCTGCAGCAGCCTTTTATGTTTTTAAATTAATTATCATGTCTCAGCCCCTTCCTCTCTGGAATGAGCAATCCTAATTCTTTCAGTCATTGTGTGGGTCACAGTGTTCTCAGTTTCTCTTCTTTCCTATGGATGATGCTTTATTTCCTGTATATTGATTACCTAGAAACAGTATGTGGGTGGGTTCTTGGAACTGGGAATGAATCACTGATTCCTATTCTGGTTTCTGGGTAGACTCTGGACAGAGGATCTGAAGGCAGCTTTCAGAAACCATAAGAAATTATGGTACAGAAATTCTTGGGGTGACATTTGGTATATCATTACATTATTTTTCAATCTGCAGTAAGCATACTGTGACTGTTCTAGATTATCACTGATGTTATTTAGATTAGAACTGACCTTTTTATTCCTGTTGGGATTTCATAGTGTTTTACTTTGAAACCAGCATATACTCAAGTCTTTGTGGTTTCCTGTGCATACCATGTTAGATGGAAAAAGCCTGCACGAGCATGTGACCAAAATCACTTGTATATTTAACATGCTAAATTCATGCCATGAGCTGTAAGCGCCAGTAACAAAGTGCATGTATGGGCAGGCTTTTTTAAGCTTCTTTGGACAGGTTTGATTTTAGTTTGCCTGTTGTCTGCAAGATGCTACATACTTAAAATATAAGCTAGAAGGCTTTTTTTAAGCCCAGGTAATGAATCTATGACATCTAGAACACAAAGTCCTAATCTGTTTCTGGGCCAAAGATCAGAGTATAGGAGTTATTAGGATTACAGAACACTATCCCTTTATATCCTTTAGGTTCTGACTCACAGAAAGCAATTGCATTTGATGAAACTTTAAGTGCTGGAAGGTGATTTTTTGAGAATGCTTACAAGGGTGAGAGTTAAAGAATAAGGTATGCAATGAACAACTGCATCTTTCATGTTTGTAAGTGACATTTTAGACATGGTTTGGGAAACCGAGTTTTAGGTCCATACATATTACAAATAAGTAAACACAGTAACACTTAAAAGCTGACATTGTGTGTGTGAACAGAAAAGGGCCAAACTGAGCAACATAGACATATAGCAAAATAAAGGTTTCCCAAAGGATCTAGAAACTCTGTCTACTGTTTAGATTCCAACTTGTTTAATAAGCAACCGCTTCCTCTCAAAAGCCATCAGCAGGCATGCACCTTGGGTAGCTGAAAATGTCATTACATAGAGCAGAGCCCACTGAAGGATTCCAGCTGTAGCTTTAGCTCTAGCAGTAAGTAAACTGGAGACCCTGACTAGGTTCTTTCTTCTCTGACTGCCCAGGTTACCTGGAGAGATTTGTGGTTACAGCTTTCCTCAGCTCCCCTTCCTTTGGGAGAATTTAATTGTTTTTCAGCTTGATCTGTTTACAACTTGCTTTTCTTATACATTACTTACCGAGCACACTGTAAGGGAGGGGCAAGAAGGATGTTCTGCAAGGGAAGGTGAGCAGGCAGGGGCAGTGTCCTTCCCAGCAAAAGCTGCAGTCCTCCAGTACCCAAACAAGACAGCAGAGCAGACCTGGTGGTCACAGCACAAGTACCAAGCAGTAAGGTAGGGCTGAGAGCAAGACAGGAGTAGTAAAACACTAGACTACATACAGCTCAAGCAAGGACTCAAAGCAAGGTCTGGAGCTTAAATGCAGTTCCTGGGCCAGTGGGACAACAACATGTGGGTGGAGACCCAGATGGTGTTGATGAGGGTAATTAGAACCTGTTGGTGCTCTCAGGACCCTGACACATTCCAGCAGGTTGCACAAACAAGATTTTGCTTTTGTAAATGGAAGTCATATGTTTAGCAATGTGAGGGACTAAAAGAATGTGAGTGCAGCATTAGCTGAGAGAGCAGGAGTACATCTGGACCAGGGTGCCAGAAAAGCTTTGTACAAGGCGAATTTGTTATTCGGACTGTTACAAGGATGCATGGTTTTGGAATGCCTTGGAACAAGAAAACCAAGTTATTTTTCTGGATGTTGGGTTGTTGTTGTTTTTTTCCCTTGCCTCCAGTTATCTAACACTGTCTTGAGTAGGTCGACTTAAGTTACCTTTTTCACTATCTAAATTTCTGCAGGAAGGTATTTTTTTCTACATTTCCTTCTTCCACATAACTACATTGTTATAAGAAGTGTGTCTTCAACTTATCTCTGCAGTACTTTTCTTTGGACACTGGTCTTTGAATACAACAAGGATATTGACCATTATTTAGCACAGCAAACTAATCTGGGTGTGTTTATCTTCCAGTACAGTAAATATTTATTGGGCTGTAAATAAAATTCCTAAATAAATGAATCCTTGCAACAAGGAGGATGGAGAAGGATAGAGGATCCAATCTGAGCTGAGACAAGAATGTCAGTTAAAGTTATTTAAATGTTTGCATGTTGTGGGAGAACTGCTCCTTCATGTAATGGATTTTATTTCTCAAAATAAATTTGCATGCTCCTATCTCATTTAGAATTAATATAAAAATTCTTCTATATAAAAAATCCATGATTTCACTACTTATTGGGAGGTACAAATACATCTCCATATAGTAATTGAACCCAGAATGACATGGCCATTCTCAGGCTAATTTGTTTTCCATTTCTGTTAAAACATGTGCCAGACAGCAGTATGTCCTATGAGCCATGGTTAAAAAATCCAATGGAAAGAAGTTAACCACTTGAAGCCCTTTCTGCCTGTAACACTGGCATTGGGATATAAATAATAGGAAACTTTTTTTCCTCTCTAATGAGATAAAGTGAATGCATAAATCTTGACTAACAAACCTTTCTATCTATTAATAAAGTTTTGGACTCTCTAGGAATATAGGCTTTCTTATTGTCTTCCATTTCCTTTTTGAAGGTAGGCAGAGATCTTAGCTCTCTGAGGATGTTCTGGTGGGCCTGGAGGAGTATTCTCCTTGTGGGTACATTGTGCAGCTGAGAACAGAGAATTATGAACCAGTATTACACTATATGTCTTCACAAATAGTCAAAGTTTTCACTCTGGCAGCTGACAGATGCAGGATATAAACCCATTACTGAAGTAGGAGCTAGGTAAGGGTGGGTAAATTTCATGTATGTTGAAAGATCTTTCAGTCAGGGAGGTTTTGCTTTATTTTTTCAAGTTAATTAAATTAAAAGCAAATAATAGAGCAAGTAATCGTGTATACCTTGCTGTTAGGTATGGAAGCAAATTATGAGGTTGGAAGGAGGCACCTTCACACCAAATTGAAGTAGGAAGCATTTCTTAACAATGGATTTATAGCCTATTTAAGGCTTCAGAAGAGCAAAAGATAGTTTAAATGGGCAGAAAATTCCCAGAAGGAACAGAAATTCATCTGGGGCATTTTGAAACATTTGGGTTTGAGAGTCAATGCCTGTGAGATTTGCCTGGGCCTCCAGGCTGTGCAAGCTGCTTTCCACAGTTTGCTTCCCATAGCACCTAGGCAGAATCCACTGCTGCTGCCACCCTTATTTTTTGTACCCTGTGTATTGCATCTGGAAGAAAGGGGATTATCAGAGGCGTCAGTGGGCTGAAGGAGCCTTAGGAATTCATGGTGCCAGAAGAGGTATAGAGGGTCAGACAAGGTGATAGGGAACAGCTCATCCTCACATGAGGCTTGAGGCATTTTCTCTCTCTTGAGAATAATTGAGATCTTCTTAGTGTTTGGTAGCCTTGTCATGTGCTCTCTGCAACTGCTTTGCCTAGAGGACGTATCAGTGAGAAACTTGTGGGAATTTAATTTTGTATGTTTTATTACAGGAAGCTACACAGCTAAATTCAGTCTCCTCTTGCCCAGAGAATGATAAAATGTTCTGCCATGCCAAAGAGGCTAGTTTTCTGCTTTTTTATTAGGAGAGTGATGTGATGAGGTAATGAATGCTAACCTGCTCCTGTGATTCAGGTAACTGTCTTACCTGTCCCCAGAATTCAGATTTCAGAACTGCCAGTGTCAAGTTTATGTTTTAAGTATTTTAAACCCCAAATAACAGAGATCACATTGGTCAGAGTGCTGGCAGGAGAGCAGAAAGGACCGAACAGAGATCCTATTTCATAGAATCATAGAATAGAATCATAGAATCATTTAGATTGGAAAAGACCTTTAAGATCATCGAGTCCAACCATCAACCATGCCCACTAAACCATGTCCTGAAGTGCCTTGTCTACGCGCTTTTTGAATACCTCCAGGGATGGTGACTCAACCACTTCCCTGGGCAGCCTGTTCCAATGCCTGACAACCCTTTCAGTAAAGAAGTTTTTCCTAATATCCAATCTAAACCTCCCTTGCCACAACTTGAGGCCATTTCCTCTTGTCCTATCTCCAGCCACCTGACAGAAGAGACCAGCACCCACCTCACTACAACCTCCTTTCAGGTAGCTGTAGAGAGCGATAAGGTCTCCCCTCAGCCTCCTTTTCTCCAGACTAAACAACCCCATTTCCCTCAACCGCTTCTCATAAGACTTGTGCTCCAGTCCCCTCATGAACTTGGTTGCCGTTCTCTGGACATGCTCCAGCACCTCAATGTCTTTCCTGTAGTGAGGGACCCAAAACTGAACACAGTACTCGAGGTGCGGCCTCACCAGTGCCAAGTACAGGGGGACAATCCCTGCCCTGCTCCTGCTGGCCACACTGTTTCTGACACAGGCCAGGATGCTATTGGCCTTCTTGGCCACCTGGGCACACTGCTGGCTCATATTCAGCTGGCTGTCAACCAGCACCACCAGGTCCTTTTCTGCCAGGCAGCTTTCCAGCCACTCTTCCCCAAGCCTGTCACGTTCCATGGGGTTGTTGTGACCCAAGTGCAGGCCACCAAAAGCAAGGCACTCAGCCTTGTTGAACGTCATACAATTGGCCTCGGCCCATTGATCCAGCCTGTCCAGATGCTTCTGGAGAGCCTTCCTACCCTTGAGCAGATCAACCCTCCCTCCCAACTTGGTGTCATAAGGTTCATGCAGAAGAAAATTGGCTTTATGTTTGAGTGACATGGGATGGACATGGGATGAACATGGGATAAACTAATCTTTATGCATACTGTCATAGACAAATTTTTCCATTAGATCCAGAGCTGTTCTGGAGACAGTTCAATCTGGCTGAGCTGAATAAAATGTTAAAAATCTAAAGTTGTTCCTGAACCCACCTCCAGCATGCTCTAGTCTCTGCTGTAGTTATTCCTTTAATAACTCCTATTACTCCCAAGAACCATGTTGTCTGTGCTGATTTCAAAGGACAACAATCAATACTCAATTCCACACTGTTAAAACCCAACTTTTTTATTTATCTCATGCTAGGAAATTTTCAAGGACTGTTCCTCAAGAAGATACTACACAACATATCTTCCCTTTCTTCCATTCCTCCTTTTAGCTTCATTTAGTATATTGAGGCATGATTCAGACTATTGCAAGTGAATGAAAAGACTTCTGTTGATTTTGCTGGGCCTTCAGTTAGGGCCTGAGAGCCCAAGTTAGATGCCAGTCATTTCACATGCATATATGTACTTAGGGAGAACAGTAGTGCTTTTGAGCCATTCAGATTAATAACTGTGGAGATGGAAATCACCTATTTATCCATACAGCAAGCGGAGGAAAAGTTAGCCATGATCTCCTGAATGTGCTTATTTTTGGTGCAGAGTATTAGGGTGGTCTTACTGACATGATTTATTTCTTTGCCTTCTTGGACAGACTGATAAGAGTCTTGATGGAGCTTATTTTTATAATTGTGAGAACCTGAGGGCAGGCTCACCTGGGATCTTCATCCCCTCCACCCCCGCCATGGCCCCAGGAGCCCATTTAATCTCAGTCCTGGGCCTTTAGTCCTTGCCTGAGCTGTGGATGTGCTTGTCTCTGTGCCTGGCACCGGTTCTTGCTGCTTCTGACCTGTGGACTGACTTCTCACCCTGACCTTGTCACTGTGGACCTGTTTAGTGATCACTGGCCTGCATCTGAGCTTGGTTATCCTCATTGGAGCTGACCTGCATATTGAATTCTTGGCTTGACCTTGGACATGCCTTATTACCATGAGGCTTTCTCATGATCTAGGTCCTCAGCTGGCTGTGGCTGTCCTCTGTGGATGTGATCATGGGAGCCTTAAACAAAGTTTCAAGGCTATTTTTCCAGGTAGCTACTCATTTTCATTAACTACCTTCATCTTTTGCTATTCTTAATCAACTTGAAAGCAATGAAATATTAATCATGAGATGAAAAGCAAAGCAAGAACCTAGCTTGTGCTATGATGACGAATAAAGTGGTTGTAGCCACAAGGCAAAGTGGATTGGTGTTTACTGGCTTAGAGAAGATGCAGGCAAGTTTTTCTTTTTAAATAGGAGTTTGCTCCTGATTCTGATGATTGACTGTCACAACAAACAGTGTGTTGATACAACTGCAGGCAGAGAGTGGGTAGCGTGAAAAATCACTGACAGGAAAGGTGGACTATTGCTGATGGTTTGTATCATCAAATCATGTCCTGAGAGTCCTTTTCTTAGTTACAGCATGGCTTTGGGGGTTACAGTAGAACACAGCTTATAGAAGTGATTTTTGTATTGAGATTTTAAGGTTGTTCAAAGTGGATACAAACCTGTGCAATGAGATTAAATTCACTGAACAAGCACAAGGGAGTTGTTAAGATTGCTTCCCCTCTATGCCAAGGCTTCTTCACTTTAACTGCAATACTGTCTCAATTTTTAAATGTAAGCATTAATTAAAAGCAAACTGCTTGAATATTTCTTTAGTTTTTTTTTTTTTTATAGGATTATAGTACAAGATCCAATATGGGCTAAGTAGTTCTTGAAACTCATCTGGAATTGTATGGTAGTGGTATCACCTGTGACAGCTTAATTGGATCTGAATCTTCTGCTGAGTGTTCATCTGTAAATATGTTTTTATTTCAGATCTGTGGCTAGTAGTGGGCACCTTGCATATGTAACTGTCTTCTGTGGAACTGCCAAGGTGGGAACTCATAGGAGCTGTAATAAAGCCTTAGATAACCATGTTTGTGTTGCAATAATATCTAGTTGTCAGTTGCACTAAATGCAGTGCTAATAGTGTGAGACAAACCCTTCCTTTCAATGTTAACGCTTCAGTTAATCTTTAAAGCAATGTTAGGCAGCCACTGTGAAAAAAGTTTTGATTTTCTTGGTGTTACCTTTCTGATAAAAAACCTGGAAGTGTAAAGTGTTAGCAACTTGAAGCTCTTGCCTGTGTTTTTGACTGAGGGTGCCTAATGACAGGCACTTAAGTTTCCTTTTAGGCTGTTTTTATACAATTTTTCCAGTGGTTCTCAAAGTACAGATTCTACTGAAATCCAGAATATCTGCCAGGGTGTAATCTCTGAAACTAGGTGTCATGGTTTAGACCCAGCCAGCAGCTAAGCCCCACACAGCCACTTGCTCACTTCCCCTGGTGGGATGGGGGAGAGTTTGGAAGGGTAGAAGTGAGAAAACTCGTGGGTTGAGATAAATACAGTTTAATAGGCAAAGTAAAAGCCACGCACGCAGGCAAAGCCAAACAAGGAGTTCATTCACCACTTCCCATGGGCAGGCAGGTGTTCAGCCATCTCCAGGAAAGGAGGGCTCCATCAAGTGTAACAGTTACCTGGGAAGACAAACGCCATCACTCTGAATGTCTCCCCTTCTTCCCCCAGCTCTATATGCTGAGCATGACATCGTATGGTCCAAAATACCCCTTTGGTCAGTTGGGTCAGCTGTCCCAGCTGTGTCCCCTCCCAACTCCTTGTGCCCCTCCAGCCTGCTCGCTGGTGGGGTGGGGTGAGAGGCAGAAAAGGCCTGGACTCTGTGTAAGCACTGCTCAGCAATAACAAAAACATCCCTGTATTATCAACACTGTTTTCAGCACAAATCCAAAACATAACACCTTACTAGCTACTATGAAGAAAATTAGCTTTATCTGAGCCAAAACCAGCACATTAGGGCTTCATGATTTTAAGTCCCCTAGTTAGGAAAATACTGGTCTTTAATTGTCTTTATGCACTTACTAATGATACAAAGCAAAGCATTTCTGGTAGTTCAGAAGTGAAAGGTGGAGCTAATAGGAAGATGCTATAATGTAAAACACACTGATCTTCTATTACTGCCTTAGTATCTGTAGTAAACTGGTTAGTTATCTTTGAAGTGGTTGGAGTGGTGTGTATGTGCATGTGTATATATATATTTGGGAATCAAAACAGTACATCTTACTACTGTGCATAAACAATATTGATGTCACCTAAAAATGAACCCTTCTGATATTGGACTGGAATGTTACAAAGTTTCTGTAAGCTCAGTCTTGCAGTAGAGAAAAGTACATGTGGTAACTGAAATGGAAAATTCTTTTTTCTGGAAAATTATTGTCTTCTTTGTATAGGTTTAAATTGTAAATTTAATTGTTAATGTCTTGAGATGTGAGTAGTTAAGGGTTTTCTCCTCCCCATCTTCAAGTACGTCTTGTTAAACGTATGAAAGTCTAAGCTTAGATAATGTTGCAGCTGTGCAGTGCCTGCTAGTATTTATTAACTATATAATAATTTGTGTAGTGTACCTTCCCCTCCACCTTCTGCAGGAGCAGCTGTGTTGGTTTGATGCAGCCAGTGATTAGAGGCACAGAGTGCTATTTTAAAGAATTTGTTGGTGTTTTCTTGCCTCCTTTTCTTGAAAAGAAAATACTTAAAATATACATTTGCTCTTCTTGGAGTCTCATGAGGCAGACTTTATCTTCGCTTTTCTTGGCTTACACTTACGCTTTATGGACTGGAGTTGAGTGTATTATTCACCTGGTAGTTATGGAGCCAGAATCTGCATTGTTACTTTCTTGGGAACGTGGTGGTGTGGTGTCAGCACAGAATTTGTGTTGTCCACTGTAACTGACAGCTATATTAGTTCAAAAGCAAAGTCTCCTACATAGTGCCTTTCATCCAGAAAGTACCTCATACCAATCTAGAACCCTCTTTTCACATCATTTATTGTTTTTTAGTTCTTTTGGCTGCAGTGGGATGGTTTCTGATCGAGCTGGGCTAAGCAAACTATCTTCACAATATTTATGTATCTATAATGCAAATAATACTGGACTGAGAGCCAGCAGCTTGTTGAATGTTACTGTATTTTGCTAATTCCTCAGGCTGTAATAACAAAATCTGAATTTGACCATGATACGATATCTGAATTTCTCTTGTAACTGGACTTAAAATGTCTTCAGTGGTTTTTTTGGTTGCTAATGTCACTCAGTAGCTCAGACTGACCTTCCACAAGATGGCACTTCAAGTATCCTGATGGAATCTGTTCAGTACTAACATACAGAAAATGATACTGCATTATATATCTCAATTTGTAATGTGCTGCCTTTGATATTTTTTTTAATGTCTTAGGACTGGAATCAGCATGGACAGCTGTATCCCCAGGTACAGACCCTCTGAATGCAGTCACATTGTGTAATCTCGTTCAGACTATCCTGCTCAGCTTTTATGCTTGTTAAGCTGTTTTCCTTGGAAATCTCCATCTAAATATGGCTTGGTCAGTCCTGTTGTGAAGCTGTATGAGATGAAAGCTTTAGGAGGTATGGCTGCAAGCCACTTAATACAGATATGTGGCCAGAAGTCTTCTGAGTGTGTCAGCTGGAGTTCACAAGGACCATGCTGGGTTTAGAGACATGACAATGAAATACTGCAAGAAGAGAGGCAGTATTTTTATGGAGAGTAATATATCTTATTGATTCAATACAAATGTAACTGTATATAACTTTAAAAGCCCTCAAGAAACCATGAATATGTAATTCTGGAATATGTTCAGTTTCTATTGTGGTGTTAATATACCAAGTGCTGAGATTTTCAGATTACTCATCCAGAGGCATGAAAAGTATACTTACATATTTGGAAAAGGCCTCTAATTATGTGGTAAAAAAATCAGATGTTCATCATTATAGGTCTGTAGAAATGATCTGTTTAAACTGTTTGTATTAGCTTTTGAAGCTGTAAAAGGGATTGCAATCTCATTTTTCTCAATGCTGTACAAACATGCTTTGAAAAATATTCCCTGCCCATGCAATATAGCTACAATCAGAGGATAGAAGGTTCAGAGAGCTCAAGTGACTTATCAAATGCTGATCAAATCTGGAGATAACCTTAATATCTAGGTTGGTTTTATCTATCAGGTAACGCTTTTGTTAAATAACAATGTAAACTCTTCCTTTCACATAGATGACTTCTGTAATTCCTCTGCATCTTTCCCACTTGCTATAGAAAGAACTCAGGAAATAACTCTTTTTATGCTAGAGCGATTGTGTCAAGACACAGGACTTCTAAATCTTTCTACCCATTGCTTTTCAAATCATATTCTGAGTTTAAATTAATACTTATAATATCTAGGCATTGCTGAAAAGTGTTCTGAAGCACAGGACAGACAGAAGTAAAGCCCCTTCTGCTACTGTAAGGTGACTGTGGTACTGTCACATCTTCCAACACTTTGAGTGTTGGACAGTGAATAGAGAACCTCCAGGGAGCTATAACAAGCTGTGTAACTGAGTTAGTCCTTGACAAGGATGAAAAACTTTTTATCCCTCTCATAGGACACATTACTTACTGTTGATCTTGCTGAGGATGCACAGGTCAGTTAGAGATATGTCCCTGGGCAGACCAGGTGCCAGTGCTTTCTGCTCTAATATAATTCCCTGTCTTAGAAAGCTGAATGCCTTTGCAAAGTAACAGGCTTCTGGTTTCTCTGGGTGTGAATCTTTATCTTTAACAACATCTCAGACTTGTTCAGATTGATACTTCTAGTTCAACAAAACATTGGAACTATTTCCATTTTTGCATTCTCAGATCTGAGTCTTTTATTCTTCGATTATATAGTAAAACTGAACTTGGAAGTGAAGGGAATGTGATTGCAAAACTGTGGGTGCTTTTGTCTTCATTGAGTTCAGTACTACTTGCAGCTGAACTTCAGACGTGAGTTGTCTTCAGCAAGTTTTTTCTGCCAACTGAATTGTAGGAAATAGTTGGTTGTTAATCACCGATGATGATAAGATTTCTGTTTGCCCATTCCTCATTTTACGGGGGGTGTGTGTGAGATGCAGGTAAAATCCAGCTTATATATAAACAGGCCTTTTCAGACATGACTTGATTTTTTTTTTTTTTTTTTTTTTGAGATCTGATGAAACACCCTGAATGGGGTAGTTAGAATAAGGGTAAAGGTAAAGTGAGCTCGCTGGCAGTCATTTAATAATATGAGTCAGGGAAGAGGAAGCTAAGAGACAAGTGATCAGTATGGTCTCATCAGTGTGGGTGAGGACAACATCCCAGCTTTGTCAGCATGAATAATACCCTGGAGCTGAAAGGTTAAAAATGTACCTGTCAGTCTCAAACTGGCACTTCAGGAGTTGTCTGCCGAGCTTTTTTAAGGGGCTACAAATATGCAGATGTTAGATTGGAGAAACTAGAGCCCATCTGTTCTGCCCTCAGCACCAGTTAGGGAATTGAAAGAGCAGCTGAAGATGTTTCAAAAGAAAGAAAGGGATCTCTGAACTCCTGTTTTCAAATAAATGGAAGCAGCATGGGCTGCAACAGACTCTGTTCAAAATAACTCCAAATTATTTGCACAGTCTGCTGCTGTAAGCCAGGGGAAGAAAAGACTTGCAGATATAACTTAAGCTGCTACCATAAATACAACTGCAAGCAGGTCAAGGTCTCTATAATCTGTTTGTTTTTATTTATTAACTTGGTGTTTTGCACAAACATTTCATACTCTTGCATCATGTAGGGCTGTGTATTTACTATGTGAGTAGTCTTGTGCCTTCTTTCAGTTATCTTGTCTTCTGAGAAGAGTCTGAATAAGTGTCTTTGGTAGAGGTTGTTCCAGAGACAGGTTAGGAGCACATCCATAAGAAATGGAGAGGGACTGGCAGCCCACAGAGCCATAGACTGTACTTTTTTAACTGGTTAGTGTTACTGTGTTTTACCTATGTACATGGATTGGAAAACATGTTTCTGGGTTTTCCTTTGACAGATGTAGCACGGAGGGAGACTGGTCCAGCTCAAAGCTCTAGAAAAGACTTATGCTCATTTTTAATATTAATTTGTCTTTTTCCATGCTTAGAAATGCAAGTGTGTTTTCTAGGAAAACGCAAAGCCCTACTAGGAAAGGAGCAATCTGATATTAGTTTGATTAATCTTCTCTTTATCAGGTTTCTTCCTAAAACTTTGAGATTACTGCCTTGGTGTGTGGAAAAAACATTGTACCTTTTCCTATATTACAAAACCATCATAATATATCTATTATATAGGAAGGCTAATCCAAATGCCCTTGAAACTAATTGGAATGCTTGCCTTTGCTTCAACAGGCCTTTCTATTTAATGTGGTGTGATTTGGCTCAGACCCTTCTTAAAAACAGAACACACAAGATATTCCAAAAGTAAGTTTTCAGGAATGTTGACAGGCCCATTCCCCCCCAACAGCCTCATTCTTGTTAGTGTTTAAGATGAGGAGATTGAAGTGGATAATTAACAAGTATGAGCTGCATTTACAAGCTGAAAAAATGTTTATCATTTTATGCCTTAAAGACTGACTGCCTTGCTCAACACTAAACTGAGTAAAACCAGGAGGAAAATTATCCTAGTTTTTATGAAGAATGTACTTCTGACAGTAGGGAACTAACTGGCTAAGACTGTATGCAATTCTGGCAGCTATCTTATGGTATCTCAGTTAACAAATTCCCTTTCATCCATCACTGATACTCAGCCAGAAAGAACTCCTTCCTGATACCTGATACTAGGCTGTTAGAATGAAACCCTATAAACTTGAAATTCAGGCTTGTTTTAATGTGTTGCTCAGACACTTTTTGTATGTCTTGGACTTCTTTCAAAACAGCTTTATGTTTAGGAGTTTAAATAAACAAACCAGCAAGGTTTTGTCTGAGTTAGAGGGATGTGGGGTACCTGCTGGCCTCCCCACAGGTAATTTACTCAGTAGACAAAGCATCTCTGGAGGTGTGGGCTAGTGTCATTCAAATGCAATACACTATGATCTGTATTTCCCAGTTTTTAGAGCGATTGTGTGGTGAGCAATGTCCTGTGGAATAGGATGTATTGTGTGACACCTCTCTCCACTGGTGGAGCTGGTTGCTGCTGAAACTAGCAAGTTTCCTCCAAGGAGCTGTTGCACCTAATCAGATAGAGATGGGTTTATTTCCCTTAAGGCTCTTTTTCTCCCTCTGCCAGCTGTGACTAGTGAACCTGCCTTCCTGTACTAGGCACATTCTTTTGCACCAAACACTCCTTCAGCAAGCTGCTGAAATATCTGCTCTGCTCCAGTGAATATGCCAGTATTATTCCCAAACTGGTATTGGGCAACTGATTTCCAAAGACTTTGGCAGAATCTTTAAAGGACTGGAGATGATATTAGGCAGAAGAGGTTTGGCGTGGAGTTCTGCCTGACTCAATTGTTTCATTTCCCAACAGAGTCCCAAACACAAGCTCTCTGCTTCGTGGCATGTTGCTTTTGACGAGCTTATACCTGAACCGAGGCATGAAGCCATCATTTGCAAGTTTTAGAAAAGTATGTTGCTTCTTGGCTGAAGAAATAAGGAACAGAAAAAAAATCACTTGGTAAGTTTCAGTAAGGAATTTTTGTTGGGAAAAACCCTTGGAGGCCGCATAGTTGCAGTATATGAGTCATCTGAAACACATAAAATGAACTGGGTAGTAAAGTCACCATCCCCTTCTGAGAAAATTAAGTTAATTATTATTTCTAGAAGATTAGGAAGAATAGGGGAGAGTGGATAGATGTTTAACAAGTTGACCTTCCAAAGTTCATGGAAGTAATTTCTCAGTACAGGCTAAAGATAAGATCAGAACCTGTGGGACAAACATAGCCCCAGGATAAAAGCAGCATACAAATAGTTTTAACACAAAGTTCAACAAACTTGCTGTAATAGACTGCTTGTTTTAGTTATTAACATATGTATTAGGAAATAAATGCTTGTATATTGGAAAATATGCAAAGTTTCTGTAGAAACTGCAATTCTGTAGAAAATTATAACTTCTTGGAGAGATGTGAAACTGAAAAATAATTTAGCTATAAAGATGCAGGAATATCTAAGTCATAGACTCTTCCTACAGGGGCCTATTATACAGGGATTGTTGGGGGTTTTCAGCAAGAATGCCTGATATGAAATGCACTCTATCCTGGTGATGCTAAAGGATTTAGCAACTGTATCAGAAGAGATGCCTGTTTACAGGGGAACATGCCTGGACAGTGCCTGGGTATGTTACAGGATGCTGCATGGCTGAGGAGACTGCACAGGCACCTAAGGCCAAAAAACCCTACTCACAGCATGCAAATGTGAATTCATTCCTGGGAGATCATATTCTATAACTAAAAATGAACTTGTATTGTAAGTAACTATTACAAATCACTTAGTCTATTGTATTAGAAAGTTTTAGCACTTTTTAATGAGATGCTCAATATTTGTTATTAGGCACAGAAAGGTGTGACAGGTTGTTCTCTTGTAGCATAACAAGAAATCTGGATAATTTTTGTGCTAGAGTAGCCCTGTGGCTGAAGCATAGGCCAGGAGATCTGGGTTCACTCCTTGCCTCTGTTACGGCAATTAGGAAGCAGACGCTTAATATCTGTGAATTGTTTCTGTGTCCTTAAATGATTGAAAGCATTTATTTGACACCCAGTCACACCTATGTGATACTTATGTGACAGACTGACACCCTGTTAAAATTAGAGGTTTTCCTTTACATTATTAAATTCTCCTACTGTTTTGTAAGAGGATTTCTGCTATTATATGTTCATTTGTTTGCCACTCAGTTATTTGATTGGACTTTTTGCTTTTCTACTACACCTTTGTGTATTTGTGACGAACGGTCCACTCTCAGGACACAGCTTAGTAATGACACTGACTTTTAATGGTGTTCCAAGACTAACGCAGGTCAAGTTTCCCAAATGACAGAACAGGGAGAAAACCATCAAGGCTTTATATGGAATGCACTTTGCTTTCAAGATACGAAAGTATCCCAAAGCTAAGTGGTACTCAAAATCCCGTAGCAAGGTTTTATGGGAAACTA
Source organism: Haliaeetus leucocephalus (assembly GCF_000737465.1). Taxonomy (NCBI): domain Eukaryota; kingdom Metazoa; phylum Chordata; class Aves; order Accipitriformes; family Accipitridae; genus Haliaeetus; species Haliaeetus leucocephalus. The sequence continues at coordinate 3,164,975 of NW_010972528.1, read as the reverse complement.
CAAAAAAAGAGCATATTTTCTAAAACTATATTCCATTGTAATAGTTTGTATTAATAACACAGGTAAAAAACATCATAAAAATCAGAGGGATATATGGAAAGCTTGCATAATTCTATAGCTGCATGTAACTGGAATTATTTTGCTAAAGCTACTTTTGTCTCATTGTATCTTAAGATCAATGGCTGCCATAACATTTGACCTGAAGTGGAAAGCTTTGATTCAGCAAAGAACTTGAGGATACTAAGCATTGTAACAAATCCTTTCCTCAATTAAAATACTTGATCACATGTCTACCCTTAACCATGAGTGCAGCTGCTCTTTTGTAATCACGTATGCTTAAATTCCAATTAAAATCCATTAAATGGAAAAGGAAAGTAATTCAAGATAATTGTTTGACAGTGATAGGTTTTTTTACCTTGTGAAGCTTGTATGAGTACAATTTATTTCCCAATATAGTTGTGCTCGTAGTTGATATTCTTATTGACAAGCTGAATTGAAGAGTTGAATAAAGTGTCGTGTGTACTCATGTACACTGATGGTAGTGGTTTTGGTAAGTGATGTGAGAAAATGAAAATTCCTTTTAGAATGGAGTGAAGCATGTTACTTTCCTTTTTAATCGTAAGTTTAAATTTTTAGATTTTTTTTTTGTTTTAATCATGTAAGTGAAGAAATAAAATGTGCTTTCTTGGTGTTAAAAATTCGCAATATTCAGATGCAGCTGAAACTATTACATGTTATTCACTGAACTTATAAATTCTCTGAAGAGTACTTTCAGTGGAAAACATGTCCAGAAACTTGTCCAGAAACTCAGTGCTCAACTCTGGAGTCTTGTTACTTTGCAGTGCCAGTCAGCATGCTGGAGCAATTTTGGGCCAGGAGCTGAATTCCTAAGTGCCACAAAACATGCCCATGGCAGGGTGTGCCACCTGATTTTTCAGAGGCACTGACTTTGCAATGCACTGAATGCTGTGTGCCAAAAATCTAGGAATTGATGTTTGTTACAGCTTACCGTAGTGGGGACATCAAACATGAGCAAATTGACAACTGGCATGTGGCTTATTGTTGCTGCTGAGACATTTATGAATGCCTGGCTGGCTTTCTTCATGGTTACTAATAAAAAAGCTTTTAACATAAGTCAGCGGGCTCAGGGGTGAGACAAGGGTAGGGAAAGACTGCAGGAAGAGAAGAATGAAGATTATAAGGTAGGCCACAGTGGAAGATGGAGTAAGAGACAATAGATGGAGAATGATGTAGTAGTACAACAGTGACTTGGTTGTATGCTGGGATTGTTGGCCTGAAGTGGAGAAGCAAGACTCGAAGGCCAACAGAATGGGCTTCTTTTCTGGCAAGCCTGCATGCAAAAGGGGGTTTAACATTGCAGTGTGGGTAGCAGACATAGAAGATGTGGCGTGCTCATGCTCAACAGCCTCATCTGGTTTTCCCAGTTGCAGGAAGAGTAGGGAGGGAGTACTTTAGAAGTCCTGCACATTACCTTGGTGCTGCTTAATATCCGTTGTGTCTGTTCCAGGTTAGCTAAGGGTTCAGTACATTCACTGGCTGTGCATGTACTTTGCCTCTTTCAAATATGCATGAATAACAGCCACTCCTGAGGCAAACCTATGAGTGACTTTGCATAAGCTCTTCATGTATGCTTTTTTTTCCAGGTGAGAGAAAACGAGCAGATCAAGACCAGGTCAGGGTATGGAGTGCAATATTAGCTCTTTGTGCTTCTCTACTGTGTTTACCGAAGGCCACCTCCCTCCTGAGGTACAAGGTGAGAACATGCTTCCTCCCACACACTGGCCCTTCAGTGAGGTTTGTGAATAAAGTGTATCCAGAAAGTCTCCAAGGGTTTCCACTTTGTTTTTTATCAGGCATGTGGGTGACTGCATTGGTTTGAAGAACAAGGTGTGCGATGCTTCTGTACTGTCATACTACTTCACACTTTTGCACAATTCCTATGTGTTGTCTCACACTCTGGCACAGGTCCAGGCAAGGAAGCTCAGTCAGAGTAGTGACTAGCTTGAACTTGAATCTAAGGTCATGATAAATAGTCCTGTGGAACTGTCAGCTCAGTGTTTACTAGTAGTGAAGCAGATCAAGTGCCAGGAAAGGATGGAGGCCAAACCAGAAGGCTGCTGCATAAACCTGTGGTTTGTCTGTGCTTAGATTACTGGATGATGTGCTGTTTTTCTCATCTCAGCATATGAGAGATCTGGAGAAGTTCTAGAGGAGGCAAAACAGGTTGACATAAGATATGGAACAGTTTCTGTATTGGGAATAAGTCGGAGGACTGAGAGGAGTATAACAGAAGTATATGGAGCTGAGGGGTGTGGAGAAGGATCAGTTGTGTAATCTCCCTTCAATACAAGTACTAGAGGCCGCATGTGAAATTACTAGGAACTAGATGAAAATAAATGGAAGGCTCTAGCAAGTGAACAAACCTTATCAGATTTCAGCTGGTTCCCTCAGCTGCAAATAGCTTGGAGGTAGGGGAAGACACTAGACAAGCATCATGTGCTTGTCCTGTTCTCTTCTGTGGGTGTCTGCTAATGCCCACTGCTGAGGATGGCATACCAGGCTGGATGGACCCTTTGAGTCAGTCTGGCCTGTCGTATGCTTGTGCCTCTACAGGCAGTGCAGATACAGGGAGCTCTAGTTACCTAGTGTGACAGCTCAGGCACGTGTTCAGGCACAGCAGGCTGCAACAGCAGAGGCAAGGACGTAAGCTCCCCATGACACGGCAGAATAGCTCTGATCTGCAGTTATTACTGATAGCCTTGAATGTAAACCTTCAGGGTATCAGGAGTGCAAAAGAAGGCTTTAGATAGCACCCTGGTCAGAGCTCCCAGGGAGCCGCTATCAGATAGCCTGCACTTCTGGTCACCTTGGTGCCGCACCATTCTGCCCTGCTGAGCACATATGAGTCTGCACTGATAAACAGAGCAAGTCAGGTACTTCACTGTCACAGCTCTGCTGCGTGGCTTCAGCCTTGAGGTAAAGGGTCAATGAATATTACAGTCTTCAGGCTCTTTGGTAGAGGTTTTGCTTGATGATTCTAACTTAGCATTTTCACAATCAAGACTAATATTGACCAGGGAACCAGAAATACCTCCTCCTTTTTATCACTGCTTGGGACAATTTCTCTGTGGAAAAACAGAAAAATTGGGGCATGCTGCAGCTGGTCTGACAGCTGCCAAAAATGTGAGTGGATTATAAATAAGTTATTTCTCTCAATAGAATAATTATTGGCAAGGGCTTGCGACTAATCTAGAGTCTCTTATCTCTAGACTAGACATAGCTGCTTGGTAGACAAAAAATAAAGCACGCTAAAAACCAAACCAAAACGAAAGTCATTCAAGCAAAAAATACACCTGAAACAAGAATAGTAAGCTTTTGGTAAAATAGCTGGCGAGGAGAAGCAAGGAAGACACCTTTAGTGAAATTTCTCTGAAAAAAGCAACTTGAACAAGATCTTCAGTGGTTTTGGTTTTTAATCTGTTGGATGCTGAGTATGTATATTGAAAGTAATTCTTGCTACAGCAACATTGCACACTTGTTTCATTGACCTATGCTCAGCTTTAAGCTTTGACATGTGCAAAAATGGATGACTGTCAGCTAAATGTGGAATTACACAAATCACTAGGTATTTCTATAACAAATGCATTGGGGAATTAGTTACTGAATGACTTTATTCTTACACAGAAATCCTGCCTCTTTCTTTCCTGTAAATTCATTGTGCCAAATCTTTTCAGAGTTCATAGTGAATATTCTTGTATGTTCCTAAACCACAGAAATGACCCCAGGATATATGCATGTATTTCAAAATAGCACATTCTATTTTACAGCAAGTGGCAGCTCCTTTCATGTTCTAACCTCCTTAAACTAGTCGAGAAACAGAGCTGTCAATTACAGGTGAGAAACCTTGACCTGTGAAATAATTTTGTTACACTTTAATACATTACTGTTATACTGTGACTAAGTGATAAGACTGTCTTTGAAAAAGATACTGGTTTATCCAGTTTTGTGCAGAACAGTTCCAAGGGACTTTAAATTTCACTCCTGGCAGTCAGTGTTACAGCACATGGTGCTACTGTGAGGGGAAATTGGGGTCTAAGAAAAACTTACATTTGAATATATCACTTCAGCTGATCTTTCAATCCGCATGAAAGCCCTGTTAAGAGGAAGGAACTTGCATGCTAAAATCTCTTAAAATTTCCCAGAGACTCTTAAAGTTACAGCAGAAAGAAAATGTTGCAAGTCAGGAACATCAGAATTGGTAACCTGGATCTAAGCAGCACCTACCTCTGATAGTCAGTATCAGCTGCTTAAGAGGAAGATGAAAATAAACCTGGGGGTAGGAAGTTGTAGGATAACTCTAGCACAGTCCTTTTCTAGACCCTCACAGCTAAAAACTATTGTGCTCTGCTGCAAAAATGCTTATTTTTCTTTTAAGAAATCAATCATGCTGTCTATATTAGCTCTGGATGCCCTTAGCTGTACATGTTTCTAAACCTTTCAGGAATGCTACTAAATCCTGTATCTTAAGTGATTCTTGATCTTGATAAAGTAAAGAAAAGAAAACTTTGAAGTTAGGCTAAAGAGCTGCAGAATGGCTTAAGCTGTGGCAAGGAAATCGATCCAAGAATCTCCAAAAGCTTTCTGCAGCCCTTTGCATTACATGCTCCTTTTCCAGTTTTGAATTACCCACTTGTATTTGAAAATTACTGTTTTGCCTTGAGGGAAAATATGTACAGAAAAGATGCTCAGTGCTCACAGTTAGGCTGTACCTCCTACTTCAAGGTTTCTTCTCTGTTGGTTATTCCAGTCAAGAAACCGTGAGCATTAGCTTTTGTAGGATATTTTCTGCTTTGGGGCATATGCTTGCCAAGTTGCTCAATCTGGCACATCATAATATGATACAGCAGTTTATTAAATTAGGCTATCAGTTGCTAAATGGCAGTATAGATTAAAAGAACATAACTGAACACTGACTTTAAGGTTGTAGAGACTAAAGGCTGTGTCTTCAAATGATCCTGCTATCCTGAACTCATGTAAATATTTATGAATATATTGACGTTAAGATAAGAAGACGAAAATTCCCTACCAGCTTCATGTGCAGTTTAATCTTTGACTAGGTCATAGCTGTTGTTTGTTTGAAATGAAAGTGCACGTGTTTACTTTTTCCCCAAACCACATCAATGTTGAGATCATGATCTGAGTGCAGTGCATGTGAGCTGAGCTTTCCCCTGCGTGTTACAGGAACAAAGATTCTGCAAAGGCCCAGTCCTTTGGGGAAACAAGCATGGCTGTAATTCCATGAGCCTAAGGACTGCACCTCTTTGCATCCAACTAGTTTTTGAAAGGAAGCATATGTGCTGGGAAGTAGAAAGCACGCTGGATTTGGCTATCATCCCCATACACTGTCATCTGAGGAGAGAACAGTGATCCTCAACTGTTTTCTAAGGCAGACCAGGGGACATGCATGCACAGCCATCCAGCACTCTGGACTGCTTCTCTACATGGTCACTTCACATGTGAATTCAGAGTGACTGTATTTTTGCAAGATATCCACTGCTTATCTGACAGTATAGTGGACTACTTTGTACTTGCTAGGAACATGTTTTTCAGGTTGTGTTTATACAGACTAGCTAGATCTCTGCTAATGCTCTCCATTATTGTTCCCTTAGCCTGGATAGAGAAGATGTGTGAGACCTCCCAATAAGGCATTCTTAGTATGCACTAGAGTGCCTACACAAGTCTTTACTGCAGAATAGCCAAAGATACGACTGCATGAACGTAGACAGTAGAGCTTCGTAGCCCTCCTGGGTAGCATGATTGATTCTCACCTCCCCAAATTTATTTCTTAACAGATGTTTTCAAGACACAGTGGTAGAAGTGGCTGATGCATCTGAACAATGAAGGGTGGTGAAAATCTTTGGTTTGGTCTCATTGATTTAGGAAGACAACCCTCTTAGAGAATGCTTTCAGGGTAATGAGTTGAGAGCAAGGAAAAGCAAAATTCACTGTTTTAAAATAGTTCCAGCAAAATGTAAGGTTTTGCTTTTTCCTTTCCTCAAACAACTTTCCAGGTTACTGGGACAAAACCATTTCAATCATTTATCTGACTGAGAGGTCAATGTTCCTTTGAATAACAGATGGGTGCGGTGAACCTTTATGTCTCTCCCCTTGGACCCAGCTGCCTAAACACTGCAAAAAGAAGTATGAACACAGGACAGATATGGCCTTGACAGGGACATGGGAAAGTTGGACACGTGCTCTGGGCCAAATCTTTCTTTAGAGGAAGCCATGTGAAAGCACAAACACATGTAGGAAGTCGCAAGTATAACTGAGAGCAGAACTGGGTCTCACACTTGCAAAGTTGCCTGAGCTGCTTTTTCTGTCAAGCCTAGCAATTATCTGGGCTTCCCCATGGCTTTTTTACCTCTGCCATTTAGCAGAGCAAGTAACGTACCTCAGAGATCCAGCTGCTGTCAGAGGTGGTGTGGCCACAGCTTGCCACTTCTGATTCGGGAGATGCCAGGACATCTAGAGGGAGCATCTTGCTGATGTGGGTCCAGGTTATGGTGTTGGTGACAAATGTGGGTTTTTTTCAGTTGAAGCAAAAAGAAACCAGGTAAAATGTTTCAGTACTGATGTCAAACCATATATTATTAAATATGTGGGTTCTAGTTTTGGTGCATAAGCTAACATACTGTTTTGTAAGTGGAAGTTTTTCTGTGTGAAAAGAGTGGAGATGCTTTAGGCAGCAACAGAGCAAAGCTGGATTTTAGGTACTGCACAGACATCATATAGAAGCAAAATATGTGGTCAGCTTTTCTAACACCTGAATTTGAGATTCTGCCTTAGATTAAATGATCTGCACTGAATGTTCTCTTAGGCGGAAAACATGCAGAATTTTGTATTTGTGTTCCACCATAATTGAAAGAAACATCAAAGCACTGCCGTGGCCCATGGAGGATCACACTGGGAGTGTTCCTCTAATTACAAAGAGCCAGCAGAACATGAAGTTCTAATGTGTGAAACAAAGTAGTATGTCATGATAATTTGGCACATAGTGATGGTACACCTTAAGTTTGGCTAGAGGGGAGGGTGGGTGCTACAGAGGTACTGTAAGAAGTGTTCCGCCATGAGCTGTCAGCAGCAGAGGTAACAGCAATGAATTCTGACACCAGAGGGGTGTTACTCCTTAAGCTCCCCCAAATCAGAGGACAGCAGAATCAGGGCTATCTGGCATGTCTCATGAGTAGAACTTAGTGACCTGAGGTGAAAAGTCAGTTGGTAACAAGGAAATTTCTTGCAACAAGAGATGGTTCAGGTGCAAAATGTTCCCCCAGAACAGTGCTATGGCTCTGTCCATGCTTCCTGGCATATTATTCAAATTTTACCTTGGTAAAACATAGCATCAACTTGTTGGAGTTCTGAGAACTATGTTATGGCTGACCTAAAGGGAAACAAACTGACCTTGGCAACAAATGCACCCAAGATTGCTGATACTGTGGACTGCAGACTTGCAACTGTATGACTTGAAGGTGGAATGAATGACAACCATGAAGTCTGCCCCTCTTTTCTGCAGGCCAAAACCTTCTCGGGGGGGACTGATGAGTTGTACAGTGTTTTGAATTCCTCCGTACACCCTGATAGGGGATGATTTGCCTAGCTACCATTATATTATGTGTAAGGCTTATTCCTATAAAAGCAAATGTAGTGCTCTACCCCTGTGCCCTGTGTTTTTGCAAGTACAGATGAAGATAACATTGGTCCTTTACATTATCTGAAGGCAGTCCTTAATGTCATAGGTCCTATTTAAAAAAAAAACCAAACAACTTTTTAAAGAAGGAATCTTTTCACAAGCTGCTGCATAAATATTATTTTGCTTTGGCTAGATCATTTGGTGGTGTCTTGCTAATCTAGCTTAGTATCTGTTTTCTCGATAATGTTCATTAGAGGCTAAGCTTTACTATCTTATTTTTTAAAAGGAAAACGTTTAAAGAACAGAGGAGAAACCCTTGCAAATAATCCATTTAGCTGACAGTGTCTGCTTAAGTGACAAATCTATTTGTACCCTGTGATAGAGATCTGGACTCTTCAGATCTCAGCTGGAGTATAGTGCAATACACCTCAATGAATGAGCCTACAGACTAGTAGTTTAGATGAGTTTTTCTTTAAAAATCTGAAGCCCTCTAAAGACCCTTAAATCTGCATCAATAACATGTTTTATCAGTTTGTGCAAAGAAAGGAGTTAGTGTTGTTAGTCAACTGCTTACTCTGACAGCTATGAAGTGCAAAGTCATGCTGGAAGTCTATATAAGCTTTTTACTTGGGCACTTAACTAATCTGAATATACTGCTTGCAATTAATCGGGAAGAAAATATAAGTGAATTGCATAAATTTGTAGGTCAAAGGCTGGCTGCCAGGTCAAGTGCAGATTGCACAATTACTTCCTCTTCTGGAAAGTTTGTGCAGACAAAGTGTTGGGCTGAATTATTTGTTTCTAGATGAGGAACACGAGAAGAAACAGTAACATTGATATATATTCCATGTGATGTGTTTGTTGGGATATCTATAAAAAATAAGCCCCTAAATTGCTGTATTCAATGGTCTTATTGTACAAGCAAATAAAAGACAGCAGGTTATTGTTGTACATTAACATTTTCTTGTAAAGAATTATACTCTGTGCAAAAATATGATGGAGCTTGTGGTTTTGGAAAGACATCCTGGCTTTATTTGCGGAGGTAATACAGATTCTAGTTTTCCAAATTCTGGTGGGAAGTGGAGAGGATCTCCTCTTCTTGTACATAGAGCACAACTTTATTTCTGCAGGTTTGCACACATAGGAAGTATTCCTGATTTTACTGCTTATAAAGTCTGCCAAACCATCATATGGCTTCCTCTTGTATCTATGCTATGAGCATGTATGGACTTGAACATCTTTGTTCTAAAACACTGACATGCAACACTGCAATGTATTGAAGAAGGCTTTTGAAAAACCTGGCAACAGGACAGTCTTAAATCACCTAACCAAACAAATGCCTTAGTTTCTCTGGAAGCTTAATTTTTCCTTGACTGATACATGTACATTTGTTACCTGCCAATAAATATCTGAATAATGCATATAAAAGCCTTTTCTCCTGTCAAAAAATCAGTATGAGTTATTTAAGAGCTCTGTGCAAATGCTACCTTGGATGAAGGCCCAGGCAACTTGAAAGACCTTAAAAAATAAAATAATAATAAAAAAACCCCAAACCAAACCCCAAACCCACCACTCCTCAGTCTGATAAGTATTTACTGAGTCAGATTTTCAGAGGAATCCCTGTTAGTTAAATTTTAAGTGAAATGATGGCTTCGTAATTATTAAAACAACTTATTCTGGTGGAATTAAAATAGATTATGAAGCATCCTACTTTGATGTGGATTGTGAGTACAGAATTCTTTCTTATGAACTGTTTTTATCTTTTATATCACGTGGTTGAAAGTATGCATCTTAACTGGGTATCAGCAGTCCTCCTGATTCCCTGGAGACTGTAGTTTCAAAACAGATGACCTCAGAGATAAAAATATGCTGCACTTACTACTTGAACTGAACACTTTGGCACAAATTTATTTCATTTGTTAAGGGCACTTTAAATTTAGCAAGCTTGATCGATTATTCCACTGAATTGAGTAAGATATCTTGGATAAAAATCGTGGTAAGTTTCAAGTTTTACGGGAAGTAGTCAGACTCATTTTACCGCTACTGTGCAACAGGTTTATAAGACTTTATCTCACTGAAGAAAAAAAGATAAACTGAAGTCCATCTTTTCAGACCCACTATATCTATGATATAAGGTGAAACTAAACCCACAAACTGTCCAAAGTAGGAAGTAAGTAATCACATTTTCTTGTCCTTTTGTGGCCAAAGATATGACTAGTTTTAAAGCAAGCATACAGTGCTATCCTATCACTTTCATTCCCACCTGTAACTATAACCAGCAGTTTTTCTTTTAAATACAGAGGAAAAACCCAGTTCTGCCACAGGAAGCATTGCATTTTATAGGGTCTCAGGTTTAGCCCTGAGTGTTAAAAATGAAGATATTTGTTCAGTGCAGGACTTCTGCCATGCATGGTTCCTATAAGCCTGCTTTTGCTGTAGTCATGTAGTCAGCTGAACATTACTAAGGAAGATCACTACATCATTCATTCACAATCTAGGAAGGGAAATATTCCTGCTGACTCATGCTTATAAGTATTTTCCTTGCTCCGCCTCCATTCATTTCAGCTCCTCCTCTCCTCTCTTAGTGCTGCTAGCCTACTAGATTTAAACAGCTGTCTAAGAGCAGAGGCAGGATTCAAGGTTTGTAGTTTGGTTGGCGTTCCAGGCTGTACAGGCATTTCCATAAAGGTCCTACTTCTCATCGGACCTGCTGCTAAAGGTAAGAAGGGTATAAGTAAATCTAGAGACCTCTGTCTGGCATACTGTAACATTGCTTTCTGAATATCACAGGGGTGTTTTTCAAAAGGCAGTATTGTTATGTACCATAAAGTTGAATTTTTTTCCACATACCTTAATTGTGTTTGTGGGGTAACTGGCCTGGCATGTAAGAGTGATAATGCAAGGGGTGGGGGGGAAACAAACTTCTGAAACTTGTAGGAAAGCATAAAATGTAAAAGCTATGGAGATGCCTGCTTTTTTATTTTTAAAAGCACTGATGAATTAAATTTTAAAAACTGCTGGTGAAATGAATGAGTTGATGAAGAAATGAAGCTGAAGAAAACTGTTGCATTTGTGTTAGAATTGTTCTTGTTTAAACCTGAGTGTCATGGTAGCTCTTTCAGTCTCTTCCATTATTTATATACTGACTGCACTGCTCTTTTAAACTTTCCCCATGTGCTGTACAGGCCACACTCGGTGGTCCTTACTTGAGCGAAAGTCTCATTGATGATACAGGGAGAGCTACTTGCATATGACTGATGTAACTTGGCTTTTTATTTCTGCTAAAGATCATGGTGTCACTGTCTTGCTAAATGCATCTTTGCTTTTTCTTTTACTTACTTAAAACCTGTTTCAGTTGTGCAGCCTGGAACTACTAGGGGCCACACTGACTGACTTTATGTGAGTTACAGTCCCTCTAGGCTTAAGGCTGTGTTGGGAAGGTATGCAGAGTTTGGCCCAGAATGAGCTGGGTGCTTTTCTAAGCCAGAACAATTATGTAACATCACATAGACACTGAAAGGCTTTGGAAGCAGCGAGGAGATAAATTGTGGAGCTTGCAGCATGCTCCCAAATGAAGAGGAAAGAGATGCCTATTTAAAGTAGGAAGCCTAAAGCAGGAGCCAGAACAGGGATCAGTGTCACTGAGTTGGCTAAGTGTGAGTGCCCAGCAACCTACTCTAAATAGAAGGAGGGCGAGAAGAGCAGTCTTGAGTTTCTTGCTAGCTCAGGCTTTCTCTTGCTGCTAACTAGTTTTGTATAGGTTTGAAATTAACTTCAATGTCCTGTATGCTTTCCAATAGCCTCTGCAAGAACAGGCTTTCATCTGCTATGCTGTATTAGCTGTACAGGTTATTGAAGTATATGTTGTCCCTTGATTCTAAGATTGCCAAAAAAAAAAAATTAAAATAATCCACCTTTAATTCTAATGGCAGGAAAAGTGAACATCTGGCCTAAAACTGAAATGCTTGAAATGCTCTGAGTTCAGTTTTACCCCCAGAAGTCAAACATTTAGCCTAGAGGACGGGAATAGCTATAAACAGGGTTTAGCATCTGGTTCACTTTTTACTTAAAAAGAAGAATTATTAACTATGAATTATAGAGATGGCAGCTATAGGCTATGGAAGGGACTTCTCTCATTTGTAGAGACATGCTAGGATAAACAGAAGCATTTCCGATAGTTAATCTTGTGTTGATAGAATTGTGCAGTGTCAAAACTTTAGGAAACAAAGTGGGTAGTACTAAAATCGTCATTATGGGGTTTTGTGAACCCAGATTCTGAATAAACTGTGGCTAAAAATGGTCATGTATGTGCATGGATCTAGTAATTTCATCAGACTAACAATTGTGCTCCTCTAGCCATTAAGATTTGGTTTAATTCTAGCAAATGCACCTTTTTTCATGTGTCAAAAGGTACAGAATGGAGGAGGAGGAGGGTGAAATGAGGAGAGTGAGCCAGCAGCTGCTGGCTTTACTCTTTATCAGGGTGGGGTAGCATGGCGTGGTGCAATGGCCAGGAGCCAAGGCAACCTTCCTCTAAAGCAAGGAGGACTGCCAGGCTGACTTCTACAGTCTTGTGCCTTTTTTGTCCTCTTCAGACTCCCCCAGAAAAATGCTGGCACACAATGGCATGACTTTGCGCCCAAGTCTTGCAAACAGACTTGCAGGCTGATTTGTATGCTGGCTTTGCTGCTTTCCTGGAACTGTTGCCATGTGCAGTATTGGGTTGGTTCTGCAGGCCTTCCAGCAAAAGTCCCACAGATGTTACTGGGTTACCACTGTCTACAGAGTGCATACAGTCATTCTGTGCATGCTGTTGCAGAGTGCTATGGAGCAGAAACCTGGAAGATCGCTTCCAGAGATCTTGCTTCTCTTTTCCAGACTCCCAATAGTTTCACAGAAATAAGATGTGCACTCTGTGTTAGGAAAAATTAATAAGAACTTGTCTCCTTCTGTAGTACAGCCATGGAGGGGATTTATTTGTTATGATGGAGAAGAAACCTCTGCTAACCTTCAGATAGGTACTGTGGTTTAGCTGGTTTGAGGGGAATACCTTACTGGTCACACCAGTGTCCTGTTCCTTTGGTGTCTCTGGCCGTCCCAAGTGCTAGTGCTGAATTCTACAAATTGCAGCTCTGGAGCTTTGTGGTAGGGAATTATTTGGAGGTAAACTTACACAACAGTCTGCTGAAGGTGGTGCAGGTTTTGGTTCATGTGGGAGAACCTACCCAAAAGGCTTGGGAAATACTTGGACAGTTAGGCTGTGCTCCTGCAGCTACCAGGGATGCATGCCTTGGTATGGACATTAACACACTGAAGTGTTCATCTTCTGTAGTGTATGCATCTGCCTTTGAGTCCCAATTAAACTGGGAACCTGTTTCCTTGAAATCCAACTCTCTTCAAAGCTAGATGCTTGAAATGACTTAAATTAGAAAGCACAACTATTATGTCTTTTAAGTGGTTCTTGCCCTGTCAGGCAAAATGCATGAGAGTCTTAGACTAATGCTTAGTTAAGTAGTAATAGGCAACCAGTAAGCGTTACTAAGCTGTGATGCAAAGCTCCTACTTTTGAATTCAGCTTGTAAGCCTTAAGTGCCTCTTTACTTGGATGAACCCAGTCGTCTTGGAACAGCTCTGTCTAGCCCAACGATGGCTGTATATTGGTGTATATGAGAACTGTCACATCCTTGCAGGCAAATGCACTTACAAGACTCCTCCTGAAGCCTGGGATTCTGCAAAACCAACTCACCTGTGGTTTTCTGGCTGCTCATTCAATCACCAGGGTCTTGCCTCATTACTGTAGTTGCTGGTGATGTAAATGTCAGGCTTAAAGTGGAGCATTACACTTGTAGGATGACATTTACTGCAATATCTTTGTCAAAGGCAGTGATGTGCCAGACCTTATGGAAGGGTGCAGTGCACTTTCCAAATATCTTTCTGCACTTGAAAAGGGTGTGGAGAGCATGCCCTACTGAACAAAGTCATGCCATTCAGTGGATTTTTACTTGGCTTTCCAAAATGAGAATAATGTTTTTATAAAAGACTGTGTTCTCTGTAGAATACCTTAAAAGCTTATGCTGAATTAAAAAAATCTCATGTTTGTTGCAGTAAAAGTAACTTTTAACTTTTCTAGATTAGTGACAGTATAGTTGAATTCCCTGGAAAACTACAGAAGTCATTATTTGACATGCTAGGATTCCTGCAGGAATGGCAAAAAACTTTGATTCACTGTTCATTGAATATCTGCATAATGATTAGATTAGTTTTGTAGATTCCACTCTAATGACACCTTAGTCTCCAAGGTAATTATTATGTATATTTAGTTTAAAGACTTGTTGTTATTTACTTGTTCAGACCTAGAACTCTCTGTTTTCTGGAAAATTAAGAAAAGATTCAGGAACTAAAGTAGCACTTCTCAAAAAACCCTGTAGTGATGGAATGGTACATACTTGAAAATGCAGCCAGGAGATTTCCAGCCTTTGGGCAGAAGTCTGGAATGAGGTTTGCTCTACTTACCAGTAAATGCCCAAGTTGCTTTAAAAAGTACTAAGTGTTCATGATAATTATGACAATTTTCTACACAGTGTGGGCAGAAGTGAAGTTTTCATTAACAAGCTGCAACACTGCAGTTACTGTAGCCAGAGGGTTATTGAAGTTGCCAGTTGCCAGCTGTTCTGGAGGGACTGGAATTCATGTGTGGAAGAGAAAGATAAAGATTCTCTCTCTTTTTTTTTTTTTTTTTTTTTTTTTTTGTGTGTGTGTGTGTTGTGTATAATCAGGGAATCATCCTTTGGTTTTGGGGGCAAGAGGAGAAAAAGATAAGTAGCCCTGACCTGAGTGTGGAAGTGTAATGTGATGGTCTGCAATGCAAGGATAATACTTTAAAAGATGAACCTGGGTTTGTGGACTGTAGAAAGTCACAGGGTTTTTTTGTCAAAAAAGCAAATAATTCAAAACTTACTTGTTTTAACAGGTAGACTCCAGGACCTAAATGCTTCCGGACAGGAAGATGTATGCTCTATTGACCAGACCCCAGAATAAGAGTGGGTTGAAGCCACTGCCTGTTGTGATCATAGGTGAGCTTTCTCCTGCGAGCATTACTGTGCACTCTCGTGCTGTTGTTGCTTTGGACTTACTATCTTCAGCTCTCATACCACATGTTCTTATTCAAACCAGAAAGGCCTGACTACTGTTTCTGCATTCCTCCCCTGATAGTCAAACTTTCTCTAGTACTAAGAGAAAGACCACTAAGAGTTGTGGGAAGTAGGGAACTAGTTATCTGACTAACTATAACACATACCTCTTTTTTTAATAGTAAAATTGGTAACCTTTTGGGCATCAGTTCAGCTGGGCCTGGTTTTTCTCTGTCGGATATTTAGAAGGGATTGAAACTTTTCCACTACAGATAGTTAATCAACTTGCTGTGAAGTGATTATCTGTAGTGCTTGAATGGAGGTGGGTTTGTGTGATGTTTTTTCCCCATTGTGTGTGTTTAGAAAGTGCCACAGATGCTGTTAAAGTTTCTTGAAATTTTTCACAGATTTATTTTAAAATGCAAATCAGCTACACTGATTTTGTACAGATTTAATAGAACGGTAAAAAGCTGCGGGTTTTTTACCAGTTTAGGAAACAGGTTATGTAGTAACTGTCTTGTCTCCCATGCAAGAGGGGAGCTTTGTAATGTGAGGTGATTCTTGGAGCAAAGCCCAAGTAGTGATGTCAGTGCGTTCCCCTCTGTGACCGATCATGAGCTGTGCTCGAGCACAGGTGTTGGACCCTGCTTATCTGAGCATGTGTTTAAATGCCTTGTAGAGCTGGGTTCCTTCCTTATCTGTCATCTAATTTATAGCACCTGAGAGAGCTAGTCCAAAGTTAGTGCACCACATAAATCACACTTATTCCTTGCTAAAAGTGAGTTTGACAAGGACACTACTCCCAGCAGGTTCTAGTCTGAGAGTGACTTTTTACTGCCCAGTTGTACAAGTATTTAGGTGGGAGGGAGGATATTTTGGTACCTCCCTAGTGCACCTATATAGGGGTCCAGCATGGAGATGTCACTAAAGCCTCAGAAGCACCAGTGTGAGGATGTGCACTCTGAGGAGGCTGTTGGGCTGAAACAGCTCAACTGTTTCACTGCAGCTGGACATTGCATGCAGGTTCCAGCTACTTCCCCAGGCCCTGCTCCAGGAAGGCTGTGGGCTCCCTCGGCTGTGCTGGCAGCCTCATGAAAGCAGTTGCTTTCTAGAATAGTTTGAGCTGCAGAAGCAGCTGTACTTATGACCATCCATATCAAACTTAGATGTGGTTCAGAGTAAATCCGGTGTATGTGTTGCTGAGTGTTGTGCACTCAGGTGATTTAAGTTTGGCTTAGGTGCCTCCTTGTACTTCCTAAAGTGAAGAAGTGACCTGAAAAGTGTTATATTTCACTATAGCTGCAGTTTAGTTTGCTTTTAATTTTTGTTGCTGTTGGTTTTGGATAACTTTCCTGCAAGTGGAATATTCCAAACACCGACCGGCAGCTGCTGGTCCTTGCTCAGCACAGCAGACTTTGGCCCCAGCTGCGGCATATACTGCCCTTCACATAGCTCAGCCCACTGTTAACTTTACAGCCTGAGCCTCCCTCTGTCTCAAATCTCCAAGAAGCAGCCTTTGCTCCAGTCACTCTCACATGCAGCACAGGCACTGTGCCAACACAGGCTGCTGTGTCACTTCAGCTCTCCTTCCCGACATCGTCACTGCATTATGTAATGGTGGTTGCTCACATACTAGTGAGCAGCAAAGCCTGAGCAGCCGGAGAGGCTGACACCTAGTTATGCAGACACTGTAAAATGTTAAACGTGCTGGAGAACAGCCATGTGAAAACTTTCCACGAGCTACTCTCACTGGGCTTTGGAGTCACATATATCAAGTTTTTCCACTGGCTGTTGGGTGGTCAGCAGGAGTTCAGTCATGCAGCAATCTGTTCAAAGTGCTGTATTCTGAGGGGTTGTCTTGGCATGGCAGAGAGAGTTTTTTTTTTTAACACACTGCCTGCAGTACCATGGTAGGGCTGGTTCCCATTTGCAAGTGTTCTCAAGAACTGTTAGTCAAAACTACTATTGCCACATACCCTCGTTAGATGGCATTTCTTACTGAGCAGAGCTGTTTCCCATTCACTTCAATAGTTACTCTCTTTTCTGGACTTACTCTGTATCCTGTGTGCAATGAACTACTCTGCACTGGTTTGAAATGTGCATCCAGGAGAGCTGAGGTCCCCAGTCAGTATGTGACCAGTTTCTAAACCTTTAAAGTAGTTAATGAGCAATAACTCAATTCATCAGCATGCTAGAGACTTCAAGCTTTAAGTGATGTTAACCTCTGGCTTGTTTAACCCAATGTCTTTTCAGCAAGTTCTGAAGACCTTGCAATGCAACTAGATGCAACTGAGGAGAAGGGGAAATATGAGAGTAAAATTACTTCCCCAACTCCATCCAATAAGTCAGTAGTCAACGTGGAATAGAAAATCCTCTGTACCCACAGCAGTGTCATAACCTTTGAATTGGTCTGGATATTAGAAAAACTCTTCAAAGGGCTGCTTTATCTGCAGGAGTATAAATTCTTCTCCATTGTGTCTTTTTAGGGAATGGACCTTCAGGAATCTGTCTTTCATATTTGCTGTCAGGCAACATCCCTTACTTCAAAAGAGGCTCTCTTCATCCTCATCCCATTCTTCAGAGGAAACTGGAAGAGGCACCAGATGTCTCCATTTTGGACCAGGTTTGTGTAAAAAGAAACAGTATAACATCACAGTAAAGCATCCTAGGGGTATATTATGAGTGATAACCTGATTTGAATTTCCAAAGTACATGGACAGAATGAGCCTTAAGCGAAGTACGCACAATAACAGGGTCTGTGTGCTGGTAAATGAGCTTTGCGGAACACCAGAACCACTGACTGGAAATACTGGAGTAACAAGCCGTCTGCTGCCTGGCAGGACAAGTATTTTGATTATCTGATCTGCCTCTCTTTAGGATTTGGAGTACCTGTCTGAAGGGTTGGAGGGACGATCCCACAGCCCTGTGGCTCTTCTGTTTGATACTCTTCAGCGTCCAGACACAGACTTTGGTGGAACAGCAGAATCTGTCCTCACTTGGTGGCACGAGACCAACAGAGCCATCCCTCACCTGGTCCTTGGCAGAAATGCTCCTGGAGGTGCCTGGCATGTAGGTGAACTGAAGCCTAACTGCTTAAGTCTCCGTGCTGTAAGATAGCCAAATGTGTTGACTGGATATTGCAAAAGCTCCTTTAATATGGAGTCAGCCATGTTTAATTTAATGTATATAGACAAGCAAAAGTTTAAAAGGGAAAAAAGCATGAGAGGTAATTATACTTCCAGTCTGTTGTTCTTTTTGGAGAATGTGGATGGTTTCATCCATGACAGCAGATCAGAGGAAATCACTGATTTCATGATCTGTGCCATATTGAAACATGACAAAATTGCATTTCGCTTCTTGCATTAAATAACTGAAAGTCATTTAACTGTGTTTCTTGTTCCAGTCTATTGAGGGCTCTATGGTTACCCTGAGTAGAGGGGAATGGATGGGACTCCCAGATCTCCCATTCAAAGACTGGCTAAAGCAAAAGAGAAGGTAAGATATCTGTGGTGTGATTATTTGCAAACATCTGGAGGTTATTTGGGAACCTGGACTGGAGTGGACTTCTTGAATGTAGCTACCCATCTGTTATGGATGATTCTAGTGAGAGAAAGGACACCCTCCCAACCCCCCAGTAAAAGTCCATTCTGCATTCAGTGATTCAGGTAAAGTTGCAGTGCTGCTTGGAATGTGTCCTTCTCAACACCCCCTGGAGAGATGAATCACAGGGACCATGAGTTCTGAATAAAGCTTGATAAAGGCATGGTCATCTGACTTCTGTGTCTACTGCTGCTCTCCCTAATGACAAGTACAATCAGCTCAGCTACTCTACTGTCTCTGAGGTGATTCTGCTCTTGAGATCTGTAACAATTAATATTAAAAATTCCAGGAGTTAAAAATGGAATGGAAGTAAGATGTGAGAGGAAAGCATAAATGAGCAATCATGTTCTTGGGGATTGGATTCATGCTAGAGAAAGCTGCCTCTGTCCAACAGCTTGTGGATCTGAGTGTTAGCTCCATATACCAGGAATAACTTTGCTGAAGTCAGGGAAACTAGATAAGTCTTCTCTGGTAGTGCAGGGATAGATGGCTCTAGGATACATTCAGTGGAAAAGGGCAGAAATTCCAGTCTCTTACTTAACTGCTGCTTGACCTTTGTTTGTACTATATTACAGAGGCCTCAGAAACAATAGAGCCACAGCAGAAGACATTGCTCAATATTACCAACACTATGTGATGAAGAAAGGACTGCAGAAGAATTTCAGATGTGGTACTGTTGTGACCTCTGTGAGGAAAGTGAGTGCAGAGAGCATCTCCAACCACACACAGAAAGATCTGCCGGAGAATAGTGACTCACTCTGGAACTTCAATGAGAAAAGTGCGGAGGTCTTTCAGGTGGATGGATTTTTCAAAACTGTGAAAGGTGATAAAGAGCCCTTCTCCATCTATGCAGAGAATGTGGTCTTAGCTACAGGAACATACGATAGTCCTACTTGGCTTGGGGTCAAGGGAGAGAACCTTTCCTATGTCCATCACCAGCTGTCTGCTCTGGAGGAAGCAGTGAAGAACAACAGCATTGGCATTATGTCAGATCCAGTCTTGATTGTAGGTGCTGGCCTGACAGCTGCTGATGCGATTCTCTTTGCTCACCATTGCAATATTCCAGTAATCCATGTTTTTCGGAGACAAGTCAGTGATCCGGGTCTTATTTTTAACCAGCTCCCCAAAATGATGTACCCTGAATACCACAAAGTCCATCAGATGATGAAAGAACAGTCAGCTGCTTGTGCTGGGCCCTATGAGTGTTACGTTAGCCTTCCTGAACATCATGTGCTATCCTTCGGCAAGGACAAGAAATGTATCTTTCAAGACAAGAATGGCTACCAGAAAGTTTATAAAATTTCCATGGCTCTTGTTCTAACTGGCTCAAACCCCAACCTCTCCTTTCTGCCAAATAATGCCATTGACTTGGCAATGGACAGTGACCAACCAGTCAATCCAAAGAGGAATCCCATAGATGTTGATCCATTCACCTATGAATGCACTCAGGAGAAAGGGCTTTATGCTCTAGGACCTCTAGCTGGAGATAACTTTGTACGCTTTGTACAGGGAGGGGCTCTGGCTGTTGCCAGCTCTCTGTTAAAGAAAGCAAACAAAAATCCCCCCTAACAAAAAAAATCCCTATGCTAACTGTGTCTGAATGGGCTACTGCTGTTTTCTTAGAGGAGCAGGTCATCTGATTTTACATCCTCAAATGTAAAGCCCACTCCTGGTATTCTCCAAGGTTATGCAGAGAGTAACTAAGTTCTTGCTGAGTTATTTGAGAAGATTAAGTCACCAAATACAGAGTGGGTTTTGCACACGGCAATGCCTTCAATCCCTAGGGATTCAGCTCCTTTTCTGCATAGCTGTGCATGAAGGCTGCAGGGGCTTTGAATCTTGTGCCTGGAAAAGTAGGGGCCAAGATAGTGATGACTCTTTTTTATGTAACATCTTCAAGGTTGCTGAAAACTGAATTGGGGAACAATCAATGTTTATTATTTCCAGACAGCAGGCAGACAACCCTGTGTCTGTCAGTGTTTCATGGTGGTTTTTTCATGGAACCAAGTAAGCCAATGTGGTTTTATTTGCTCCTGTGGCTTGGCTGTATGCTCTTATTAGGGCAGAAATCACTGAAAGATGCTGCAAGTACCTCTCTGGCACATGAAGTAGTACTCTGCAGATAAAAACTGACACAGAAACAGTCAAAACTGTATTGTTTCACTGACACCAGCATCAAGTAATATGTAATATCTTTTTAATCAAGAGATTCCTGTGATTTTTTTTTCCTCCTTCTTGAGAAGGAATGGTACTAATTTACAAACACTTGGTTTGCCATCTTGCAGCTTTCTACCCTCTAAATCCTAAAACTGTGATAGCCAAATTCTTGGCAGCTGCTGTAGAGACAGCAGAACTAAAGGGGAGCTACTGGTCTGTCTTGTAACTGCCCGGGTACTATATGGGGCTTCTGCTGCACAAGAGTATTTCAGAAAGATGCAATATGTTATATGTTGTGTGAATTTCTAATGTAATGTGATTTTTATTTTTTTTTTTAGAGTACTATTTGTGTAAAGGGGAAATTGGCACGGTCACTTTTTGATAGTTTTATGCTATATAGAGTATTTTTTCATACTGTTTCCTAAAAGATTTTTATTGGCAAAATATTTTGTTACAGGCTTTCAGTCAGTGTTTTGAATGAGCTGGGGTGGGTGGGAATGATGCCTTGTGTTGCAAATAGCATTCTCAACAGACCTACAAGGCCTTTCATACCTCTCACAGGAAAAATCAGTCATAGCTAATCTTATCTGATGTAAAGACAGACTGCACTGAAACTCACTGACATGACAGGATGCTGCACATGTCTCTGGAAAGCTGAGTATGTGGAGACAGTGGCTGTTTGTAAATGAATCAATCTTAAGTTGAGATGTGTAAGGAGCTTGTTTGTGGTGTTGCTGTATCACACTTGAATATTTTTGCCACTGACTATTCTTGTATTAAATTTTTCAATAAAGTGATTTCAGACTTAGTCTGTGTTTGGTTTTTTTAACTGTGACTGAATCTCTCACCCAGTGAAGATATAATGAACTGTTCATCAGCTTCCTGGCAAGCACCAGGTTGTAGTTTGTGCCTGCTAAATCCTGCATCTTTCTACTGCCTCGGAGCACAACACTGTGGATTTGCTTTCTGTGTATCTTCCTCTCTCCAGTAGGATAGAGAACCCTTGTAGAGTGCTTTGGCAGTGTCTGTCTCTTGTGAGGCTAAAACACAATACCAAACCAAGCTATTTGCCAAGCATGTTCTTGCCTAGGGGATCTTAGATCCTGTTACCTACTGTTTTCTTCTGTCTGGAAAAATCTCAAATCAGGGCCTAGTCTAGTAAGTCAATAAGACAGTTTAGATCAGAAGGGACACTTGAGGGTCTCTGGTCCAATGCCACTAAAACAGGGCAAGCTTTGAAGTTAGACCTGGTTGCTCAGTGCCTTGTTGGGGAAAGCTTTGAGTATCTTCCAGGATGGAGATTGCACTGTCAGCACTTGCTTGCCCCATTCAACATTTGACCACCTTTGTTGTTGAGAATTGTGGGGTATTTTCTTAACTAGTTGAAGTGTGCCTATTGCAGCTTACCAACTGCTTCTTGGTTTGTGTTGGTGGTTTTTTTTGTGTGTGGTGGTGGTTTGTTTTTTTTTTTAACTGCACAGCTCTGAGAAGAGTCTGGCTCAACGTGTTAAAAGAGCAATCCTCATTCTTCTCTGAAGGCTGAGACTGGAGGCTCCTCAGGATTTTGGGGGCACAGAAATGGTGGTGTGAATGAGTTTCCTGGTCTGTAATTGCTCACTGGCCAGAGCGGTGGCAAAGCCCTCAGGGCTCTCTTTGGCAGTATTGCTCTAAATGAGATGGTAGTTGTTCCCCTGAATCTGTTATCCTGGCAATATGGGGATTACAGAGTATGGATAATGTGGTCCTGAGCCATCTTACATGTTTTTGGTACTCCCCAGAAGTGATGTCTTATGCTCCTCATAGGAGCTTAGGTCCCAAGCAGTGCAGGATTGTGTTGTTCCTCTCCTGCACCTGACCTTTGCTAGAAAAAAAAGAGTGATCAATGTTCACCTTTCTAAAAATACCATTTTTGGCTAGTTCTCAAATTCCTGCATCAAAAGCAAATGGAGCAGAGAACAAAAGCCAAAGGGCATCTTAAAAAAAAAAGGGGGGGGGGGGGGCATCAGAGTGTGCTGGGAATAAGGGCATAGGATTGGTGTCAAGTGAAATGCTGCTCTTCCCATCACTGAGGTCAAAGTCACAGTGTTCATGCTGATCATTCCTGTATCCTGTATTGCATTACGGTGATCTAATTTGCCCTGTGCTGGGAAGCTCCTAACTAGGGCAGCAGCCTGTGCCTGCATTGGGGGAGCTTGGGTGACTGTTTTAAATAGCCGGCTTTCTCACCCAAGAGGGATAAGCTGATTGCCTGCCCTGTGTAGGACCGGAAAGGGAAGTGGTTTTTCACAACCGATCCTTAAAAAATATCCTATATTCTGCCCCCGAGGGATGTCAAAGCAGAGGATCTCAATAGCAGAGGTGGTGGTTTGCTCGTCAACAGCAAGTCCTCAGGGCAAGGCTGCGCAGTGCTAATCCAAGCTGTCATTCAGTTCTCTGTATCCAGGGAGGCAAATATGAATTACTGTTCCAAAACAATCAGCTGTGAGAGTTAACAGATACCAGCTTTGTTATGTATGGGATTCATCCATGCATTATGACCTTGACCTACAGCATGTGACGGGACCAGGAAAAAAAAAATAGTCTCCTCCTGGGCCTTCTGCACATCATGTTCCACCCATGCTAGTGACACAGCTTCATCAGGTGAGGTGCTAAATGCTTTCACCACCATTTCCATTGCTGCATGTGAGGCCCAGCTGGGAAGTTACCTTGGTGAGTTAGCGGACTATTTAAAATTGGAGATGACTCTGCTTCATTTCTCCATCCCCTGCAAGTCCTTTGGTGTCCTCTCCATGCTGGCCAGGGGGAACCTTCTGCAGCCATGGTGACCAAAGCAGATCGGTCAGGGAAGCCTCAATCAACTCCCTGCACTGCTGAATTTGGATAGAGCAGGATTTTTTTTTTATTCAGACCTCTGGCTGCCACTAAGAGGTGATGTTTGTCACTCCACAAGAAGGGCTACACATCAGGCACTCATTTTCTGTCCTTCAGGGCTTCTCAACCTCCTTCAGTTTCCTCCCTGAACTGATCAGTCCCCAGTTTGTGTCTTTGCAGAACAAGCTCCTGAGACTTGCTGGCACTTGCCAGGAGCAGTGGAAAATTATGCACCAAGAACAGAAACAAGGATTTGAAGTTTACCAACAAGACAAAAAAAAAAAGAATTGTTTTTTTTAATTTTATTTTGCTAGTGAGTCCTTGTAGTCAAGGCTGATGTGTTTTAAATAAACATGCTTGCGGGTGTGGCAGAACTGACTGTACAAGTCTGAACTCAGATACCTTTTATTATGCAATTAACATGCAAACTTACTGCTTCTACTTTTTGCTTTGATGAAGGACTTAATAAGATGTCAGAGCATGTTTGTTGTGAGCTTTCACTTCTTAAATGAAGGGAAGGGTACCCTCTTTTTGAAAAGAGCCATCTTTTACCTATCATCTGGATTGAAATCATCTCAGTAAAATAGTCTTGGGAACCCCTTTGGTTGTCCAGCATTCACTTTTTTTGGCCACATTTCTGTCTTTGAGCACAGGACTAAATCCAGCCACATCTTGGCCAGACCACTCTCTTTAAAAGGTGTACAGGACATTACAATAGATTGCGAGTCCAATGATTGCCTGAGTCTTAGCTTTATAAGGACCCTTAGGGAGCTGTTAGACTGTTGCAGACTGTGCTGGCTTAAATTAACCTGCTTTATTTGTGAAATATAGAAATTTGCAGGCAGGCCAGCAGCCAGTGCATCACTGCCTAACTGACAGCTCCTGAGGTTGTGCTAAGCTGCTCGTAACTGGGGAGCACTTAGGGGGTGGACGGTGGAGGGGGGGTCTTCTAGCAGAAGGGGTTTCAAGCTGGAACCAAGCCTGGAGGCTCCAGGGAACAACATCTGACTTCCAGGGCTCTGAAGCAAGCTGCAAGGGTTGAAGCAAGCTCCTGGCTAGAGAGTGGCTAAGTGAGGAGTAAGAAAAGGGAGCGCAAATTTTGTTGCTATTGTTGGCTGGATCCTGCCTTCTGCCAGAGCCTGGAAACCTGCATGGATCAGCTGTCCAGGAAGAGTTTCCTTTGGCATCCCTGGGGACTAAGACTTGAGGGCCAGGACAAAACCAGGATCCTCTGCTGTGCAGCTCAGAGACAGAGAGATTCTGCTCCATCATGGGAAGGAAAATGTCTCATGGCATTTCTGCCTTCAGGAATATGAACGTGCCCTTCTGCTCAGTAGGGGCACCCATATATAACTTGGCTCAAAGAAGCAGGACCACTAATATATTGATTTACAGGAGCTTGTCTGAGGAGGGGCAGAGCAGGCAGCTCCCATGCACTTTCTGCGAAGGACACAGAATGGATTTTGTTTTCCGGTCCAATTTTTGCTGGTTACGTTCATTTCTTGGAAGTGCCGTTGATGGTTCTGCCTGATTTTACCGCCACACCACAGCAAGCTGGAAACAAGGGAAAGGAGGGGAATCCCGAGCCAGGCAGCACGCATGCACGGGCAGCATGGCTCTGCTCCATACCCGGCACCATCGCCAGCCGGGAAACCCTGTTGGGAAGGTGCAAGCACTATTTATTTAAGATATTTACCCCGCAGGTGAATTTCCATGTCTTGGTCTCACTGGAAGTGAAGGGGCTGGTGAAATAACTGCAGGAACCACCTTTATGCATGGGGACGCCAGCTGCAAAGTGCTGTGGTCCTCACGGCAGCTGGCCGAGCTGGGGTGTTTGATTACAGCCCAGCTATCTCCGAGGTAAACAGAGCTGGTTTGGCTGCGGTGTTAGGCTGGAGCCAGGTCAGAAGGGGTTTGCTCGGGGTAACAGGGGCTAACTGCAAGCTGGGAAAGAAGAGGCAGTTCAACAGGGGTTGTGAGCGTGTAAAGTTACTGCTGATGATGGAGTGCGGATTTTGGGATATTATATTGGGTAAGTCTCCAAATGTGAGTTGCGCTTTTATGGGCCACTGAGCCTTTTGCCAGGGAGGCGAATTTTAACCAGAGGACAAGCAAAGGGCAGGATGAAATCATTCCTTTAATGATAAAGACCTAGAAAACCAGGAGAGCTGTGGTTTTTTATAGACCACAGATGCAGTTTCAGGCCCAAACCATTCATTCCTTTTGAGAGCTGGCCCAACAGAGCAAACCTCATTTGCAACTTGGCATTAATACCCAAGTTATCCAGTATTACCGTAACTCCGAGTCAGCAGAGGTCTCAGAGGCAGAGATAGCTTTCAAAACTAATAAACCGACCCATAGATCTTTCAGCTGAAAAAGCTATGGAATTTGTATGTCAGAAAAAAATTCCTTGGTGTTTTTCTGGAGTAATAAATGGAATTTTCAGTTAAAACATTAAGCTCTAGCAAAACCAAGCAAATGACAAAGTGGTGGGATGCTGAATGCGGATGCCCTAGCGGCTGCGGTGCTGGGAGCTCCATGGGCTGTGCCGGATTCAGCCCATCCCTTGCAGGGCATCCTGCTTGGGGACCAAAGGGGACACAGGGCCTGTATGGCCTCATCCAGCTGGGAGGAAAGGGGTATGTGTGATGGGCATCGTGACACGGAGGGGGGTGAGAGGTTCGTCTTCCCAAGCTGCAATGGCAGCTGCAATAAAGATGAACAATGAATCAATTTGCACAAAGTTAACTTAGCAGTGTTGTTTCCAAGCAAATTTGAACTGGTGGAAAGTTTATGCTATGTGAATCCCTTGTGCTGTGCAGCTGAGTTTTCTTTTTCTTCTCCTTTTTTTTTAAAATCTGGTTGCTGGGATGCCAGTGCTGGATTTACTCTCTTATCGAACCGCAGCCTGGGAAAAGAAGCAGCGGCAGCAGATGCTGACATGTCGTGGCCCAGGGCTAGAGGGATTTCACAGCTGATGCTTCTGAACAGCTTTGTGGGTGGGATGTGCTGTGGGCTCGCTCCCACAAGGGTGGTGGGTGGCAGCCCTGCCCGGAGCTGGCAGCCTTCCTGACAGCACGTGTGGGTGTCTGCGTGGGTCTGGGGGCCATGCGGATGGGAGAGGTTCAGCAGGGTCCAACCTTGCATGTGGAAAATGTAAGGAAAGGGAAACTGGAGATACGGGGTATCCGCTCCCCAGTAGTTTTCCTGCAGCTGGTTGGGAAGGATGGTGTCAGCATGGCCAGAAAGGCAAGAGCCAGTCCTGGGCACTGCAGTGGGAGCACTGTTTCCAAGCTCAGATGTTGCAATCAAAGTTTTCCCTGAGCCCTTTCCAGCACCTGTTTGCCAAATTCCATTTCACAGAGGTTGCTGGAGCAGCTTTCCCGTAAATGCTGCTCTTGTCATGGCATCTCTGGCAGCTGCCCAGGAAATTAAGGCAATTAATGAGCAATAAGACACATGAGAGGGAAGGGTGGCATTTCGTATGAATGAATTACGAGTGACTGGCACTGCCTGAAGTAACCTATTTGCAAAAACATACCTCATCCCCTGTATTGCACTTTCACGAAGTTTAAGCAAAAGAGTTTCTCAGGAGTATGAATAATTGGCAGTATTTTTGCTGGCAGGAGCATAACTAAGATGGCTTAGGGCAGTGTGTTAAAGCAGGCAACATGCAATCTCTGTGATACATTGACCTGATCAAATGTATAATAGTAAGAGGGTGTTCTCCCCTGAAAATGAAAGCTTTAAAATCCTCCCTCTGTTTTACATAGAGGTGGTCTTTGGAAATTTTTCATTAGAAACAGACACAGAAACCAGCATTTGATCGGGGATTTATAGCAGAACCTCAGACACAGCGCTCTGATGTTGTGGTGAATGCTGTAACCTCTGGGATTTTAGGGTGGATTTCTGGTTCCCCTTTTGGCTGGCACTTCCATCTCAAGGCTGAGAGACATTTCCAGATTTGTGTTTCACCAGAAGTGGTTTCTTCCCCTGCATATTTCTGGTTTTGGTGAACTGGTGTTTGTAAGAAGAAAAAAAGTTCCCAGGCAATGCTGCAGAGGTCTGCAGCAACCCCTAGTACCATTCTATAGTTAAGGTGGCTGTCATCCTGAGGTTGATATAACTAAGTTCACGTTCTTGAAAATATAAATATTTAGATAAACATCTTCCAGGAAGATAGAGAAGCAAGTGTCTGAGAAAAAGATAAAGTTATATAAATAAAGGTTATCTGTCTGATGTACCACTCCAAATACCTCATCCACTGAGTAATCTGGATATGACGTAATGGGGGAGCTGGATGAGAGCTGGCCAAGTGAAATGTTCTCACCCCAAAACAAAGGAAAGCAAATCAAAGAGAGGTGGAATTGCTTGTTCCCAGGCTGCCTGTCCCCTGTGACCTTCCTCGTGCTCTGTTACATCCATTTCCAACAAAAGCTTTTTTTCCCCCCTTCCTTTAAACAATGTAATGGATACCCCTCCGTCCCTGTGCTGGAAAATGGCTTGCTGCAGGGGAAGCGATGCAGCTCCGCTGGAGCAGATCCCTGTTTGCAAGCGGAGTGTGTGCTGCTTTCCCAGTGTTAGGTGAAGAAAATTACAGGGCTTTGAAAGCAGTCCTGCAGCTGAAACAATAGTCTTACTCTGGTTGAATATCATTATGGATGAATGATCTTCCCCTTTTCCTCATGTGAGCAGTCCCAACAGGCTTTGAATACTGCACTGATAAGGGAAGTGGAAATGCGTGGGATAAAAGTGCTTATTCTGTTAAGGGCTGAATGACTGAGCCCCAAATTCTCACTGTTTCCGAGGCTAAAAAGTTCCAATGGCCCCTGCTTGGTGAAAGAACTAATACTAAGCATTTTCCATATGGAAATATAATTTCCATATTCCTCTGATTCCCTAATACTCAGATTTGTCAGGATGATATTTCATGAATTATTTACTACTTTGAAGTTTATATTACGTGGAAAAAGCTCAGCAAGCAGGACAGTCCATTTCATCACACTTTGAAACTGCCACCTGAATGTGTTTGTTTTTTTCTTTCTGACAGCTCTTACAATAACAAATGGGAATTCCATTCTCAATAAACAGTCCACCCTAGGAAATCTCACTGCTGGCAAAGTTTGGCTTTGAAATCCTTACAGTGGCTGCAGGTAGGAGCCACCCCATCTACGAGAAGGATTTGATGTGTCCTAGTGATGGGTAATGGCCAGTTCAGCAAACACGGCTGTCCGGAATGGGGAGCTGAAGGAAAGGCTTTAACAGGGCAGCAAAGAT
Source organism: Haliaeetus leucocephalus (assembly GCF_000737465.1). Lineage (NCBI taxonomy): Eukaryota > Metazoa > Chordata > Aves > Accipitriformes > Accipitridae > Haliaeetus > Haliaeetus leucocephalus. The sequence goes on along the minus strand of NW_010972528.1, from coordinate 3,136,226 downwards.
GCAAAAGGCCGAAAGAGCACAAGCCTAAAAAAAATGAACTATTTGAGGAAACTTCCTTGGATTTGTGCCAGAGGATCTGAAGGTGGCAACTGTGGTGGTGTGCAGGGTGCTGGTGTGCCTGGCTCTGCAGCCGCCGATGGCTTTTTGGAGGCTGCTTCCACGTACAGCTCTGCTGGTGCGGAGGCAGAAGCTAGCTGGGCATGGGCTGCGTATTTCTTGCTCTCCTTTAGATGAGAAATGCAGCACATTCCTGGAGGAGGAGTAGTGAGATTATTACAGGGAGCTGGGAAATGGTGTTGCTTTTTATTAAGAGTGGACGTTTTCTAGGGATGCTTAACTGCCCTTCACCAATGCCACGCGGCCCTTGAATGAAGCTGGTCCCTGCTGCATTTTTAGTCTGGGAAGGGCAGATAGTTTGCTGCGCTTCACTGTCATGTAAAGGTGGTGTCTTCAAACTGGCCTTTGTGGGAGCCACGGGTGCCTTTTTCTTTCTAGCTCTTCTCTCCGTTTTCAGCTATCCCAAACCTTAGTTACATCAAGAACCCCTTCAATGCAGGGGCACAGGCGAGCACCCTTGTGCTGATTTAGGAAGCGGAGTATTGTATTTATCGTAGCTTGGTTACCTTCTAGTGTGACTGCAAACGTAAAAACTTCCTGGTGTGAGCTGGTGCTTGTATTTCAGTAAATATTAAAAGAAATCATTGTTTATTTGTGTCCTGGTTTCAGCTCGGATAGAGTTAATTGTCTTCCTAGTAGCTGGTACGGTGCTATGTTTTGAGTTCAGTATGAGAAGAATGTTGATAACGCTGATGTTTTCAGTTGTTGCTAAGTAGTGTTTAGACTAAAGTCAAGGATTTTTCAGCTTCTCATGCCCAGCCAGAGAGAAAGCTGGAGGGGCACAAGAAGTTGGCACAGGACACAGCCAGGGCACCTGACCCAAACTGGCCAACAGGGTATTCCATACCATGGGACGTCCCATCTAGTTTAGGAACTGGGAAGTGGGGGCGGGGGGTATCGCCACTCGGGGACTAACTGGGCGTTGATCAGCAGGCAGTGAGCAACTGCACTGCGCATCATTTGTACATTCCAATCCTTTTATTACTACTGTTGTCATTTTATTAGTGCTATCATTATCATTATTAGTTTCTTCTTTTCTGTTCTATTAAACCGTTCTTATCTCAACCCACGAGTTTTGCTTCTTTTCCCGATTTTCTCCCCCATCCCACTGGGTGGGGGGGAGTGAGTGAGCGGCTGCGTGGTGCTTAGTTGCTGGCTGGGGTTAAACCACGACAATTTGTTGAAGGACCGGCCCCAAATACGGCTTCCTGGCAGTATCTAATCTGGCTGTCAGGGCTGGAGGGCAATGCCCATACTACTAGATATTTTGCGGTTGATACTGGGCCGGGCTGTTATCCAAGCATATTGTATTGTGAGGGTTGTTTATAACCTTGGCATGTGAACCACGATGAGAGATTGAGCCTGGGCAGCAAGTCATTCAGGAGGAGGATGAATATGTGATGGCGTTATGTTGTCATAACTCCATCCCCAAAAGTCATTGAGAAAACCTCCTCTTGGCAGGTGGTCTCAGAAACATATGAGACTATTCTGTTAGCCAAAGCTTTTGTATTTTGCCTTAAAAATGGAGCAGCCAGTGCTTTTCTGCAGCCTTCCAGGGCAGGTGAGTGTTGGTGTCTGTGGTGGGGGGTGTAAGAGGCAGTTTTGCTGTCAGGCATGTCGTGATTGCCAGCACAGAGCTTGTCAGCATGGCAGAATAGGAGTGAGAGCCATAAGCTAGGGCTGGGGAAGGGGATGGGTTAGTAAGCCAGCATCACCCATATGGCCATTTTCCAAAATCCCAGATGACTGCCTGGAGGGACTTCCCCAGCCGGTTCAGGACCGTGATGTGCAGTGAGTTGTAATTCCAACTAAATGCCTCTGGCACCTGTTGATAATTTATTTCCCTGATCCCTGAACTTCCTAGCAATAAGATCGGTCCCAGCAATACGTAGTTGATGCAGCCGTGCCAGCCTGGCTGGCCCCAGCTGGGGACCCTGCAGGTGCCCAGGTTATTCTCACCAGGCTTTGTGGCCTCTCCTGGTCCCGCTACACTTCTTCCCAAGCTGACAGCCCCGGTGTCCTCCAGCCTGCTGGCTCTTTGGGACTGAACTCTGCCTGCTCCTCTCAGGAGGGGTTATTGGGAGACTCACATCTCCCTGCTGCAATCAAAGTTTGCAGTGGGCCATTAAAGTGTGCCCTGTAATGCTGTAAAATAAACAACCCTGGATTATTTTCTTTACAAGTTTGAGACTAATAGCTAGAAATGCTTCATAGCCATAAAGAATATACAGTAGGACAGGAGCATTGCACTGGGAATCTGTCTGCTGGAGGTGGAATGGTTTTCAAGTCTATAATGGGCTTCTGGAGTCACTTGGCATAATCCTGGAGGCAAAGGTAAAGCAGTGAATCTGCTGTGATTCAGTGTGCACCTGGTAGAGAAACCCTCAGAAACATTACTGCAAGGCACCAGATTTATTCTGGAGACAGCAGGTGAGGCACATTGGGGGAATCCCTCTAAGATTGCTCAGAAATGAAGGGAACCCAAACAAGGATCTGAAACAACCCATGGATGCAACCCATAAGCACTGTTTTTTCTGCCAGGAAGAAACCCAGAGATACAGGTAGTTTATCTATTTGCAATTTAAGAATTCTCTATTTCTGCAGTCACGGATGCAAGCTTTATTCAGCTATTTAATATAGCCACTCTTCACAAATCCGAAGTGACACATGAAGAAAACTGCTGGTAGATCTGTCAGGTGGGACCCTTGTGTCCTGGTACCTGATATCCCACCCGATGCTTGCGCTTCCTGGATGCCCATCGTGAGAAATGGGTTTCTACCATGTGAGAGTCGGAGCTAAGGAAGCCGAGAAAGAAACCTCTCCTTTTGAGACAGAGCTCGCTGCAATGAACTCAGACAATCTGGGTGGCCTAGGAGTCCTTTGCAGTTATAGCTATAGCATGGTTTCATTTAATAGCTCTATTTCTGCCATTTTCATGGGAAAAGTCATGTGGTAAATAATTAGCTTCATATTTTTGCCGATGTGTCTCACACTGCATTGTCTCTTACTGAAATATGTGCATCATCAGGTGCACCTAGAAACTGGGAATGAAGGCATCTCTGGAAAAACATTACAATAGGTCTTTTACCACTTAAATTTGTGGTTTGCTTTGGATCTTTTTTCCATGATATTCCAGAAGTTACAAAGTCGTAGTTGCCTGGAGTTTAATTGCCACCCTGTGTCTTGCTATCTGAAATCACTAAGTAGCAGACAAAGGAAGGGTAAACCCCTTCAGATATCTATTGCTTGTGCTGGAAGATGGGTTTCTCTGGAAATCTGTGCCTGGGACCCCCAAAAAGATGCTGTTTGCTGCTGGGCTGAGGGCTCTGCATGTTGGCCTCACAGCAGGAGCAGACAGCCCGGGCTTTGCCAGATTTGCACAGAAACAACGTGGTGATCTTCTCCATCATGGTGTTTTGGACATCGTATTATGTGATTATCTGGGTACAGACTGTACAGACATGTTTTTAAGGAGGTGATTAGCTGTATTGCCAAACCCGAAGCACCAATCTGGACTTGCATGGGGCAGTAAAGCTGTCAGGACAGGTTTTGCTGAGAAACAGTTTTGGGCTTCTGGAGGTGTGATTCAAACCCCAATTAAGAGAATAAGACCTATGTGCGTGACCTGGGATGCAGTTGGCAATGGGAAGGTCGGAGCTGGGATCTTTCATGAGATCTTTTAAAGAGATGCAGGTGGTGGGTGGGAGGGGGGAGGATGGGTGGGTGCCGGGGAGTCACACAGAGGCTTTGTGCAAGCAGGGCAGCACCGATCCGCGGGTAGCAAGCTAGTTAGTTAAAAAAGTGATATTTAGGGGGCGCAAAGTTATTGATAAACTTGCACCAATTTTGTGAATGGCTATGTTTTTTTTAAACTTCCAAGGAGAGAGGGGAAGCCAACTGGAAAAATCTTGATGCGTTCAATTAAAACCTCTTTAAATCAGTATTTTATTTAGGAAACACGAGCATACTATGCTCCAAGGTCTGGTCGACAACAGGCTTTCAACCCTCCCTGAGGCGTCCGTGGGTCCGTCCCGCAGCAGCAGAGCTCCCTCTCCCGACCTCACCAGCAAAGCTCACAGCTCCGAAATGAAGGGTTTGGGAAGCTCCCTGGGAGACGAGTTCAGTTTTGCAGAGCAAAATTCCTTTACAGCACGAAGGAACGCATCCCTACCTGCGGGCATGGGCTAGATTAAGCCATCCCAAATCCGCAATTATTTCGGGGTCTCTGTTAAACTGTGTGGCCCAGTGGGACCTTCCCTATCTCCAACCATCTTCGCGGAGTCTCGTTTAAGGAAAATCTCTATTTTACAGTGAGGGCCGCTGCTTAAGGTGGGCAGGGGCATCTGCTGGCAGTGCCTTGGTGCAATGAGTTTCTGTCCTCAGCTGCAGCGTGCCGCAGTGCTCGGCCGGGCGACTGCCCTCCCTGCTGCCAGCCTGCGTCCCGGGGCTCTGCAGGGACATGACCGGTACGGGTACTACGCAAACATGCTTTGTGCCTAAACCGCTGTTACACCCGTGTGTCACTCTGCGGTGCTCTGACCTTTTAGGCCTGTGAGATGGGTTTGAAATCTTGATTGTCCACCCTCCTCAACTGTGGATAGCTTAGATTATCCTCAGAAATACGGTATTTCTGCTAGTACAGGGGCTTGACAAGCCCTGTTTTTGTTGCCCAAGCAGCTTTAATGCACCTGGGTAGCTTGGATGGGAGTATGTCCTCTGAAAACAAGATTGGCTTCTGCTGCAAACCATGTGGTCAGCTCCATCCCCAGGTGCAACGTTCTGTTAGGATGCTGGGTCTGTGCTGAACTTTGAGAAGCTCACAAAACAGATAGAAGAGAAGAGAAGAATAGAAAGGTGGGCACTGCAAGTAGATGAAGACACAATTCCTACATTCTCATCAGCCCTGCTGCATTACCTACATTACCCCATGAGCTGTGCGGGACGTGTCAAAGCCCAGCTGGGGAAACAGCCCAAAGCTGCCCAAACTGGACCTGTCAGAGGGGCTGTGTTTTACACAAAGGGACAAGGGCTTTTTGGGAGCTCTAGCTGGTGAGATGAAGCCCCAGACATCACAGAGGGCTGAAACACATCAGAGCCTCACAGCGACCCTCCCACCGGGACCCCACTGTGGTGCACCGCTGGTGCTGGGCCCAGGGGGACTTTTTGTTGCTGGGAGGAGATAAACTGCCAGAAAACCACACTTTGCTGTAACCCAGTCCCTCCTTGCAGCCTCAGCATCGGGCACTAGATGTCCTTGCATGCTGTGCCAAAGGCGTGCAGCCCTCCCGTGCCACACAGGCTGCGGGCACGGCATTTCCATCAGGGTGACCACCACTGGATGAAGGTGGCCCTTTTCCAGCTCTAGCCTTGTGGGATGGAGGGGTCTTCGTGGGGGAAAAGCACTTGCTGCTCTGTTCACCGTCACGCTTCCCTGGGGGTGCTGGGTCAGGAGCTGCCTCGCGCAAGGGGACATTTTCCGTGAGATCCCAGCAAGCTCTCGTCCATGTGCACTCCAGCACCTGCAGCTCAAAGTCGCTTAATGGTGATCCCATGAAATTATTTCAAGAGCAGCCCTTTGTTGTGGGAAATCGATAGCTGCCTTGCGGGCCTGTTGATGTCTCAGTGAAACCCATTAAATTACATGGGTTTGATCGCAAAGTGGCAAATACAGCAGCATTTTAAAATAGCTTCACACTAAGGAAACCAAATAATGTGCTCCTAAAGTGATTTTTTTTGTGTGTGTCCAGTGGTGAGCAGGACTGGAGAAATGGAAGATGTTACTCACCCAAACTCTTGGTGAATAATTACTGGAGCGGTGTAAGGTATAAATAATTTCCCCACTTCTGTCACTTTGAGGACAGCAAATAAGGACAAGTAAAATGCTGCAGGAAAAATGAATGTGCCTGGTCCTTGAGCAGTAAGGAGCAGCCTTGAGTATGCTACTAAATTGATGGTGTGTACATGAAAGTCCAGTTCACACCTGGGATTTGCAGCGAGCATCCTTTGGGGAGCACCTGACAGACCTCTCTTCCTCGCCGCCAGTGCTTGCTGCCATGCCACTTGCTTACCCTGAACCTCATTTACTGTGTGTGCTTGTGGCAGTGATCCCTCGCCCGTGGGGATCCCATCTAGGAACACAGTGTAAACACACCAGTGAACCCCGGAGCTATGTGAAACTTTTGGTCCCAGGTGTCCCCGGAGTGGCTGAGGGCAAATTACAGCCATCTGGCAGCTGCCCAAGTGGTCCCCGAGCGTTAGCACAGCGTGCCAGACCCCTCCGGCATTTTCATGTCCAACTCCTCCTCTGGCCATTCCATTCCGGCAGAACGGGTCTGGGGTGCTCCTGCCCTCGGGCTCCATCCAGTGTGGTGCTGGGGCTATGTGAAGCAAGCCTCACTTGTAGGTTCAGCCTCTATTGGCACAAGTTTTGTGCCAAAATCGCTCCTATCCTGCCGTTTCAATGGCGCTTTGAGGAGAGCAAGCATTGCTGCAGGCAAAGGGATGCTCAGGCAAATTTTATGCCCTTCTGAATAACGTCCATGCATTCACAGCTTTCGCCACAGGCTAAATATGTTAAGAACGAGAAAGGTTTCTATTTTATTTCTTTAAACTGAGCATTGCCTGGGGCAGCTCTTGGCCAGCATCCTGCCCCTGCCCCGGCTCTTGCCAGGAGGGACGTTGCCATCGTGCCTATATTGGGTACCCCAGAGAGAGTCCCTCTTACATTGAAAGCTGTCAGACTTCACCCCTGAGTGGTAATTAATGGTATTTATTGTTCCCAATAAATTGGGGAAATCTTCTTGTCCTCCCACAAATGTGGCCAGAGGTGGTATCTGCTGGGCAAAGGAGGAAATTACTTTAGAAATTAGTTATGAGGGCATGAGCGATGGGAAAAAATGCCAGTCCCTCCCTCTCCGCTTTTGCTATGAAGAAGCTTGATAGCTCTATTTTCAATACATTTACAGACACATTTTGCCTATTAAAATAATGTAAATTAATAGTTTTATGTTGCAGTTGGGGAGAACACATGAGGTCAATTATAAAGAGGCATTAATTTATTTAGGTGCAATAAATCAACTGCTTCTTTAATTGGTGGTCATGCCCACACACAGGCTTATGAATCTGAAAGTCTACAATTCCCCATTTCTGTGCTTTTTATACTGTTACATATGATCCGATATGAGGTGTACCAGGCACGAGAAACAAAGGGTAATTTTGAAAGGTCACTAGAAATGGATTAGCTTATTCCAAGGGTTCTTAATAGTTCTGACCTAAATTGCATGTTGAAAGGAAAAATATTTTGGTCTGCTTTATGTGAACACTATTATAATTAATAAACATGCCAGAAAATTGTTACAATATCTCTTCCCTACAGCTACACAATCACAAGCTCTATCAAGTCAGTGACCTGTAACTTTAAGCAAGGGCGGGGGGGTGGGTTTTGGTGTTAAATGCTCATTTTCTCAATTGCCAAAACAACAGAGCTGGGTAACACCCCCTCAATAACCAAACAAACAGGCTAAAACCCACCAAACCAAAACCAACCTCTGAATATATTTAGCAGCCATCAGCAGAAGGATTTTACCTGCTGTTTGCCTGCATCCCTGCACCTCAGAATAACAAAAATGCAATGTTCTTTGGTTTTTAAGATTTCCACTAAATGTTGGCAGCTTGCCTGGGGAGGAAAGGCCATGCCTGGAGCTGGCGTGGAGCCCCCAGCCCAGGTGTCTTGAATTTCACGGAATGCCCAGAGCTTGGGAGAAGCTGCACAGCTCCTAGGCCCTCTCAGGGATGAGCCTGTGTATGTCTTGCAAGGTGTCTCTTATGATTTGGAGCTTTGATTTTTTATTTATTTGGGGTCTTTTTGGTTTTGGTTGGGGTTTTTTTTTCCTCTTCTTCTTCTAATAGTGGTAATTGCTCATACTGCTCGGGAGAACCGTCTCAGAGCTCTAGGGAAGTCTGGGCATCTGAGGACTATGATCTCCTAATGCTGCAGGAGTTCTATTTGACAGTGAGGTTAGTCCAGGTAATTCCCCTTTACAAGGTTTCCCAGATATCTAGGGGTTGGCTTTAGGATTAAAACCAGGAATAACCTGAACTCTCACATTGTGCCTGGTCTCCATTTGTAGCAGCCAGTTGCACTGGGTGGGCTGAGTAATTCCTCAGAAAAACCCTTTTGGTTGTCTGCTTTCACACAGGAGTGCTTTAAAAGAGGGGTTTTTTGCTCATTAGTGTAACTGCAGTTGGAAGAGGCTCTGGAGGTATTTAAAGTCAAAGTCTACATTTTATCTTAAAGCAAGACCCAGTGTAGCACTCTAAGATCAATGTGACGTAAAATGATGCATCTGAAGCTTCATACTCGCTTTGGTTCCTGCCCTGATTGTAGGGCCTGGATCAGAAACCCTGATCCCAGTGACGGCGGTGGACTCGATGCTTTATTGGCGGTGTGGGTGAGCTGTGTTACCCAAACGGTCAGCGCTGCATCCCTCAACTTGCAGAGGGGAGGCGCTTTGTTGTAGTTTTGGGAGTTAACATAGATTGCATGTGTATGTGGTCTCCCTGTGTCTTCTTCAGTCCAGACAGGTGCGTTACCTTGGTGCTGTTGGCAGTGTGAGGTTTTCAAGCTGGGGTATAAATTTGTTATAAAATCACCCAGTGATTACACGTTGTATTATAATAAACCTAAATTAGTGCAGGGACTAAAGTGGCATTTCAGCCTCCAGGCTGGGCAGGCAAGGTTGCTCTGCCTAATTCCCATCTCTGTAACAGGGTTGCCATTTCCCCTTCCAGCCATCGAACTGTTGGATTAACCTCAATCCCTCAGTCATTAGTAAATATTAGTAAGTCATATGTGACATTTTGCACTAAGTGAGGCTGCAGGTCCTGCCTGTTGGAAGTTTTTAATTAAATAAAGGTCCCTGCTGTGCACAGAGGGGCAGGGGGGAGAAGGCAGAATTCAAAGGAGCGATGAAAGCTGCTGTCTGTGCCTGCCACGCTGAGGTGCAGGCAGGACTTCAGCTCTGCCTCGGACCTTTCTTTCAGAGAAGCCCTTGGGTTCTTCAGGTGGCCTCTCATCTGAAATTACAGCACATGGTTTGAGCTCCTGCTCCAATAGCCTTTCCAGAAGCTGCTGGAAAATAGTGGGTGTAGCACCTGAATAAAGCCCCTATGAAAGCTGGTAGAGCAAACATCACCGGTGATGGGGTAAACCAATGCTCTGGGCTGAGCACCACGTACACCAGGGAGGAAAAACTGTTGGGCCAAGATCAGGCTTGAAACCGGAATAGCAATAGCCTTTTCTTCAGATCTCGGAGTTTCTGAACTTGGAGCTGGGGTGTGGGAGAATATGTCTGATCTCTCTCAGCCTTCAACAACCTCCCTGTCCTTACTGTATCCTTCATTTATAAGACTGTAGTGGTCTGGGACCACGCGTGTGCCTGGCAAGCGCAGCAGTGAGGAAGGTCACTGTTAAACATCAAGGAAGAGAAGGTGGAGCTGCAGCTGCTGCCTTTCCCCCTGCAGCTCGCCCTTACTGCCGTCGGACAGGGTTTAAGCTCTCTGCCCGCCGAGCAGTGCCGAAAGCAAAATGCCACCGGGTCAGCGGTGGAGACAGCAGGCTGTGCTGCATGCTGGGCTCTGCTGCTGTTGGGCACTGCATGGCCTGAGCACTCTGAGTCTATCAAGACCTGTAATTAATGCTTTCTGCTTTCACTGGGATGCACTTTGCCTGGATTTAACTGTGCTTTTTTGTTGTCTCCTCTCTATTGTCTCCTATTTATTGCTATGACACTCAGCATCTGCGTTACGCATACGCATAAAACTTTCAAGGCAACCAGTGGCTGCTGGTGGACCTGCTTTCTTCAACCTTAAGGAAAGAGCAAAAAGTGTGCTGGATGCCAGGGGGCAGCAGCTAGAGAGGCAGGCAGGTGTCCTACAGCAGGCAAAACCTTATTGTCTCCACCTGTCCATCATTTGTTTGCTTTCTTCTTCTGGCCCTGGTTGATGGCTGTTTGCTGGGCACCCTGGCAGTGCCGTGACTGGTAGCACAGGGTGGCGGGAGAGGCTGGCAAAGCTCTGATGCCTTGGCTGCAGTTGTGTTTATTTGCACAGGACAGTGTCCCATCTCCCTTGGCAAGAAGCAGGGGATGAGTTTTGGCACACCGACTCCACCCTGAGGTCTGTGCCTTTGCCCTGCCCCTTGGCTGTGGTGTGACAAGTGGGATGGGACCAGTCTGAGCACACACCTTTGGAATTCCTGTGCTCTCAGCTGGCTCAGATAAGTACGAAGTTGTCTTTTCCATTTATTCCTCAATGGGAGACTTCAACCTCATGGAAACCTGGGAATAACCGAGCCCATAGCAATTTGGCTCGTTAACTTCCCAGTGCGAATGGCTGGCTTCTTTCTAATATCTGAGTTGCTGAAACTCTTTCTATCTAGATCCATTTGGGAGGAAAAATGAGTATTTAAATTCCATAGAGCCAGTTTTGACATTAACAAGAACTGATTTTTTACAAAAGCACAGAAATAGCCCCAAACTTCCAAGCCAAGTAATGGATCTTCATGGCACACAGAAAAGATAATTCAAAGAACCTTATTTATAAACTTACTCAGGAAATAGTTTTAAATAACGAGCATATAGTAATCCTAAACTGGGTGTGATAAAAACAACCTGAACCAGCCATTTAGCCATGTCTAAAGGAGAAAGAAGCATATAAATAATCTGAGGATTGTACAAAAGAGAGCAATAATTCAGGCCATAAGGGGTAAGGGCCGATCAGCACCAGCAGTCGGTGCGTAGGGATCCAGCCCACCTAAGCTGGTGGCAAGGATGGTAAAATGTGTCTTGCCTTAGATTATCTTTGCTGTGAGATGTAAGTGGGGATTGAGCAATGGTTGGGTTGCACACCAGCCTGCTCTGAGCATTCCTGTAAATGAACACAGAGCCATTAAAGTGTTCCATGTAGCTCCCACAAGCCAACATAAACCCCCTGAACTTCTTCCATTTTCCCCCATTAATTTTGTATTGCTGAAGAAGAAGGAAACCTTGAAGGGCGAGAGTTTGGTGAAAGAGGGGCTCAGCCCATGGGTGTTCTGGCCTACTGCCACACTTCTCTGTGCCCCATCTATTTAAAAGTCTTTCAAAAGCCTCCAGCCATTATCCGTGTACTCCAGCAGAGAGAATGGGGCTCCCACTCGCTTTTCTTTGAGTGGCAGCTGAGAGGAAAATGTGCATTCCCCCACCTATCACTTCAAACACAGAAGTTTCACCCTAATTTACCCAAATAAAGATGGGTGGTTAGAAGAAGAGGCTAAATAATACCTCCAGGTAGGCTTTGCTGGGGGGTCTGGGCTCTGGTGCACTGCAATATATAAGCTCTGTTTCAAGAAATCATTTATTTCTGTTTTTTTTTTTCTCTTAAAGCAGTAGCTGGTCAGGCCTTTGGGAGTGATCAAGCTGTTCGTTGTTTGGAGATCAGGCACAGGGCTCAGCGTGGGAAGTGTGTAATGCTTGCATGGGGGTGCCAGGCTTGCTGGCTTCTGCGTCAGAGATGTTCAAATCTGGGGATGTGGCCCTTACAGGGCATGAGGCCCCCTAGAGCTGCCTGTGAGAGGGTCTGGCTGCCGTGGGTGGGCAGGGGGGAAAGGCCATTCGGAGCCTGTGGCAGCTCCAGCGCTCTGGGGAACCCTCCGAGAGGGTCTGGGTCGGAGCTCTCTGGCTTTGGTGCCTTTCTGGGTCTGAACTCAAACTGGGAGGGAGCATCTGCTCAAGTGTGGAGCAGCAGATGAAATGATTTAGTGTCAATTTGGCCAGAGGACTTACTGCCCCTACTGCAAGTCTAGATCTTGACCTGTGTAGGTGAGCACAGGAGTATCACCAAGGAATATCCTCACAATAGAGAATGACAGGATTAGAAATATTTGTCCGGCTGAGCACCGCGATGATGAGCTCTGTAGCCACGAATGCTGCCATACCCCAGCTGGAATCGCTGGCTATTCATTGTACAGGGACTTTTTGGAGTAGGGCTAGAGGGTCAGGAGCAAGTTTTATTTCCCAGCAAGAAAATTGTTCTCTGCTCTCCGTACAAAGAGCTGCGAAAATCTGTTGTGGGGGTAGGGAGGCTGCAGAGGGCAGAGGGCATGCCATAGGAATACTCTTTTTAGATAGAGAATGCCTAAAAGGATGCTTTATGTTGGAGCGGGGGGGGACACACGCAGGCAGCACCCACCGGAGCTGCTCCAGGGTGACATACCCCCCTTCCCCCCCCTTACTTTTCGGGCAGGACCCCCCCCGGCCCGCCGTCCGCCGTGTGGCGGTGGGAGGAGGAGGAGGAGGGGGAGGAGGAGGAGGAGGAGGGGGATGTCCCCGGCTCCGGCATGAGGCCGGGCTGAGCGATGTGCGAGCAGGCAGCGCGTTACTGCCGGGCCGGCGTGCAGAGGCTGCTGCGCAAGCCTCCGCCGGCGCTCCGCGGGCTGGACGGGCTGCTGCGCTGGGTGGTGGCCAGGATGAGCGACAAGGGGGTGGCCGAGCGGGAGCTGCTCAGCCCGGGAGCCGCCGCCGCGCAGAGGAAGGGCACCTCCGTCATCCTCGATGTGAGTGTACCCCGCGGCCGGCTCCCGCCCCCCTCACCCCTCCCGGCCCGCATCCCGCACCGGCTCGGGATCGGGGTTAGTCCTCGGGGCCGGCGACCCCCGCGGGCGGGCGCGGCGGTGCAGCCCGGGCGCCGGACCCCCTCGGCCCGGGTCCCGCGCCCACCCGAGCGGCTCGGGATGGGCGTTGTTTCCCGGGTTCTGCGTCTCCCGGCCCGGCTGGGCAAGAGGCTGCACGCCGGCTCCTGCGTCCCCCTGCCCGGCTCCCGCAAGCGCAGGCTGCCCGGCACGGGAGCGCACCGCGGTTCCCGCACCCTCCTTGCCGGATCCTGCGCCCCCCGACCGCCTCGGCAGCAGCAGGGTTACTCCTCGGATCCTGCATCCCAGGCCGCTTGGGGATGGGATGGGATGGGGCGCAGCCCAGGTCCCGCAGCTCCCGGACTGGCTGGGCGAAAGGGGCAACCCCTTTCCAGATCCTGTGCCCCTGGGCTGGCTGGGCATGGGCTTGCAGCCCGCGTCCTGCGCCCACTTGTCTGGACCTTGCACCTCCTAAACTGGCTGGGCACTAGGGGTGCAGCCCGGGTCCTGCATCCCCTTGCCCTGCGCACCCTGGGACAGTTGGGAATAACTTGCACCTTGGTTCTGCATCTCCTGGACCGGCTGCATGCGGGGGTGCAGTCTGGATCCTGTACCCCCTTTCCTGAGCCCTCCGTGCCCAAGGTGGCTGGGCATGAGGGTGCAGCCCGGGTCCCGCATTGGGTTTTGACTGGCTGGGCATGGGGATGTAGCCTGTATCCTTTATCTCCTTGCCAGGATCCTGCACCCTCTGGACGGGCTGGGCGTGGGGGTACACCTTGTTTCCTGCACCCTCTGTACCAGCTGCGCATTGGGGTACACGCCAGGTCCTGCAGCCCCTTTCCCAGGTCCTGCACCCCCTGAACCAGCTCGGATGGGGAGGCACTGTAGGTCCTTAATCCTGGTATTAGCTTGACTGGATGGGGATGCAGGACTGCAGGGTCCTGCAAACCTCCCAGTCTTGCACCATGGGTTGCGGCAGGTTAGCTGGGCATAGGGTTGCAGATCAGGTCCTGCATCTGCCCCAGGTCCTGGACCCCAGTCCCTGAAGGGCTGCAGCTGTGAGAGGCTGGGCAGCGTGGTCCTGGATGCCTGCGAGTGTGTGCGACCCGGGACTCCCTTACCCAGGTTTGGGGGGGCAGGCAGGGGCCTGCTTAGTGCCTGGGCTGAGGTATTTATAGACTTCTTGATTAGGGAGCTAACGAGGCTGTTTGCACTTAAACGAACGGGGAGAACAGGGTGGAATCAACTGGAATGCAAACGGTGTAATTACACAGTCTTTCTGCAGCATCTAGTGATTAAACACATAGATACTCAGCTTTGCTATCTCCTAGCTTTAAAAAAAAATGTAGTGAATGCAAAAATAAACTACTGAGGCATTGGCTGTAGTAAAGGATAACTCACGCTCTCCTCCAGCCTCCTCGGACTTAGGCAGTAGTAGCTCTTCCAGGCAAGCTCTTGCATTTTCTAAATAATTTGGTGAATCTTCTACTATGTCCCTGGTAGGCATCAGCATGGGCTGGCAAATCCAAAACTCATTAAAACTCTGAGGACCCTGGGCTGATAGACATTTCGGTTCCCTGAATGAACTGGTGCAGTTGTGTCTATTGAGGTGCCCAAAGCAGCTCAGAGCGTTTGATGGATGGTCCTGCCTGGTGAAATGGGCCAGCAGGTGGGCAGCTCCGGGCTGTGTGAAATGTTGCTTCATGGGCAAACTGAAAGGAAAAATGCAATGTCTTTTAAGTTAACTTGTCTGCTTCTGGGTTTGGTTGGGCTTTGGTTTTGTTTGGGGTTTTTTTTTACCTGCCCTGAAATTACCAAATTTTACAACAATCTGGAATCTGGGCTTCAGAGCATAAATGCAATGGGGAAGCAACGTTAAGTTTGTACAAAAAGTTCTTGAGTTAGGACTGTTTTTCCACCAAAATGGTATCTTATCTGTTCAACTTTACCATCTTTAAATGGACTTTTTTTTTCACTTTGAGGTTTGAGCTGAGAAAATGAGCCATGAACTTTCAGAAATACAATAGAGCTGGGTGTGCAGCTCCTGATCCTTTTTCCCTTTCATAATGGGAATGGAAGCCCTTTCTCACCTGCTAAAAGTAGAAATGGATGCTGGAAATGTAAGGTTTGAGGGGTCAGGGTTTTTTCCCCCCTCCTTCCTTAGAATTTGCTTCTCTCCTTTTTCTCCAGTTACAATAGAAACATCAATTGAAGCTGTAGCTTTGCTGTAACAGGCTTTTCAAGTGCACTGTGAGACCCCCCCCCCTCCCCCCCTTTCATAGAAAGAGTTTAAATATGGGAACACACATTTAGGTTAATTTTCACACATTAGCAGGTAAGTAACAAGGATCCCACTGAATTCTCAGGGATGAGAACGTGCCTTCCAATTAACTCATTCATGTTATTGCATTACTTGGATGTGCTGGGGAAGCAGCGAGTCCCAGCCACGCAGCAGTGCGGCTTCTCCGTGGGTGGGGATGAAGTAAAAGGCCTGTAAGATTTTACATTTAACTAACCTGTTTGCACAAGCTGGTGTGCTATGTAGGCAGTTCATTGGGGGCTGGGGAAAGAGGGTTAAGCTTGGTTTTGGCTATGAATTAGACAAGATGACTCTGACCCTAATGGTACCTTAGTCAGTTTTTCTTCCTCTTCTGTTCTGGCTTTCCTCTGACTCAACCATCCCCGAAGCGCTTGTTCTGACTCCTCCAGAGTGTGAGGGTGGCTGGTGGGTCAGTACAAAGTTCCCTACGCCCTTTCCACCTGTTGTGGTTTAACCCCAGCCAGCAACTAAGCACCACGCAGCCGCTCACTCACTCCCCCCCATCCAGCGGGATGGGGGAGAAAATCGGGAAAAGAAGTAAAACTCCTGGGTTGAGATAAGAACAGTTTAATAGAACAGAAAAGAAGAAACTAATAATGATAACACTAATAAAATGACAACAGTAGTAATAAAAGGATTGAAATGTACAAATGATGCGCAGGGCAATTGCTCACCACCCGCCGACCCACACCCAGCCAGTCCCCGAGCGGCGATTCCCTGCCCGCCCCCTTCCCAGTTCCTAAACTAGATGGGATGTCCCATGGTATGGAATACACTGTTGGCCAGTTTGGGTCAGGTGCCCTGGCTGGGCATGAGAAGCTGAAAAATCCTTGACTATAGTCTAAACACTACTGAGCAACAACTGAAAACATCAGTGTTATCAACATTCTTCACATACTGAACTCAAAACATAGCACCGTACCAGCTACTAGGAAGACAGTTAACTCTATCCCAGCTGAAACCAGGACACCACCAAAGAAACAAAACTGTGGTGTTGTGGGGCAAAACTGAAGGCTGAGGAAGAACAAAATACAAGGGGGTTAGATGTCTTCTGCCATCAACCTGGCTACTACCACTTGGGGGATGAATCTTAACTTTGGGCTAGTTTCAGTGTTTTTCTTTTATTTTGCCTGTGTCTTTTTAGGTAAAGGATTAAAAAACGTTGAATAATGTTTACTAGTTCAGCTCAAAATCATAGATTTCCAAGTGTAAAAAATAGCTAAAATTGCATATTAACTAAACCCTGCTAACAAACTAATGAAGAAGATATTTAAGTCCTAAGCATTGCCTAAAGTAGGCAGCAAATAAAACTAGGGAGTGACAGATGCTCTTCAGTGGTGGTCATAGATCAAGTGGAGGTGATGTGTCACTCCAGGAACCTGGAGAACATCACTTTGCATTTAATGGTCAGCTCTTACAATGTCAGTCAAATCAGCATAAGGGGTTGGGGTTGAGCAAAGGGTCTGCACCCATCCTGTGCTCACCCTCAGGTGTCTGCCTCTGGGTGTTTGTTCCGTGGGTCTGGATTGCACACAGCTGCTCTGTCCGCAAGAGCCAAAAACTTAGGGTTGGCAGCATGTGTAATCTGCTGTAGATAACTAGTGTCTATCCGCAGCTTATGATGTGGGATTGTGGTAATGCTACATTTTCTCTCTGCCTTCTGGGCTGCTCGAAGATGCCCCGACCTTCCTTCTGCACCCATGAGGACAAACCCCCTTTATTAAAAGGAAGCTGAATCTGTCATGGTGCTGCTCAAATCCACATGTGGTGGTGGTGGCATTCCCAGTCGAGAGCAAATCCTCAGATGTCACAAGACTTATGAAAAGGAGAATATAGTGTGCGTGGGTAAGCCTATATCAGATCATATTTGCTGAGTGTGAATGAGTCCACATGCAATATAGAGCTGAGGTGGATGGCTCCCAAGGCATGGGAAATGTCTAGACAGGTATTGCTCTGTCTGGGAGTAGTTCAGTGCTGACTTACAGACTGTCCTTACTCATCTCTTCCTGCCTTCACATCTCTGTCAAAAACCTGTGATGACAGCAGGAATGTGAACTCCAGCTCATGTAAGACCTGCAGGCAGAGGTGCTCCCTCTGGTTTACGCCAGGGAGAGCCCGTTGAAGACCTCATCTCCTACTTGGCACCTAAAATAAGGGTCAGCATTTGGTATGGGTGAGCATCCCCATGGCAGGACTGTGCACTCCAAGGGGCACTGGCAGCCCTGCCTCCTTTCTGGCTTTGCCAATGGTGACTAAGTGCATTGCTTTTTGGCTTTATTTTAAATGCCCTTGAAAAAAGCAGTGCCATTCATTTCAGGTCAGATGAAGCTTTCTGTTTCATCTGCTCTGTCTTTTGCTGAAAACTAATTTTGACCCTTACCTGCCTCTTCCCTTCTTTGACAGGGTCAGAAAGATCATTTCAAATCCAGCTCTCCTGCTTAGGGCTCCTCTTGCACCCTCTCTTAAGTGGCCAAATCTGATTTGCACTTCTTCACCCTCATGGGATTGAGCAAGGAGTTTGGATAGAAGATATAGAGAATTTGGTTTGTGCCAAGGGTGTGTTTCCAAATGTAGATCCAAAAACTGGCACAGTTTTCCAACTGTTTTGTCAACGATGCAATTTCCAGTGCAGCCCTAACTAGCAAAACTATTGCAGCCACAGGAATCCCTTCCCAATCCCCTTCTGCTTTGACCTTTTTTCCTTCTGTGGTTTGTTTGGGTTTTGATTTTTGTTGGTTTGTTTTTTTTAAGGTTGATTCACTCCTCCTTGTATCCTTGCTTACCTTCTCACTTCTCTGAGTGAACAGGGAAGGCTATTTTCCTCCTCCTCCATCCTCCCTATGCAAAATCCATGGTTTGAAATCGTCCCCTCGAGCCACGCTGGCAGGGCATGGCTGGGCTCTGTGCGTTTGGGGTTTGCTCACTGCAAGGTACATAATTGCAAAGAAGAGTTCAGCCTTTCTCTTCTGTTCTTCAGGGCTTTGTAAGCAGGTGCTTGAAACAGAGCTGCACCCAGGGCCAACATTTATGGAAAACTAACTTCTAGTGCTGTGAAGGTGGTAACATCAAACGTAATTTTTACCTGTCTCATGCAACTCTTATTTAGGACAGCTACGTAAAGTCTAAGGAGAAGGTGAGAGTGAAAGGAAAGGCTAGGACATGGTGTTAACTGCTCTTCTCTTGGGGAGGTTAAAAAAAAAAAGTGCTTTGGAATGGGAAAAATGCCAGGAGACCTGGAGCTCTGTAGCAGCCTTGCTCCGCGCGGAGCCACTCCAGACAGGACAATATTTCCACACCAATGGTATATTTCTTACTGAAACACTAAAATCAAACCTTTCCCCTTGCATGGGGAAAGCTCATTAGCCTGATGGTGTCTAAAGATGTAGTCCAAAGTGGCAAAGCTTCAGGTCAGTATTTTCTTCCGTTATTACTGGGAAGAGCAATATAGAGAGGTTGTAGGAGAGGAAGTTCCTACCGGTACCTTGAGTTCGAGAGCTAAAAGCCATATCTGATATAAAACCTTGTCTTGGCTCCAAATGCGGTGTCAAGACTTGTAGGGAGAGGAACAGAAAGGAAGGACAGGAATGTAGGAACATAATGAACAGATTAATTGGGTTTTTAGGTATATCTGGGTATCTGGATGCTTTCTCATCCATAGGCTTTCCTCACCCAGGAGACTTAGCTTTGGTTTGTCCTTGATTCTGCACCAAGATAATGATGGAAAACAAAATTCTAGCTCCACTGCACTCTAAGTCAACATCATATTAACCTGCTGAAGGGATAATAAACTCTACAAACCCTATAATAATTCTTAGGCTTGTTGGGGGAGTGCTTATGTGAATTTAATAAAATTGCTGAGAAAACCTGCATTAAGCAGCCTCCAATGTCGTACATTCTCATCCAGGAGCTTTGAGAAGGCAGAACTGAATGTTTAAATTTGAAACCATCATTTTTTTTTTTTTCAAGTTTATTATTACCACTAGCATTTTGAGTTGCTCACTTCTGCCAGCCAAATATCTGTAGTAACCATTTGAGAGTACAGCAAAAATGTACATTTAAAAAAAATTATTGGAAATCTTGGCAGAGTTTGCTTGCTCTAAATAGATTTTATATTCATCTAGATACCTGGTAAATGGAGTAAGTATGCTGCAGACAGCAAACTGCATGCATTGCCTGTGTAAATCCTATAAAATGGGTTAATGTGGGCCATATTGTGTGTATCCTGTGGGCTCACGTTGCGACTTATCCTATGCTTCAGGAGACTTGCTAAGTAGGTTTAAAGCGTAGCTGATAGGGGAGATATTTGCTGTAGTACTTTTTGCACTGGATAATTTCTCATTTACCATCTCAAAGCAGCGTGTTACCCTGATGGTTGGAGAACTGGGGGTGATGGAGCAGAAAGAGCATCCCTGGTCAGGCTTTGCAGTGCTGCCGGCTCATTTTGTGAAGCCCTTGGCCCCTGGGGACGGTCCTCGGCCAGGGTGGAGGTGCAGGAAGCCAATCGCTGCCAAGGGCCTGGCAGGACAGGGCGTTTCTCCATCAATATTTCACTGCCTCCACTCTCGCTGACCTCCAGGGCTGATGCCTTGACTAAATCTAAGTGACATTGCTGCTGAGTGAGAGTAGCAGTGATGGAGTTACTGCAAGCCTGCAGAGAGTGACGGCGGGGTGGACCCGCTCTGCAGCCTCAGTGTTGGAGATGATGCAGCACCCTTGCTTGCAATGCCTTCTTCCTGGAGTTGGTTGGAGCTTTCCTTTCCCCAAGCTCCCTGGGAGCCTGGCACTGAGCAGCCCTCGGGGGTTTGACCCACTGGTAGTAGGGGAGGTGTGAGGGGCTGCAGTTTCCCTTCCATGACGACATCTTACACCTTTCCCTTACCAAAAGTACGCCGCATCCTTCCCACAGCGCAACAACTAATTCAAGACGTGAACAGAGGGCACCTTCAGGTTGTGTGTGGGAGGCCACTCTTGTTTGCTGAGCTAGAGCGTAAATCCTGGGTCTTCACAGAAGCAGTGTTTTTGACAGCATTACCAGTCTATCATGGAGTATATTATGTCTTTATCAGCCTCCCGATGCTCATTCCAGTGTTCATACCTTGATGTACTCCCTGCCTGTGCTGACAGATTACTTTATCTCAAATTGCTTTCCCTCGAGGTGTCCTCTTTGAAATTTTTTTTGTGTCTGCAAATTTTAGGTGGGCCAATTAAGTTGGAAGAATAAATCTTGCTCATTAGCAATAAAAACTAAACAGCTTGGTCCTGTAGAATAAACCTTGGTGGGTAACACAGCTGATGTGATGTTCCATCAACGTGTTCGTGTACAAATAGTCATACTTTCTAGGAGTATCTAGGGGATTTAAAGCCCTAAAAAGTTCACTTAGTGAAGCCAGACATAAATACTTGCATTATTAACATTTCTTCCATTTCTTAATTATTTTTTTTTCTTCTTGCTCTGAGAGTTCATTGCAAGGTTGGTGGCTCCACAGAGCAGAGCACTGCAGATTGAGCCTTTATCTCACTTTAAGCTACATTTTACCTATTGTTTTTGCCTTCCTGTTCTCCCTCTGCCAGTTGTGCTTAGCAGGGTGGCGATCCCCCACAGGACCTTAAAATAGACATAGCTGCTCCTGCGTTAGACTCGATGTAATGTCTTTGTTTCAAAGTGGTGGGAACAGTAATAGAAGGATGTGGCGATGAAAGAAAAAAAAGCCAGAAATAATCAGCATCTAGAAAGAAAAGTACCTCATCTGGAGGTGCTCATGGGGAGTGAGGAGTTGGGGTGTCCAAGCCAGGAAAAGAGGAATATTTCATACTCTGGGCAGGGCATATTGTGCATGTCTGGGTGATGTGTGCCAAAGCCACGGGGCTTGCTGGGGTTCTGCTTGTCCTGCCTGGCTTTATTCTTTCTTCCCATAGACAAGCCATGACTGGCCGGCCCTTCAAAACCCATATTTAACCTCAATGAAGTCCATAAGTGTGGAGACAGGTAGGATTTCCCCCCAAAACTTCTAATTGCTCTAAAAAACTGAAGGTCAGCCCAAGAAGTAAGCAGTTTTGGAGTGGTCACAAGCTGTAATCCTAGCAGAGTTTTTATGACCCGCTCTTGAAGCTGGGACACAGTGACTCCAACCATTTGGGTCTGGCTTAAGCAGAGGGTGTTTGCCTCTGCTGAAGTACACCAGAAAGTCCAGCTTTGACTTTGCCCTATGCAGCCTAGGAAGAACTTTGGGCAAAAGAATGATTCATGTTCCTTAATTAAGCCATGTTCACTTAAATAGCACATTCTGCAATTCAATTTGTCTCTTGGGTTTCTTGTTTTGTGCAGCAGTTTCTCTTCTGATATTTTTTTTTTGTAATGATTTTGTGACCCAGAAAATAAGAGGTTCCATTTTACAGCTGACTCTGATCTGTCCTACTGGCGCTTTTATTCCCTCTGCAAGGAAATTTCTTTGTACAGCCCAAGTCCCTGCTCTTGCACAAAGTAATAGGGTCAGGTTTGAAGAGATGGTGAGAATGTTATCCCTTTTCTGCCCAGTTTATGAACGTGTTAATTTTTGGTAATTTATGGCCAAACCTGTGCTAGCAGCCATTTTTGGCAGGAACCTCTAAGATTTCAACTCCTACAGAAGCCTTCTGCTATTAATTGCATTGTGTCAGGGGACTACCTGTAAGCTGAGACTAGTCAGAAAAACAGCAGTTGTTTCTCCTGTCTTTCTCCCTGGCAAATTCTACTGTACTACACATTGCTGCAATTTTTTTTCTTCTGAAAGGGCTATCTGATTCCTCTCTGTGGGCTGTTCCTCCGCATTGTAGTTTTAAGTCTAAATATAATCTCCTTCCCACACAGGAAACTTGGTTTTTAAAAAAAAAATATTGTAAATAATTTGTTTCAGAAGTACAGAACTGTGAAACTTGGTTTAAGAGATATTATTGATGCTAGAGAAATTGGCTGGGCTGGTTGCATGGCTGTTGTAATTTTTTTTAATGGGTATTTTTCTTGCGTTGGATCTCTGTTGCTGGCTTTCTTCTGTGAGGGAGATGGGAGATGCTAGAACTGTTGGAAGCATTTTGTGTTACCTTTATTTTGCTAGCTAGCTCCTTTTCCAGCAGTTATTCCAAAGGCAACGACGTTGATACTCTACCTGGCGGTGGTTGTCCATTGTGTGGGTCTGGGAGAGGTAGGCAGAGTCTTGGGAAGAGTGAGCTCAGTAAAGCACCTGAATTGGCTCTTGGGGTGCTGGAGAGTGTGGTCCTGCCCTGTGCATGGGATTGAACATGGTCCTGGTGCTAAGGGCTTCACCCTTTCAAGTGGAACAACATGGTAAAAATGTTTCTCTCTCTTTCAATTCCAGATTTTCAGAAGAGCTGACAAAAATGGTAAGTCTGTACGCTCATATTTCACATTTCTTGATTGAACTTTTGTCAGTATTACCATTTTTCCTGATAGTAACATCTAACTGTTTACACATTCTTCAGTTTACTGGGTCTGACGCTGATATGGTCTAAGCATCAGAAAAGGTTTTGTTGTTTCTTTGGCTGAGATGTTCTTAGAACGAACGTGCTACTGGTGTGCAAGTTGGCTTAGCAAGATCCACCAGGTTTGGGGCTATTTCACAAAGAAGAACATAAAAATAAATTGCAGCTAAGTGATAAGTGAGGGTCCACCTCTCAGTAATCTTGGAATAGCTTTGCAAAACAGACCTAATCTGTGAATATTAGTAGTTTGGTTCCTGAAGGACTGGACACACATCAAGGAGCAACATGTATTGATGTGTGTTTTCAGTCTGTGCCTGCAGAAAGCTGAACAACTTCACTGAGCCTCGTCTTGTTCTTAGATGGGGAGTAACATGGAGGGGGTCTTCATTAAATGACTGGGGATCCTGAAAGAAGAGAGCTGCTCTGCTGTGAGATAACATAGTTATGGGAAAAAGAGGCAATGGGTCCAGTCCCAGGATCTCTCTCTACCGTGAAAAGAAATTTAATTTTAGCTGCTAGCTAAAATCCCAACAGCTAGTCTCCGTTCTTTCCCTGTTGTACAAGAAGGCAATTAAATATGCATCAAAACTGTGTGTGTTTGCAGAGGGACATGTGGGAGGGTTATGCAGAGGAGCATAGGGGAGTGTTCGGCTTTTCCCCACCAGATTTGAAAGAGAGATACCTGATTTCTGCAAGAGCTTGTAGATACATACGTTCACTGCCTCTAGGTAAGGCAGTGAAGGATGCTGTGAGCTGGCTGGCATATAAGCAGCAAATGCCCTGTTAACGTGCGTATTTGGTTACAACAACTGATACAGTAATAAGACATTGAAATTTGTTTGCTTGGGTAAGCTGAGCAGTTGTGCGATGGAAGGAGAATGCTGGGGGAGGGGGGTGGTATGGGGGGAGAGCACCCCAAATGCTGCTTACAGGGAAAAATGAATTTGTGCTCTTGACACCCAGACTGTCACACTTTACAGCCTCCTGAGCACTTAATTGTTGCGTAATTGGAGACCTGGAGGTTTTGTCTGATGAAATATTAGATGCTGCCTCTGAGAGATGCTGCCTGCTTGCTTTCTGCTGGCTGGTGTGCCTGCCCCATGGAGCTGAGTGCCAGGGTTGCCAGCTTGTGGCTTACCTGCCACTTGCTCTCCATCAGGAGAAGCCTGATGAGGTTTTTGGACTACAACTCTCAATGTCTTTGTTGCGTGCAGATAACAGGCTAAAATCTGTGCTTAGTTATTCCCATCTCAGTTTGAAGTTGAAAATGCCACTCCAAACTTCGACCTGTGAAACTGTTCCTTGCTAAACCTGTGTTTAACCTCCCTTCTGCCACAGCCTCCTTCCAGTTTCCAGGACAGCCTTTGCGTAGGGCAGCTGAAATCAAAAGCAGTGACTTTTCTTCTCAATAACAAATGTTACTCTGCTGAACAAAGCTTGAAAGGATGCACTTTAACGTATTGGCCTTGATGTAGTTATTTCCAGTGACTGCTTTTTGAGCTCTGCCAAATGATGCTGCGCTTTTGTTTTAGTCTTGATTAAATTTATAACAGCTGCAATGGGGCTGAAGAATTAGAACTTGAAATACAAAATCATGTCTTGGCTGTTGTGCCAATATTAAGGCTTTTCTAGGATGGGTGAGTGGAGCAGCTCAGAAGTTGCTTTTGAAGTTTTGGTATTCCCGGCTCACCGCAGCACAATGGAAGGACCTGCTGCCTGCCAGGGCCAGACACGTCTTTCCAACCCAGCCAAGAGGGCAAAGCTGTCATTTTGGTGGTTTTACCACGTCACGAGGTTGTGGGGGTTAAATTTCAGTACGGCTCTTGCCACAGGGACAGCTCTCTTGGTGTATTTGGTAGGTGCCAGTGGCAAGCCATGAATCCGTGTCTTGTGGCATGGGTGAAAACTTGGGGAAATGATGAAGCTTTGGACCTGCTTGGTCTGCGCTGGTGATGGGTCTCTGAGAAGAAAGACATACCTTTGGAAAGCTGGCGGCTTTTGCTGACCAGTTCCCTTGTTGTTGAAACCCATCCAAATCTCCTGTTTTTGCAACCTTTATACTCTGTTACTAATGACGGGCAAACACTCCCTCAGTGTTTTAGCATGAGTAACAGGTAAAAGCCAAATGAGGTGTTTCCATCAGCAAGAGCAAACCTGTTGTTTTTACCTCTGCCCCTCACCCTGGGAAAAATCTACCCAGCTCCTCTGTGGCTTTCTCCCTGGACGTTCCTTCCCTTTGTAAGGCTTGAGCAAGTGATCCATGCGGATAACGGGCAGGATCACTCCACTGCAGGTGGGCAGGAAGACAGCAAGCAGCTCAGGTACAGCGTGCCACTTAGAAGCATTTTCTTGTCCTGCTCAACCAACCAGTGGGAGTTTAGGTTTGAGCAAAGAAGCAGATTAATACCCCCGAGCTGACCTCAGGGTGTCCATCAGTCACCCTGGGCACCCAAACTCCTCTCCGTGGAACTGCTGTCCTGCCCAGCAGACGTACTCTCCTGGGGGCCAGATGGTCCGTAACGTAATGCCCATGGGGAGCATTGCTCATGGACAAGTAGTCTTTTTGGTTGGCCTTGCTGTGCAGACATGAAAAGGTGTTTGCCCCTTTGGAGGTATTCACCTGGATGCTGTTTGAACAACTTTATTCCATGTTAACCCGTAATATCCCAATTAAAACTCAAGCAGGGATGCTTGCATGGATCAGAAGAACTGGAGCTCTTCTTGTCTGGGTCACAAAATGTTAAAATGAGTGTGGATTGCCAGTGACATGTCTGCCACCCGGTAGCTGTTAATGCGTTGGGTGTAAAGGTGATGGGCTGACTTGTCAGGACCCAGAGTCAGCTTGGGCTGGTATGAATGGGCACCAGCAGGGCAAGCCTTACCCCGACATCTGGTGGTGAAATTGGTGGTCCGTTGTCAAAGATGGTGCTGGGCAAGAATTTGAACTGCTAAGGATGAGAGCTGTCGTGGCCAGGGTGCAGCAGGTCTGAGCTCTAGGCTTGCAGGGGGTTGAGGAGACCAACACTTCTGGGCATAGGCAGAAAAATGTGTGCCCCCCAGCCCTGGCGAGGCTGCTGGCTGCAATTGCTCTTCTGAAATTTGTCCTGCCTCTTTCTAACCCCAGATGGGCACTGCAGGGGGGGACAGTTGGCTCTGTTAATAAAGGCCAAACGTTCTCTGAAGAAAGAGTTGTCTCCATCTCTGGTTCCACTCTCATTACTTGCAATGCAGGTGACCTACAACTACATTGTTGGGACAACACAATGCGGTGCTCTCCGTGGGACTAATACTGCCAGGCAAACAGGATGCTGCCTTTTGCTTTTTATGACCTGGATGACAGGCTGTCACAAAGTAGTCTGGATTTAAGTGGCAGCTCTATCCCCATGTTGGTTCCTGCAAGACGAGGTGACCGAGCAGGTGTCAATCTCAGCGTGGCTGCTTTCCAGTCCCACTGGGTAGGGTTGTCCCTGTCATCTTGGGGCTGTCTTCTGAAGGACTGTATGTCCTGCAATGGTTTTCCCTATACTTTTCCAGTTGTTGCTTTTTTCTTGAGACATCTGCCAGTCGTGGTGGCCAGCTTCACCAGCCATTCGTATTTGCTGCTCTTCATAATTAGCTCAGTATGTTCCTCCGCAGCCTTTTGGGGGTATGGCTTCCCCTGGCCGCCCCTGCAGCTCACAGCAGCTGCTGCAGGAGACGTGCAAGAATATTTCCCTCGGTACAGCCTTCCCCGCAAGCTGTGGCTCAGAGGTTTCCAAAGCCGGAGGTGGTATCTTTGTATTTAATATCCCTACAGTTCTCTTTTTTTCACAATTTTGTCTTTGACATCCTGGCCTTTAATTTATTGATTTGCTGAAATTCAGTCTCTTGATGGCTTTACCTGGTACAGCCCCAAGGAACAGTAGAAGCATCAGCCTGCTGCTTGCATGTCTCACCGCAGGTGGCCTGTGTGCCGTACACAGCCCTCCGCTGAAAAATTAAAATCTTGCACTTCTCTATTTTTGTCAGAATCCCAGGAAGGTGCCCTGAGCCCTGGACAGGCTGCTGAAAACACAAGCTCACAGGTTCCCAAAATATTTTACTCTGTTAAGATTCTTTTGCTGTCTCCACACCTGCAGAGGTTCTTGTCCGGCAGGGACTTTGCTCTTCTTAATTAACCAGCTGAGACGACTCATTATCCAGTGCTGTGTGCTGGTGACATACTGGGGGAGCAAGCTCCCAGGGCAGGGAGTGCTGGCAGCTTTACCCAACCTGGCAACTCTTGCTTTCCTTAGCTGTGCTAAAGCCAGTCTTATAGACCTGTGTGGGAGCCCTATGGAAAGAGGGGGGGAAATCTGAAGAAAACTTCAGCTCTTGCCATCTAGTTTAACTAGAGCATCTCATGTAACTTTTGCCATCCAGAGGTCAGATGATTAAAGTGTCACCTAAAAAGCAAAGGAGTGATTGTAAGCTTAAGGAATTGTCTCATTTAATGTGCAGCTTCCTCTAGTCAAGAGGTCCTAAATTTGAAATCTTTTCAGCATCTTAAATTTTTTTTTTTTAAACTTTGTTTCCCCCCTGCCCCAGCATGGTAAAACTGGCATGTATTGTGTTAAAGCAACACGGCTTGTTCAGACACGGTAACTATGGAGCCTGATCGTGTGAATTTAAGAGCCTCTCCCTCCTTCCCTTCCTTCCAAAGCTCCTCGGCATAAATTGTTAATGCATGTAAAATTGGGTGTTCTTGGTGCAAGGTGCTAAAACACATTACTGTCCCTGCCATGTTCAGGTACTTGTATTAAGGTGATTTGATTCAGTGCCTACATGTACTAAGAGACCGTTAAAGAAGCAGCTCTTGCTCGTTAAAAGACATCTTGGTCTCCTGCCCCAGTGAAGTGAGATTCTGCCTCTAATGTGAGTTAAGTCCCCAACCTTTTCCCCATCAATAAGATCAAGCAGCTGGACTTACATCTATCTATACGATAAACTCAGCAAATGGTCTGGATAGCACACCTTGAAATGATGAGCACATTGGAGATAGCTGGATAAACTGGCAAATGGTCTGAAAAAAGGAAGAAGGGCTGGGGCGTAACCTTCTGACAGTGAATAATTCAGCTAACTCTAGTCATGCTTTGAAAGGGCATGGCTGTTAGTCATTCGAAATAATCTTTTTCTTCTGTGTAGGACTGTTTTTCCTTTCTCTGCTAATAAATCCACCTACTGTCTTGTAATCCTCCCAGTCGCAGTAAACAATACTTAATCATTTAATTGGCATGTGGTAGGAAAACAGAGGTATCTTGTTTTAGGCTGGTGAAGCAGAGCTGTCAATCATCTGAGTTATCTACTGTGTACTTTAATCCTCTCATTAGAAAGCTGTTAATCAATTATAAGTTAAATAGCCCAGGATTCTCCTTGAAAGGTTAAGACAGATATTTTGACAGAACAGCCTAATTGCTAACAATTCATTATAGAAATGTTGCTTCCCAAAACCTGGAGTTTTTATTATCTTGAAATCTCCAGTCACTGCAACTACCCAACTCCTGCATCTTGAGTGTAACGAAGTGGTTTAGTTTGGAGTTTTTGCCATAATTACTAGATGTCATTGATGGAAATGGCCTTTGGTCTGTCTCATCCATGGGGCTGGCTTGCTGGGCACTGGGGGTTAGGTGATTCCTCTGGATGTCTGCCATGGAAGAGGAGAGATGCAGAA
This sequence comes from Haliaeetus leucocephalus, assembly GCF_000737465.1. Lineage (NCBI taxonomy): Eukaryota > Metazoa > Chordata > Aves > Accipitriformes > Accipitridae > Haliaeetus > Haliaeetus leucocephalus. Next base: position 3,107,957 of record NW_010972528.1, on the reverse strand, counting down.
GAAAATGTGCCAAACATTCTGTATATGGTTATAAAGCACCTACAGAAAATGGCAGGAGGAGCTAGTGGTGGCGCAGTATTGTACTTGACAATAACTAGGGATGAATTAGTATCATGGTTCTTGGCACCTTCCTGTTGCTGCTGTCTTTGTGACTTCTGCACCAAGAACTGGCCCAAACCGTTGTGCTTCTTCCTTGAATTTATCATATCTAGGGAAGGTGTGGATGGGAACAAAGCCATTCAACACATACTGTCTTAGATGGCTTCTGCTGTTATCAAAAATGAAATATAATGAAGTGTGAAAATGGATTAAACTAATTTAATTTATAAATTTAATGTAGAGATCTGGAGGGCAAATGCTGAGAGGAGTTTTTGGGTTTTAGTTGGTCTGCGTGGTCAGCTGAAGGCCTGTAGAGGACATAGCAGAGCTAATAAAGGAAAAAAGGAAGCATGAATGCAGCAGGAATAGGAAAGGGTTTCTTGGTTAAGAGCCATGAAGGGCAATGGAGTTGTGCCCATTCCTATCCCAGTAGGGCTTGTCCTTTAAATAGCTGCACACAAGATATCTGTTAGTCACTTAGGAGCTCATTAAAGGAGATTTATGCTGTTATTCTTTGTAAGTAAAGGTCTGCATATCCAGTGTTGCAAGCTTCCTAGCAAATTGCACTGCGAACAATGGGGGCACATATAGAGCTGCTGACAAGCAAGAAACATAAATGTCTTTGGACATCAGCATCATAACAAACTGGCTAAGGAGCCTGGTTTGCTGGCAGTGGAGTTGTGCCCTTGGCAGTAGACCAAGCTCCTCCTTTTACGTATAAACCAGCAGTGCTGCTCTGCTTGATGGCTTTGTGGCTGTAGTGCCCCGTATCACTGCTGTCCCCTTGGTCTGTGGAGCCCACAAGCTTCAAAAGCTGGAAAAAGACAGAAAAAGAAAACCAAGTAAAGAAAAAACTTCAGGGGCATCTCAGCCCCAGCTTATCATAGAATCATTTATGTTGGAAAAGACCTTTAAGATCATTGAGTCCAGCCATTAATCTAACACTGCTTGATACATTAAAGAACTGAGGCATGTCATGAGTGTTGCCTAAGTAGAAATTGGTCTTGTTAATCACCAGTATGCAAACGAAGAGCCTGAGGTTCTTCCATGGATCGGGTTTCTTTATTAAGAGATGGTGGTGGGAGAGCAGGGAAAGCCCTGGACCCTCAGCAGAGGGAGAGGGCTGAATGAGTCCTGGTGTGGTGGGTCTACAAAAGAGCATGTGGGTGAAGCTCAGGGCGATTTCCAGCCCTTCCCAAGTTCTCTGTGTCTGTCCTCTGTGTCTTGTTTGTAGGCAGATACTGTTCCTCTGAGTAAGGACTTTGGGGATCTGGGAAATGTGCAGGACTGTTAATGGTAATAGCTCTCAAAGTCTCACCCACGCTCTCCAGCCCCCACTTGGAGAAATTATTTTGATCACCTCTAATGAGCCCCGAACAGGAACAAAGGAGTGTTTGTCTGTGGATGTGCTTAGGGCCCAAATTCACAGCAACTGGACCCAGAGCACTGTGTAAATGTGTTGTTTTCCCCCTTTCACTCTGAGAGTGCCCCTCACTGAGCTCGAGTCATTGATACAGAAGTTGGGTCAAAAAGGGGTGAAAACACCTCTTCAGTTCTGGCAATGTGGGAACACGGGGAAATGCAGGAGAGAGAGAGGAGAAAGCTGGCACTGGTGAGCAGGTGGTCTCAAGACCCTGTTTTTACTGTTCGCTTTCAATGCTTTATGTCCTCGTGGGCTCCTTGTCTTCAGGGCTGCAGGTTAGAGGAGTCACTTCTGGGTCAGGAAAATGGGATTACAGTTTGAGAACAGCATTGCTATTGCAACATGTGCTAAATCTCATGTATTGCTTGCTTGGTGTCCTGTCTGTGGTGGTGGTTGTACTTTAGTCCTTTCCTTATTTTGGAAACCTAAGAAGCTGTCACTGTTCAGCTTGCTCACCCTGCCTGGGCCTGTCCCTTTTTTTTTTTTTTTTATAGCATCTGATTGCTGGGCAAAAACCTTTTGGAGTTGTTCTGAGATTAAAAATAGCAGGCATCTGTTATTAACTACCATCTTAATTTATTGAAACATTTTTAGAAAACTACTTGATTGGAATTTGGCATGGTAATTGTCCACAAGGTGGTTTTAAGGCTCGAAGTACTTATCTCCCTACCTTCCCCCATCAATTTGAGGCCCTTTTGGAAAATATGCTTGGACAGGACTTGAATGGTGGTAAGCAGCTGGGACTTCAAAAATATGGCACCCAAAGCATCATGGAAGAAAAATGAAGACATCATAGTTGTGGGTGCTTTTGTCAGATCTTAGAAAGATGCCAGGCTAGGACCATGATACCTCCATGTTATATATCAGATTAAAAAACCCCCAAACACCTAATAAGCCACCTGTTGCACACACAGCTCTTCTTTCTACAGCCACAGCTGTGCACGTATTTTGAAATTGTGCTTTTACTGTGAGCTCCCAGGAGCCACGCAGTCCCTGCCATAATGGGCTACCACTTATCAAAACCACTTATCTTCCAGACCTGGGTAATTACCTTCTGCATGGCTACTGCTCCTCAAGCACAGGGAAAACCTTGAGCTATTCATATCTCACTGGTGTGTCCAAATTAAATCATTAGTTCTAAGTGAGGATATTTAGAATACTTGCATAACAAAAACAGTATTGGCAACCACCCACGTATAAGTGGAAAAATGCAGTGATGAATCGGGTTTTCTATGTATGGATAAATCTGGTAGGTTCTTCCATGAGCAGATGACCAGTCTAAATGTATTTATCTTTTCTAAAAAATAAAGAAAAAAAGATTTGCATTTAGGTAGTCTACATTTCATGTGACAATCAAAAAGTACCTTATGAAACTGTGTAATGACCTTTACTTACAAGGAGAAAGTTTGAACATGTTTTCAGTTATTTGGACTCCTGTATCACTTCCTAGCTCCCTCTATCGTATGTTCAGTTATCCTTCCACATCCTTGCAAAGTTCACAGCACGTGGTTTTGAAGAGATGACATCTGTTTAAATTGAGACATGCTGTTCCCAAAATAATAAACAAACCTATCAACAGATGATGAATTTTGAGATAATGTAGAAAATGTGAAAGGTGGTTGCTGGCCATGCTTTACAGGCTGTCACTAGATGTGTCCAGAACTTCTGTCCACCCTTTAACCCTGTGAACTTAGGATTTGATTTTCATCACTGACTGGCTTGAAAGGGCACTTCTCAGCCGCTTGTGCCCTTTCAGGGCTGCTTTTTCTTTCGACAAAGATATGAAGGTATCTGGTGCACACTGTGTGCAGCAGAGGGGAAGAGCTGAGAGTTTTTAGGACCTGTTTTTCTTCTCATGTCACTTCTTGTTAGCAAATGCATGTTAGAATCAAGGGGTATTTTTATACTTTTTTTTGGCTGGACCACCTTAATTCTGCAGAGTAGACCTTGAATTGGGTGCATAGGGTTAGGACTTCATTAACAGCTGCATCCTCATGTGCTACAGGCTGACAGTTATGCAGCGGTCCAGTTTTAATCCAGGCCCACGGGTGGTTTGCCTAGTACAAGACTTAAGCCAAAGAAGGTTTGAGCTGGGCAAGGTTTGAATCCAGCCCAGAAACTCCCCCATGAACTCAATCCAATGATGTGGCCAGCACTTGAGCTTTAATTTCTGCAACAGAAACGCCCAGATCCCACCTATTTCTGCACAGCAGCAATTTATGGCCCATCGCTCTCTAAAATTGTTATTCCTGTCCTATTCCTAAAGCTTTTCCCTGCTGAGAGAGCAGGCTGCCAAAATAGAGGGTACCATGAAAGCCTTCATGGGTGGCAGGCCATGGAGGCACTATTGGTCCGAGTGTGACTGGTGCATGGTGGTGTGCAGGGAATGGGACTGGTGGGTTATCCACAGCTGGGAAAGTTGCTGTATTTAAACAGAGCGCTTGGCTTCTATGCAGCTGGCTTGCGGACACTTCAGTTGATATCTGATAGCTCAGGTGCCTGACTGGTATCGTGCAGAATGCCCTTTCCTCATTATTCAAGGTACAAATCGTTGCAGTGTTGGTGGCCATCACCTATGTCCTCGCCCTTTTGCTGTAAAACCTGCAGCTAGAATATCAAGCCAGACTTAAAGAAAAAATTTAAAAACCAGCGTCACCTAATATTTGGCCTTCTTCAGGTGTGCTTACCAACCTGCGGTACTTGCTGCCTTGTGACTGTAAAGCGTATTTGCATGTTGGTCCACCCCAGGGCTGTGCTGGCAGCTCCTGGCTGCCCTCTCTGCCCAGCACCTTCCCCTCTCGTGGCTGCTGAGCCTTTCTCTCCACTCTCTCTCAGAAATTCAGCTGCTGAGCGAAACCCGCGGTAAGAATCAATAACTGCTGTAACCTTCAAGGCTTTCTGGTGTTTTTGTGTTGACAATAAATGGATTTGAACCTCAAAGACAGTCAGATACCTAAACACATGGGCTTTCATACCTTCATGCTTTCTTATTAGGCCATATGTCAGTCCATCCAAAACTCATGGTGATGCTGACCTGAAGGGTTGTCTTCCTATGACCACTGTCTGGGCAGAAGTATCAGCCCTTGGGCCATCACTGACGTCTGCTCTCTGCTGGACCTCGCTAAGAGGGGTCAGACGTGGACGAGCAGGCTAGATCAAAGCTTTTGCATTGGAAACCACCTACCAGTCTGCCCCAGGCCTGCATTTCCAGCCTGACCCATCAATCGAACCTTCTTGCTGCATGTGTTTATCCCTGTTAGACGTTCAGGGTGGTCTGAGACCTGCCTGCCCACGAGCATTCTCCTGACATTCATCAAACCCCTCACCCTCAGGAAACATTGCTCCCTGTGCTTAGCAAATGCTGATCTGGCAGAGCAAAGAGGTGTCTGTGTTTGGGCTCTGACTCATTAATGCAATTGTGTTGCACTGGGAAGTAGGGCAGAGTAGCTGTGTTCAGCCTTTGAGGTGGGTTTTGTGCGTGCAATGGAGCCTGAGCATTTCTACAGGCAATGCTCTTTTTCTGCTGTATCTGTTCTCTTGCTTGGCTCCTCCTTTCAATTCCTTTAATACAGAGAGTTGGAGGCAAACATCAGTGCTCTGGTGTCCCCGAGAGACGTGGGGAGGGGACATCAAGCAGGGTTATTGCTTTAGCCCAGCAATTTGAGGCTGAATGTTTGATCTGGAGGGCAGTGTTTCCAAGCTCTCCCGCTTTGCTTTGAAGTGCACCAATTAAGGTTTGACATACAACGTAACCCAAAGAAGACAGGGTTTATTTTCTTCTTCTCTCCGTGGGTTGGGAGATGTGGGTTTTCTTCTGCAAACCTCATTAGAGACTTCAGGCTGGACAGGAGCGGAGGGGATATATTATTGTAACAGATTTAATGGCCTTGTTGCAAGTTGTGGAGGGTGGGAATAAGGGATCGTGGTTTCCCAAGGAGACTTTGAAAAGCCATTCAATTAGCTAAGAGGATTTTTAAAGATATTTCTTTCTGGAGCCAAAGTTGAGAGATTTAATTGGGGGCTACACAGCAAATGTGTCTACGTGGCATGATGACAGCCAGCAAAGGGCACTATGAAACATTTACGGAGCTACTACCTGCTGGCGATCCCTGGCCAAAGAATGTGAGCTTTATTGGTAGTGCCTTTAAAGTGGTGGTTCTTGTCCTGGCTTTTCTAGAGCATGGAAATTGCTGGGTGCTGCCAGCTGGCCCAGAGAGCCATGGCTGTAGCCGTCCTGAAGGCCATTTCAGTTGAAACATATTCATGTATTTTCCTTGCCGATGGGTCAGTCTTTGTGCAAAAACGGCCTTATGTCTCTCCCCTCTGAGTTCATGGCACAAACCCCAAACCCACTCCAGGCTCCTTGTCCGGGTCAGGTGCGGAGAATGTCCCTGTGGTCTGGCTCACCTGCAGCGCTTGCATCAGCAGGTAGCAACTGTCAAAGGGCAGAGAAAACCAAAATAGCAGGGCATCCTCGAGAGGTGAGAGCCATGGGTCTGCTGAGATGTGGCTGCACCAGGCACATCCGATACCTACTGATAGGAACACAAACTGTGCAGGTTTGGGCAGGGGGGAGCTTCCCCCATCGCAGCAAAGCTGTGACCTCGTGGAGATGTCACTATGTGCATTGGCCCAACTTTACCATAATGCCGTGCTCTGGTTTCAGGAGAGGAGGGTGTCTACAAGAAGGTCTCTTCTGTGTGGAAATGGCAGCACAAGGCAAAGGGAAGGCTCCAGCTATAATGGCAAGCCAGAGAACTGATGGATGTTGAGGGCTTAACACCTAGGGTTCTTTTTGATCTGTCTCATTAATATCTGATGTTGCTGTACCCGGGAAGCTTTTCAAAGTAAATCCAGCAAATCAATATTCCTCCCGCTAAATTCTTCATGGGTTTTTTGGCCAAGGTGAAATTTTAAAGTGCTTGGAAAGGACTTTTGCAACTTGGCTGGCTGTTAGTTTCCTGGCAGGTTAAACATGTGCAACTGACTGCAGGCTTTGGGGACTCGGCTGATGCGTAGCAGTGACCATGGGACATGGCTTGGGTGCAGGGACAAGTTCCCAGGGTGGACATTGGCATTTTGAGTGTTGGGAATTGAACCCTACAAAATGTGGTAGACTCCGAGCACCTCGTGTACCTCTCCTTTGGCAGCTCATCTCTCATGCGGGACAGACAACTTGCTGCTTTCTTGTGCATCAAAGCTGGGTGTAGCTCTGGTTTGAGGATCTTAAATCCTTGTGATATGTAGTTTCACTGCTAGGTGTTAGTCTGAAGGATCTTAGCTGCTCCTCCCAGCTCTGAATTACCATCCTTGCTGCCCGTATGTGTCCCTTAACAGTGGGACGTCATACAGGGCAGTGAGGACCTCGCCAGGCACTGGAGCCCATGGTGCACTCCACACCTGCCTGCCCTGAAATTGTCCTTGCAAAATCTGAGCCCCTTTGCCATAATTGAGCTTTAAAAAGGCTTGGTTTTTTCCTGCTGCCATGGTGGGAGGGTGTCACCACTGCAAGTGTTTCCCAAACTGCGTTCAAAGGCACAAGGTGGCTGTGAGATGACTTTATGCAAAGCTTGTTAGTGTTAAATGAATTTCCCTTGGAAGCACTTATGCATGATGCTGCCTTTGGTGGAGTGGTGTTACAGCCTGCATGTTTTAACTTGTTTTAAACTGGATCAGTGATGTGGTTTGTGTGTGCTCTCGGTGTCACTCATTCATAATACAAGGTGTAGTGTGGCAGTGGCAATACACACCCAGATGGAGGTGACCAACACGTAGGAACTCCTTAAAATGCCTTTGCCACCACCACAGGCATCTTGTGTGACCCCCAGCTTGCATTTTTTCTCTTGCCTCCTCACCTAAATCGTACTTACATCTTCCATCGCTGCTTTTCTCTCTTGGTAGCAGGACTTGCCTGTGTTTGCCTTTCAGTTTAATCCCTGGGAAGTTCCCTCAGGGGCAGCGGAGCAGATCCTGCGTGGGGGAAGATCACTGCTTTTGCCTCCTGCCCCAGTGCTTGCATGCCTTCCTCCACTCTCGGCGGTGTGGGAGCAAGGGGCAGCACTGGGCTCTGGCATCACTTTTAATTAGTTATCTTCTGCAGATCAGCTGTATTTATTGAAGATGGTTTATTATAGCTGTTAAAATTAAATAAGGCAAAAATTGAATCCAGAACAAATACACTACTGTAAGTAATCCTTATAATTTGCTAGCAATTTTTGCCAGACAACTGTGAGAAAATATGTTCTGGCAGCCTGTGTTCAGGCAATTGGCCAGGAACAGCTATAAATCATGTGTATCTTTTTCTTCCTATTATCTTTCTCACTCTTTTAAAATCCATGGGTTACCAGATAATATATGTTAGAGAGAGAGCAATAAGTATCTTACTGACTTGCAGTGGGGAAAGAAAAGTCTGAAGCTAAAACAATGATACATCCAGGTCTGTTACTCCCAACAAGTACAATCTGGGAGACAGGAATAGCTGAATTTTTTCCTGGGAGGATATGTGAAAATGGATGTTCACAGACATGAGATGCTGGAGCCCGAGTGTCTTTGGTTTCATGCTTGGTTGTCTGCACTGTGGGAAGGTAGTGTCTTGCTCTGGAAAAAGCGTGCAGTGCTTTCCAAAAGCTTAACAGGTGGAAATAATTAAAAATTATTTTTAGAGTGGAAATTTCTCTTCTCTGACCCTGCTGCAGCCTCAGTGCAGAGGGGGCAACCTGTCTGCGTGCCGGCCGAGTCCCAGCCGGAGCTCAGCTGCGAGGGAAGAGGCTCTGGCCGCACTCCTGCTGCTGCTCAGCAGAACATGAAAGGGCTGGTACATGCTGGGCTCGGGTTCGAGAAACAGCTCAGCCCAGGCTTTGAGTTTGGACCTGAGATCGGTTCCTGCTGCCAAGTTTCTGCCTTAATTAGGTACTGGTATTGAGGCACCCAGCCTGACACAGCACAGACGCAAGTAGTTTCAGCCCTCTTGTTACCCATTGCTTCCTAACCTCCGTCTGTGAAAGGGGCCAGATTTTGGGACGCTGCTATCAGTAACGATCAGAGTGGGTTGCTTTCGGGTGCTTCTGGTGCTTGGCATGTGAACATGGGATTTCTGTTCCTTAAGCCAAAATAATTGACTCCAGGACCCCGCAGAGCCTGTGTATTCTTTAGGCACATGGTGGTTCGGTTATGTATTGCTCTGCTGTGCTGGCACCGAAACACAGGTTTGCACCTGGTCCACTAATAAAAATAAGTACGCTGAGACTTATTTTCCTTTCCAAAGTATTTTCTGTTCATCATGGAGATGTTACTTTTCCAGCTGGCTTTCAAACATGCTACGCTGTTAAGCAAGGCTGGTTTTCCTTCCTCGCCTTTGTAGTACCATCAGTTGCTTGCTTTGTTTCCTTACACCTCCCTCCCTGGTTTCTAAAAAAGGTTGAATTAATATTGGCAAATAGTTCAAGATTAACCAAAATCAGTTATTTACATTAATAGGCTCTTCACAGTATAATACACTTTCTGCTTTCTTAATCCATAATGCAACACACTTGTAAGGAATTAATATCTGATGCCACTTAGTGGTTTGTTGTTCCCAATAGAGCACGGAGGGATTACTTTTGGCTCTGTGGGAGATAAATGGGGCAATCCTCACTTCTGGCAGGCAGGAGCCGGCGCAGACCTGCCTTGGCAGTGTGCTGCTGGCTTCCTTGGCACTGGCACCGGCTTCAGGTAGCAAATGTGCAACACTCACCAGCTCTTGTGACTTCCCTGTGGGGTGGGATAAGAGGAAAGGAAGGATGGAGCGGCAGGAAGGGACCATGCATGAATCTGAAATGCTTCTGCCTGGGAAAGCTGGGTGATGGGAAGGCACAGCTTGCCTGGCTGGGTTTCAAACTGGAGACCAGGAGTAGGAGATGGGGGACATGAGTCTGTCCCTGGCTTTATGGAGTTCAGCCCTTGGTTCTATGCAAACATAGCCACGTGCAAATTTGTCATGTTATACTTTTGTAGCTGGAGAGATAGTGGTATCAATTAATACGCTTGGTATGTGTTAAACAGTGGGGAAAAAAAGTGTGTACTATAAAGGGAAGTACTTGCACAAGACTGTAAAACCAAGATGAAATATTTATATTTTTCAAAGAAAGGAACCAGCCTTGTTTCCTCTCCCCTGCATCCTGTAATCTAGTTGTTGGAAAACAGCAGGGTTTAGATCTTGCAAAAGGAATTCCTAAGTTTTAAACCAGAGGGGAAAATGGTTTTGTAGCATTTAACTGGAAGAATTAACTGAAAAGAAGTTACAGAAGTGGGACTGTGCGTAGTAAGGAATATTAAATCCTTATATAATGAGCATTGTGAGCAGACGAAGTGATAAACGCTGAGATCTTGGGGAGATGAGGGGGAAAAGAAAACTTAGCAGTGGGGGATGTTCTTGCAAAGCATCATCTGCAAAGGTGACTCGAGCAGGACACAGCCACTTACAACTTTTCAAAACCAGTTGTTGCTTTCTAAATGAGGAACCTGACACTTTAAAGGTCAGCAGCCAAGGAGAGAGTGACCCCTGTTAAGCAAATGCAATCAGAGACTGTGCTTGCTGGTTTGCCATGTCCTTCACATCAAGGTACAGTGTTGCCTAATTGCCTGGGGAGACAATTTCTGTAGATATTTCCTAAAAAGACAGATTTGCAGTACCCAAATGAGGGAGGATACCTGCTATTTTTCCCATTTCTCCTTCCTCTAGGAGAGCTGATAAGGGGGCAGTGGGCAAAGAGACACCTCATGGGAGTTTGAGGGTGGCTTTGGGTAGAGGAGGTGGAAGCAGAAGGTGTCTGTTGGCAGGGGAGACCTCTCTGCAGACCAAAGCAGCAGTTAACAGCAGAGATACACCCTGCCTTGCTAACACCCCAGGGCCATGGGGTGATGTGTCCCATGGTGGCATCTCAGTATGTCCCTGCCCCGTCCCAGCAGGGCAAGCTCTCCCCAGCTGCAGCCTCCCGCAGCTGAAGGCTCGGGCTCTTCAGCTCAAAACCCAGCTGGGAGCTGGCTATAGCCAGAGGAAAGATTAGCTGGGAGAACAGATTGGCATTTTTTTTAAATATCAAGAACCTTAAACTGTGGGTCACTGGAGCCACTCGCTTCCTTCCCATGTGCTTTTTCTGAAGACCCATGCTGAACTGAGCTAATGTATTCATACAGTGAAAGACCGAATAACCAAGGCAACATAAAAGAAAGCAGTTTTCTTATATTCATAAGTCAGTACAGAACAGGACTGGGCCATTGCAGTGTAACACAAGTAGGTTTTTTTTCCTTTTACCTCCCTTCTTCTACAAATTTGGTATTCAAGTTTTAAGCCTGCAGTATTTATTTCTTTGCTCTGATGCTTGGATGTTGGGACTGCTAAACCTTTGAATTATCAACATGCTGACCATTTTGATCCTGTTATAAAACAGGAATGAGGATTAAATGTTTCTCACAGCACTGCTGTTGCAGGACTCGGCGCAGATTCATAGAGGCTGATCTTGCGGTAGGAGCCACATTGTTCTGTAGAACAAACATCCCACCAGACTTTGGCAGGTAGGAAACCACCGAGCCAAAAGCACATTAGTGTGCTCCATGAGAGAGACAGATGAGGTTTGGAATTAGCTTCTCTTTAATTAGGATGAAAATAGCAGGAAAGAGCAAATGTTGTGTTATCCCCCATGCCACATATCATCTGAGCCCTCAGTCAGAGTTTTCCTATGGATGCACGACACCAAACCCTGCAGCACCCTGGTCTTCCTCAGCCAGACCTTGCTCTTTGCTGGGAGGTTTGCCAAGGTTTCCTTGAAGGGAAACGGCATCACAGGTCACCCTCAGATGGGCTCAGCGGGGTTTGCTGGGACAAAGTGGGCAGTGCAGCACCTGTGGTCTGCTTGGCCAGTGCTACCTCCTTCTGCTTGAGGTTTTACAGGAGGTCTGACCAGCACCATGACCCTCACCAACACCAATGTTTTTGTAAAAACGGTTTTGTTTCCTAAATCCCAGATTATTCTTATGTCTTTTTTTTTGTGTGTGTGTATGTAAATAAGACACAAACCTTTCAAGCTTACATATGTACAATGAGGAAAACAGGTCCCTAAGGACAGGGGGTGGCTCAGAAATCCTGTTAACTTCACCCGTAGCTTTGTGCATTGAACCGGTCTAGAAATCCAGCTTGTGCTAAGAGTTTGGAAATGCAAGTGAATTTAGTGGGTTTCCTGCAGGCAAAGGAGAGCCTGGAGAGAGCTGTGCTCCTCTGAGGCTACGATGATGTTCCTCTGCTTTCTGAGAAGCTTTTCCATGACAGGTTTGGCAGTGACATGTGAGCTGTTAGTGCTGGAGACAGAAAACATCTCTGTAAACTGCTGCTTTGATGAAGATCTTAGATGAGCCTTCTCCTGCACCAGCATGCTTATTGCTTCAAATGGGTCCAATCTCTGCTAATAAATCATCTCCACACGAGGAGGCTTTGATTGAACATCACAGGAGATGTCACCAAGGGCTGAACGTAACATTTTCTATTCCATTAGCTAAAGCTAGTAACGTTGAGTATTTCAAAGAAATACAGTGCTCCCTCAAGCGTCTCTATCGCCAAGCCAGGCAACCAGCAGTGAAATCTCCATGTGCAGAATGACTCCTGATTTTTCTTTCTTGGTTGCTTGGTTATCTTTACTCCTGTTGCAAGTCCCAAGCAGAATGGAGCAGGACTGTGCTCCCCATCTCAGGGCTCCCCAGCTTTGGGAAAAAAATATCAGCAATTTGGATTTCCTATGAGTAGCCAGTACAACATTTCCTGGGACGGCACTTCAGTGAAATCTAGATGCTGCTGGGTTTTGGTGGAATTTTTTGTGGGTTTTTGTTTTATTTTGTTTTTAAACTACAAAAGGACTTTGATGATTTTGTTACCAGAGCTTGGGGGAGAAGAAGAAAGCTTGAAGGAGTCTGTTTTATCTTGTAAACTCTTGAGCATCACCGTAAGTGCTGGAGGCCCTCAGTGCTGCCACACTCCTGTGTTAATTTGATTCTGCTGAAAGCAGAAGGTGGTTCACTCTTCACCCTTATGTCAAACAAGTTGTGTATCTTGACTTTTGTGGCCAGCATTCCCCTTTTCCTCCTCGTTCAGGACAATGCGTTGGTTTCCCAGCTGGTTGCTCATGCCAGCCTCCATTGCTTCCCCATCTGCTCTCCAGCCGTCACCTTCATGCTTCTTAAGACCTTAAAGAGAAAAGAAGGGAAGAGAGCAGCAGTTCCCTCTGCAGAGGCTGCAAACAGTGCTGTGCTGGTGGGTTTGGACATGCCGATACAAGCAGTGTTGCTCTGTGTTCCCATGGGTGCATCACTTGAATCCGGGTTAAACCTGGATGGTGGCTCGGGGAGCTTTGCATCACAGAGGTCTGTGGCAGGGTCTGGCAGCATCTCCCTGTGCTGCCCGTGTGCCGTCCCCGTGGGATCTGGCTGATCCTAGGTTATCGGTCACACTGGGAAAGGCTGCACACTGCTGCTGCTGCAGGTCGCATAGCTGCAGTGGATGCTGCTGAGATGGCGTGGAGACAATGTGGATTCAGCAAAAGCTAAGTAGCACACGGCATTAAAAATTCACAAAGGCTTCTCTGAAACCCGCTCTCCCAGAGAAGGGTTTTAATGAGCTGCAGCAGGTCTGAGTGAGAGAGTCGGGGGGACCCTTCCCCAGCGCTGTGTTAGGAAACAGCCCCCGTGCATTGGTCACCCCCGTCGGTTTATGCATTTATGGTTCTCAATTTTCAATGAAAAACCACACCAGAGGGTTTTTCTCTTTTTTACACGCTTAGGAACTCAGTGAAAACTTAGCCAGGTTTGCTGTGGAAAAGTAAAGTAAAAATTGAGAGGCTGTTGTCAGTGTTCAAGGGAAAATGTTAGGATTAAATTGAAGCAAAACTTGATATACTCTGGGATTTTCAAATCTTCCTTTGAAAGCTTTCTTTAAGAAAAGAAGGCAGGTGACCCCATTTTCTCCTGGAAAAAACAAAACAAAACAAAACAAAACAAACTTGCAGGCTTTTTTCCAATAGCTTTGTCCTTCAAATACTTTTTTTCCTCATCTTAGATTTTGCCAAATCAAAGCGGGCTGGGCTGAACCGCAGCAGCTGGGATGCTGGAGACAGGGGCTGAAAGGAATTGACTGTGAGATGGTGAGATGGGGAGGTCAGGGGTTCTTCAAAACAAGAGTCTTCAGTTGGAACACAACTTCCCCTCTGCCTTTCGTGCCGATACTAACAGGCTCTGGCTGCTTTTGCTATTAAATCTTGACTGGAGCACATGAAACAGGCGCTTTGGGGATGCTCTGCCTCAGCCTTTTGCTGTGCTGCGCCGTGACCTACTTGTTAAACCAGCGCCCGTTTGGGTGGGTCGAGGGGTAGGCTTTTGCTGTGCAGCTCGATGCTGCAGTGCCTCTTGTTCTTATTTTATTCGTCACTTGTGTAAATTTATATTTTTTCATTTGTACTTTATTCTCTACAACGTGGGGCTATGTGGAAAACCCAGCAAAATATCTTTCCCTTCCCTTAAAACCAAAAAGCCTGATAAGAGTCCTGTTATTTTTTTTTAACCTACTTTTGAAATAAACCACCACAAAAAATAAACAGAAAAGATATTAATGCTGCAGCTTTGTTAAAAGCTAGTTGCAGAAGTATGTGGTTAAAGATGTGCTTGTTTCATTCGCTGGAGCAGAAAAATGTATTTAGGGTTTTTTTCTTTGCAATCTTTTCAGAACAGATGCGCCTTCCCTGCAGGATTGTTCTGCTTCTGTGCTGCTCAGCTGGTTTGCTGAAGCAAACGGATGAAAGACTGTGGAAAAAATCTACATTGTTTGCTTTAGAGATGTTAAGTATCTTTGACAGGGCTGAGACACCCATCCTGCCCTGGACAAATAGCTGGAGACACTCAGCGTAGGGCTTACATTTTTTTCTGAGAAAATAAATGAGAAATGCAGAAGCTTATTACGTGGGAGCATAAAATTAAAGCAACTGTGCTGGACTGAGCGAGGTTTTGCTTGGCTGCTCTCCCCGTGCAACAACAGGGGGACGGGACAGGCAGCGCTGGAGACCCGCAGGAGCATCCTGTGGGGAGGGACCGCTCTGGCTGTCCTTTATATCGGGTCCTGAAGCAAAGATTACCCCCAAAAAAGAAGTTTCTGGAGGAGATTTGGCTGTTAGCAAAGGAGTTGCTCAGAGAGGGACTATCAAACATGAGCAGCAGTTTGGTTTAAAGCCTGAAACTTCTTTTTTCAATGGGAATTTTGAGACCATTGAGTTTCAAGAAGCAAAATGTTCGTATTGCGAGAGATCAGTGTTGTAGGCTTATGCCTGGACTTCACAGTTCAGGGCTTAAGACGAGGAAGCAAGTTACTAATTATGCAGGTTCTGATTTGCTATTCAAGTACCTATTCAGTCCTGGCACAAGGAGCTGGAGGTCCTATATGCTGCCAATGATAATGCAGTAGGGTAACTTTTTCTGCCTTTTGAGAATGTAAATGAGGTATCTGCTTTTCAAGCTAGTTTAATTTGGCGCCTTCATCTCTGTGCAGCTCGTTAGCTGAATGGAAAACTGTTGATGCTGCCAATGCAATCTGGATATTGTTTCATGGGACTGCAGAAAGCTATGAGTTTGTAGCTCTCTAATCCGCAGTAATTTGCTGCTAATTTGACAACAGTCAACAACTCCAATGGCTACCACATCAAAACAGCCACGATGCCACTGCCTTCCTCTTACCAGTGGTAGTAAAAGGTCATTTCTAGCAGTGCCTTTCATCTGCTGCAAGGGTTTTACTAAGCACAGAATAATGCCTATTTTACAAGGGGGAAACAAAATCACAGCATGACTGTTGCCAATGACAGAAACCAGGTGAGATTTCAGACTTGCCTGCGGCTGAGTGGCTCATTTCTGACATGGAGAGACCCCTCCATCCCCCAGGGACCCGGTGCAGCCGTTGTACCCTGCAGGCTGGTTCTGGCTCTTACACTAAATCCTTCAGGTAAGTTGAAATGCAACTTCTGCTATCATAGATCAGGAAATCCAACAAGATGTTATAGTTGCGTTCATTGCAATTTTTTTAACTGAGCACTCCGCTTCCCCAGCAAGGGCAGCAGCTGAAAGGCCACCCGTAGCTCCTGCCCAGGCTGTCCTTGGGAGAGGCCAGCACCATGGCACGGCCGCAGCCGTCCCGCTGAGCAGCTCGGCAGGAGCTGGCAGCAGCACCGGCTCTGCTGGTGACACCGTGCTGCGTCCGTGTTGAGTGTGGTGTTGCAAGCCCTGCCAAGAACAGCCTAAAACCCCAGGGAGGTCCTCTCCCTGCCTTGCCCTGGCCACACCAGGACCACTCTTTTGAGGGGCAACACCATGCATTTTCATAAATTTCTCCTCTTTTGCTTAAACACTTGCCTCTTCCTTTTTTTTGAAGCCGAGTGCTGGGTGTAATGAGCTGAAAACAGAGCAAACGCTACCCTGGTCCTCTGAAATATTCATCTGCACCTTAGAGAAGAAAAAGTAAGTGAGAAAGGCTGGTTAATGGGGAGCAGAGCCAGATTAGGGCTGTTTGGTGCCTGTTTCTGAGCTTTCCAAGAAATCTGGATTTAATAGGCTAGTGTTGGCCTCTGCTTCAGCTTGATTGAAACTTCCTGATATATCATGCCAGGTTCACTTTTTTTGATGTTTCTGCCAAAGTTTAATGATCAAGTTTGTCAACTTCTGTGCTGGCAGTCTGCCTAGAGCTGATAGTTCCCGAATGTTTCAGCTAACGCATTCCCAGCTGGGGCACGGCACAAAATTACATACGTTGCCTTTCTAAATCTGTTTACTGAGTTGTCCTCAATCAGAAGCAGGGACATTAATTTGGCAGAGGAGGTCAGTATGATGTTAATATCTTCCCTTCTTGCTCTTCCAGTGAAATAACACCCAAATTTGGACAATATTGTAGTCTTAGAGAAATGGCTATGTACACACTTGCTGGTCTGCAGCCCCATAGGCCAGGCTCTGCTATAGTCTGCTTTGCTGCAAGTATAGTAATGTATGGTCCTCTCTTCTCCCTTGTCAGAGGGCTGCCTGTTTTGCTGCTCTTTTGGGAGTGAGAGGGCCCTGTACAGACTGCGATGTGTTTTAGGAACGTGTGAGTAGTTACTGTCAGTAAGCGGTGGTGTTTTCCCACGTGATTTAACTTAAGATGAAGAACCTGCTATCTAAAATTTTCTTCCTTCTCTCTTTCCTGTTCAGCCTGGTCTTTGGCAAAGCATGCATCTGCTGCTGCTTTCCAAGGAGGCCGAATGCTGGGTGAGCTCTGTGGTCCAAATTTGCTGCCGGACTCAATGCACAGAGTTGTGGGGCTGCTCGTCTTTGAGCTGTTCCCTAAATCTGGTGGGATACACAGTCCATCTGAGAGGTGGCCTGGTGTCGGAGCTGCTGTGCCCACACTGTGGCTGCTCCAGCAATTTCCTGAGAGTATTGGTCATGCCCTCCTGTTCTGGCTGGGTGTGGGATGGAGCTGTAACTCCAGGGTCTGCTTTTCAGCAAAATGAAGCTTTTGGCTGCCTTCCTGGGGATGGAAATGAAGCGGCCTTCTGGTAAGCTCCAGAAGTGATGTTTTGACTTGTCCCCACAGAGAAAGCCAGGTTTCCCTCTGGTGCTGAACATAGCAGGAGGTCAGGCATGGGTGTACCTATGTGGTCTGTCCTCAGCCACCCTGGAGGGAAGGGACTCTGCAATATGTAGCTACCCATGGTAGCTTCTCAGAGGCTTTTTGTTCAGATAAGGTGAAGGTAACCTGAAGTTCAGAAATACGTGAGCTCCCTTAGGCCCCATCTCATTGTTGTAGGAGACCTGAAGGAGAGCACACCGAGTGCTGTCATGGCTTTTTGTCTCTGCCCATCACCCCCAGCTTTCTGCCTTTCAGCATATCCAGTGGGATGCATCTGGAGGAGGACCGTGGCATGGCAGGAGTAAGAGCCTTGCAACAGCCTGAAACCACACATAGCTTTTGATATGCTTGGGGGGAATTGCAAAAAAGTCTCCCAAATAAACCCACTCCTCTGCTTTGATGGTGGCGGAGCTCAGCAGCAGATTTAAATCTCTCTGTGATTCCCAGGCCACCTCTATTGTGCATACAAAACAATACTTAACCTTGCAGGGAATTACATATAACACTGTGGTTTGCTGATGCATAGAAATGAACTATTTGTTGCGTACAAAAATAGTAGCTATACTATTTAATATTTTAATATACATATCCAAATATCAGTTTTTCTCCCACTCTTTGTTTTAGTGTATTTTTCATGGTTTGTAATACTTCCCATGGAGAATGGTTGTTTTTAGGGCACTGTAGGAGGCAGGTTCTGTTTCCTTTTAGCAAGGTCTCCTTGGGAGAATTTTGCCTTAAACGGAAGGAGGAAGTTTTGAAGTCAGGATTTACAGTTTTGGGAACACTGGAGCATGGAGTGGTCTTGTATTAATGACAAGCTGTGCTGTCTTTATGTTTTATTTCCCTTTTAGATCAAATGTTTAGAGAGGCTGTCAGTAGTTTGTGTGGTTTGACCAGAGGTTTGGTAGTGGAGAGCTTGCTGGTGTTTCTGAAATGCAGCGTTTCGGGAGGGTGACTAAAGAAGGGGTCTGCAATAAGGCTGCCTGGGAAATAAACAGAAATTTTGGCAATCAAGTGGTAGGGATCAAAGGTTGATGATGTTTCAGGCACTTCTCTCCATACAATCCCCTCTAAAACAGAAATCCTAGTTTTGTACAACTGTATCTACAACTTCATTGCATGTTGCATCCAAGAGTTCAAAAAGGAAAAGAAGGTAGGTAGTGTGGGGAGAGAAGATGCTGAAGGCACATTAATGGAGAAGGAGGACAATGTTTGGGATGACAGAGAAAGATGGGGCTGAGTAACAATGGAGAAAGCAAGGCAGATATTTGAATATGTGGAGAATCAAAGCCTTTGGGAGAGAGAATTGGGCTCTTTGGGTCAGGAGGCTGCAAGCTCTGCACAGGAATCTGCTGTTTTGCCATGGTGGCTTGTGCTTGTGTAACTCGGGGGGAAACAGTTTCGATGGGCAAATAAATCAAAGGTGCTAAAAACCCATGGTTGTTCAAAGTCAGTCAGCCATTTAATAGCACCTAATATAAAGGAGACAGGCTGAGGCCAACTAAGATGAAAAATAACTAGAAGCAGTGGCAGTTTTATGTCTGGAGCTAAGCTGGCTCTGCTGGTGGCTGCAACAGCTTGGAAATGGAGATCTCCTGATGGGGCAGAGTGACGAAAGGGGGGAGAAGGCCTGTCCCCAGTCTCTTTATTTATTTATTATATGCAATATATTTATGGTACTTAGCCCAGAGGAGCCCTGAGGTCTCTTGTGTGCTACCACGCTGACCAGTAAATACCCGTGGTGCGCGTCCATCTGGGCTGCCTCCCCTCCAGCCCCTCTTGGCTGCCCAGGCTGGACCCCAAAGGCAGGCACTGAGAGTGCAGGTATTGCCTCTTAACAGGAACTATTTAGCAGGAGGTTGCTTACTGCAAGCTACGGTTTCTCTTCCTGAATGTTTTCCCACTAGTCTGCCCAGAGCTAGACCAACATGTTCATGTACAAAGTGTCCCCGGGGGCCAGATCACCTGCGGTTTTCATAAACTATTAGAGAGCAGCAGCACGTGGAGGGACTGACTCAGTATTTTCCTTGTGCCACTACAGATGTGAAGCAAATGTATTGAAATTGGCTGTTGACATTCATTTTCTTTTTAAATTGCAAGAAAAGAAATCTAATTAGCAAGAGGAAAACTGAAACAGGTTACCTCCTGTTTTCCATAGGCAAATGGGGGATTAAGAAAGCTTTGTGGATTACTGGCATCTCTGTCTGAATCCTCTTCTAAATGCTCAGGTAGGGTTTGTTATGGCCTCTATTAAGCAGCAGTTGCATTGAACCTGGCCAGGCTATTTGCACTCTGGGGAAGTCTGATCCCAGCATTTAATTTGTAAAGAACTGGGAATTTCTTTGGAAGACATTCCTAAATAGCTATGGTAAAACATCCAAAGTCAATATATTGGGTGAGTGCAGAAAAAAACCCAATTTAAATCAGCTCATTACAGCAGGGTGAGGATTATCTGGGAAACTGAAAAAAAGTAGAGTCTTCACAAAAGACAGTGGGAGAAAATGTGCTATATCACTCCTGCATGTCTCCCTGCCTACCGGCCTACATTTGATAGCTATCTATAGCTGCTATTAAAAAGAATTTCAAAATTACTTCTAATTCTAGGATGGCAAAAGGCTTGATTTGATGATAAAAGCTGAGCAGCTTAGGGAAAATTCTGGCATGTTATTGGGCATTGCTGGATGCCCCGGCTATTTCTGGTGGCAATGAGGTGCAGGTTTCTGACTACAGTGGAAATCCCCCCTTTTCCCCAGGCCAGATCCTAAAGAGAAGATTGCCAGCCATCGTCTGCTTGGTACATGCATACTCATCGTCCTAGACAAGAACCAGGCTTTCAGTCATTCCTCAACATCTTAGGCTGACTGATGTGGTCACTTTGAAATGAAAGTCACTTTCTCCCCTTTTTAATGGAAATTAAAAGTTTAACCCTGGCACAAAAAGGAGCCTCAGTCCTGCTATATCAGTGCCCGCCAAGGATTTTGAATATGCACCAGTTCCAGTCATACCACGAACTGCACCATTTGCTGCAGAGCAGAAAGGAAAAGACCAAAATTGCCTTCATATTTTTTTTTTATGAATTCCGTGCTTTGATGCAGAGAGAAGTACCTTCAAATTGCTGAAGAAGAGCTGATCTTTATTACTGGGGTAAAAGACTAGGGAGGGTTATTGGCTGACTTCTTAAGAGATGTTCTTTCATTTGCTATGTGCAGTTTATGTCTCTATAAGGCCTCATCTGAGCATAGGAAGGAAAGATGTCCCAGGAAGATAAAGAAATCCCAAAGGTTTGAATTAACACATAGCAAAAAGAAAATGGTGATGCTGAAAGTAGAGCTGCATGTGGCATTTGCCACTGGGTTGTTGTGCCTGTGCACAGCCAGCCCTGGAGCGAGGAGTGCCGTGGGTTATGCTCATGGGAGCTGTGGTGGGGTCACTGGCAGAACACAGGAGACACCACCTTGAAACTGCATTAATGGCAAGAAGACGAAGGAGGCGATCATGCCCAATACACAGAATAGCATTTACCAAGTGTTTTCCAATGAGTTGAGTAAGCAAAACCCCAGCTCCTGAAGTTCAGTCTTGGCTTTGTCTGTGTGGGAAACGGTGGCTTCTTCTGTACCAGCCTTTGCATTCCTGTGCCAGCACCCACCAATCAGTCCCATCAGCAATCCCAACCAGCATTAGGAAGTGCACAGGAGTGTTTCAAACAGAGATTATCAGCTGTGATGGAAACTTCAGTCTGTTTTAGGTTATCCAGGTGGATTGTTTGGTGTGGTACCAACCCTTGCAAAAACATCTGGGCTGGGCATTAGTTAACTTTCAAAAAAAAGGTGAATTTGGAGTCATTCCGTAAATTCCTTTTGCAGAGCTCCTGTGGCTTCGCAGCTTCAGCCAAGGCTGGAGGTGAACCACCAGGCCTGCTTCCAACTAAATTCACTTGCCCCCGAAGTAACACTGTAATATCGGAGTCAAACTGGGTGGATAATTTTCAGCTGGCTGCTATATGCCTGCGCGAGTTGCAGAGGAGTTGCAGATGACTTTGGGAGTGGATCAGGTGCTGCTGTGATCGCACCCCTTCTTTGGCCAGTGGAAAGGTTCATCACAGATCAGGTCTGTGGACCTGGACGTAGTTTCTCCTAACAGCCCAGGACTGAAAACTCAAGCCCATATCCAGCTTCATTTAAATGAATAAAGCTGCTCCTGCTGACTTCCAAGGGGGCTGGATGAAGGGTCCAGGGTAGAAGCCAGTCCATGTTCTTGCTGACTCATGTATCTGCATGCACACACCCCCAAGAAAGAAGAAAAAAATAGAGTCGTCACTTTTATTCACAGGCCACAATAAAATCCAGTTTGCTTACCCATAGCTCTGTTGGCGCTTGCACACTAAGCGGAGCTTAAAGCATTTTTGAACTCATAGAGTAATAAAAATAAGTAATGGAATATATTCATAATATAGCTAGAAAATATATGAGCAGCCTCAACCTGATGTAATTGAAAATGGATTTAGCAAACAGGCTCAGAACAGTGACCTTATTTTGTAGATGCTTTAAGCTATTTGTATCGCTGAGTGAATTTCCAAAAACTCAGCCATTAGATTTCCTATATTTTGGACAATTTATGATCTTAGTTTGATTTTTCCCCCAGCTGCATTAGCAGGTGGGAGCAGTCTGATTGTGCGAGTTAGGAGGCATAAAAGCTGCCTCTAGACTCCTCAGATTTTAACAATGGCAAATGGAGCAATAATAAAATCCCAGTTGGGTCTTCCTGATAGTCTCTGTTATATCCTTCTCTCTCCAGTTAGTTTTAACTTTGATAACTCTGTTTGGCCAGTAATTTGCTTTAGTCTTTGCCCATGATTGAATTATTTTGAAAAACTAGAGTAAAATAAAGATTACTCTCAGGAAAAAATGATGGTAGAATAGCTGTGGCCTGATTATCTCTTTTCTCAGCTGATCAGCGCCAATGTAGGTGATTTCTAGTTGGTGGTGTTCATCCTTGCTGCCAGCTTAGGTGTTGACTTCAAGTACCAGGTGTAAAGGGAAGGGGCGGGGGGTGGGGTGGGGTGGGTGAAAGTAAGTTGCCTGCCTTTAATGTGGTCATCCAGATGAAAAAAGTCACAAAGATTTCTTTAGATCTTAAAAGTGATGGAAGCCTTATTTTGTTTAGTGAGATTTGGTGTGGAATCTCAATTTTTCTATAATCCTTCCTATCAAAAGTAGCTACGTAGGGCTGAAGTGTCCCCAGACAAGCTCCTACAGGGCAGGGCATGGGTGAGGTCGAACCGTATGATTGACGCTGCCACTCTGGTACAACGCCTGCCAGTTCATTTGGAGAATTTGTATCTCTCAAGTCCAGGAGCTTTCAGCAAAAAAGCAGGTTTCTGGAAGTCTTATCCGTTCTTTGGCAAGTGCAGGCACTTCTGCTTTCAGAAAAAGCTTGCTTTCCTGTGACTTTCCTGATAAGGCTGCTCCTGGAGCACAGCATCTCCATCAGCTCTTATCACAGCACTCGCTGGCAGGTGGACCTGGTGTCCGTAATGCTGTGGTCAATCCTCCTTGCCCAGGATTTTCTGCAAGTTTAATTTTAACTGCCAAATCCCAGCCCTGTCTGCTTCCTCTTATCACCCGAGTTGCCCAAAGTCTTCCTTGCCCACTGGGCACCAGCAACCCGCGGCTTTCAGGCTCTTTCACAATTATAGATATGCAGCTCAAGGATTATCTTGTTACTCTGGAAGGCTTTTGCTTTGTGTGTTTGCGGACAAGCATTCCAGCTTGTATTAAATAACAGTCAGCTTTAAGCTGACTGGTACTTTGTGGTGGTGTCTGTTGGGGGATGAAAGTCTCGAGTGCTGTTTACGAGCAAAATTTGTACTTTTATTCAAATTTCTGCCAGGGGCCAACCAGTTCTGTGGGGGTCTCCAAACAACTCCTCCTTCCTCTAGATCCTTCATCACAGAATCATAGAACGTTTTAGGTTGGAAGGGACCTTAAAGGTCATCCAGTTCCAATCGCCCTGCCACGGGCAGGGACACCTTCCACTAGACCAGGTTGCTCAAAGCAGCATCCAACCTACGCTTCCACCTGGCCTTGATCCTTCACCCATCCTGTATTACTTTGGGCTGTTAAAAGCCAAAAAAATCGGTGCGTGTGCTGTTTTTCAGCGATCTGACCCATCATGGTAGTTGGTACCTGCGACTCTGGAGGGGCAAGATAGGAATCAGAACAGCATTTTGGCACAAGTTTTAAACACCGATGTTTCAGAGGCTGCAGCAAAAATGCAGCCTGGCACACATTACTTAAAAAAAAAAAAAAAAGATCAAGCAAGAGTAAAATGAAAGACAAGTTATAATATATAAGCTAGGTAAAGGAAAAAGATTTTTTTCCTTAAACTTAGAAACACCTTTGTGTCTTTCAGAGGTGAGCAAACTGTAAATTTGGATTAAAATACTCTCCTGAAAAAAAATCACTTCATTTTACAGTTTCTCTTTCCCAGTAAGTTGATTTATGTGACTTTCCTGGGAATTTAATTCTGCCTGCCCTCTGTGTGGAAGGACAATTTTGAGGTGAACAAGCACTGATTTAAGGTTTGCAGGGACTGTACCCCAGATGAAGAACTTTGTAGCCATCATGGGATAGAAATGCCGTTATCCTTTTGATCTTGTTGCTTGAAGACATATATTCATTGCCAGTCAGGATCAGAAGAAACCAAACCTTGATCTTGGCTAGGATACTGCATAAATAGGAGCAATGTGGGGGAAGCTTCTCATCCAGTTGTGCAACGTGCAGAGGTGGAGGTGGATGGTGTGGATGGGGCTCTTGCTCTGGGCACAGTCTTTTTATCTCCTTCAGCAAAAGAGTGTCACCCCTGGGTTAGCCTCCAGGTGACACTGGTGGGATGCTTCAAGCAAGAGGTACTTGTTGAAGTACAGATGCTTTAGTTTTCTGTAATCAGAAGCAGACAGCAAATCTGGGACCCATCCTCTGAGCTGTGCATTGGTATTCTTCACCCTGCCTGCTGCAGAGAAGTCACGTTTTGGGAAAAGAACGCAGAAAAACAATACAGGCAGCTGGGCATTCTCTGTAGCTATTGTGGTGTTCTGACAATGATACCCTTTTCACCCAGTGTTGCTGTAGATTTTGTTCTCCTGCTGTGTTCCTTTCGTAATTGCCAATTAAATAGGCATCTTCGACTCAATTTATCACTGGTCTAAATTTGTCTTTCAGGCAAGGGAAACTGGGTTAGCATTTGGCAATACAGGTATGTTTTAGGAGCAGCAGACTTATTTAGTTTGGGGAAGAAATATTGATGTGCGTGTGGTAAATTGGCTAATTTTGTCCTGTAGCATCATTTCCTGAAAGAAAAGCAACAGGGTTTATAATTGATTTGATTAAATAATAGATGATACATTCTCCTACTGCGAAGTAGGCAGCATTTCCAGTCTATGAGTCTTCGATGGATATGAATGGAGAGACTCTAAACAGTACGTGAGCAGGGGTAGTTAGGCACTGCTGCACACCAGAGCACAGTGTCAGCGACTTGAACAAGAAACTTGAGGTAAATTAAAGTTCCTTTAAAGTTTCTTTTTTCTCTCTCCCATTGCTTTATCACTGAATTTCTTCACAGGAGCTTTCTCCAGACCTTCTCACTTCCAGCTGTGGCTTTAAAGATGTGTTATAGCTGTCCACAGCACACAGAGAAAGGCTCCAGATTTGACAGTTAGGCATAAGTCTTTGTCACCTTATCAGCAAAAGTTGCAACGGACTCCTTTTTATATCCCCTTGTACATGGAATTGATAATTCTTTTTTTCTTTCTTGGTCATTTAAGTAGGCTGTAGTAAGCCTATTATTAAATTGACGCTGGGGCTAATATATAAAATAATATGCAAAGTGTATGGCCAGATTTTAAAATCTGGATGTTGTTTTTTGACCTCTGAGTTGAGACCAGCGACACTTTCCCCCAAGCATTGACTGTCTGCAGGGCCATTTCGTACAGCTGGACATGAGGCTGCTAAAGTGCCTGTGCACTTCTGGCCAGAGCCGCTGTCAAAATAAACATTCAAGGATGAGCTTGGAGCTTGCTGCTGAAATTCCTGCAAGTTCATCTCTAGGTGCCCAGGAGAACATTATTAAACTTCTGTGTTGGGACTCCTTTGCATGCTGGTAGGTTTGCCAAAAGGCACCCAGCAAGCTGTAGCCCGTATGGCCAGGCAGATGGATTTTGTGCGTCATCAGGTCCCTTTAGAAGTAAAGGCACAACATTAAGATGGCATGGTCCTTGTGTGTTTAAACAGTTGAAGCAAGAGGTGTCTTGTTATGCTTGGTAGCTGCTATTTTGCATTTCTGTCCAGAGCTGGGAGATGCATTGTGTTGGAGAGGATGCAGCTGGATGGAGAGGGCAAAAGATACTGCCAGGTCTGTCATTAATTCCAGCCCTGGGTCTTTGCCTATCTATTCTATGTCCCTTAATGAGCATCCTGCATCATTTGAACATACGGTAGACAAAACGCTCCGTAATTTCTTAAATGTAATTCAGTTTTAGGATGAAGCTTGCAGGCTTTTCCTCTTCAGGCTTGAGTCATGCTTTGGGTTAATAGCCCAATTAGTTGCTAATGGTCAGTGCACCCATAACCAGGAGCAATGAAGCTTCGCCTCCAGTGCTGCTAAGTCCCACTCTGTGGCCAGTGAGCTCTGCATTGGTTAAGGGCCAGTTCTGCAGAAGCACTTTGAGATAATTTTGGTCTGAATTTTTAAATCTGAACATAACTCTTGATTTTCAGTCGTTGTGCCCCTCACTATGCCCATTCCCTAACGGTGGCTGTGTTGCTGTTTGCAGATGATGGGAAGCTGTCCCTGGAGGAGTTCCAGGCTTTTTTTTCTGACGGGACGCTCAATGAAGAAGAACTTGAGAAGCTCTTTCATACCATTGACTCGGACAACACCAAGTAAGTTCCTTGTGCTGACATCCCTCTGTTTCACAGAGCCTTTGGATCACGGCATTAGTGTGCAGGGGCAGTGCTGCTCTGGAGAGCTAAGCACCACAGAGGCTGCTGGGGTGCGACTTGCTTTGCAAAACTTTGCAAAATCTCAGTTTCTGCTTGGTTCGTGTCTCAGCATGATGGCCACTATGGCTTCTTTTGTCTTGGTGGTTTTTTCAGGCTATTTTCTTTAGTGCAACCTGATCTTTATGGCATCTGAAATGATGCTTAGTTTTACCCATGAGGGCATTTATATGGCTCTTCAGCTTTTCCACTTTATCTAAAAGCTTCACTCTACTGTAAAAGGCAACTGTGTGAATCTCTGTAAGCGTAGTCCTATCCAGCTATTTTACACAATCAAACTGGAATGATTTGTGGTCTTGTCTCTTTGTGATGTCTCTCTCCCCTGCACTTGGACCATGCCTGCTGTGCCTCCCATCCAAAATATCCCCTGGAAAGTAGTAATCGCTCTAGCACTTAATAGAAATGAGCCCCCTTCTCTGTGAAGTTCAGCTGCGTGGAGGCCATCACAAGCCCTGCAGCCACTGGTATAGATGCTTTGCCTCAGCTCAGATCCCAGCAGCCTGATGTGGCTATACATCTGTCTGCACAAAGCCTGGGCAAGGCAGCAAGGGGACGGATCCACGAGCAGCACTGCATGGTCTGCATCGCAGCTGCAATAGCAGCAGGGAAAAACAATGGCAGAGGAGGGCTCTAGGTGTTCTTTGGGATGATGTTACATCAAAGTTGAAACTAAATATGGCACCTAACCGCTCTCACTGAGAGTCAAGCTTTTGCAGGCTGCGCCGAGCTATCAAATTAAGGTGACAAGCACGTTAGCAGCTGATGTTTCCTTCCCCTCCACCTGCCTTTGCTGTCTCTCCCTCAGCACCTCCTCTGACTGCCTTTGCCTCTGAAGGGGTCCAAGGTGTTTGTAGGTCCCCTGATAAGTGTCTGGCACTGACAGCGTTTGGGATCGGCACAAAGCTGTGGGGTCTGGGGGCCCCAGTGGGACGCCCCCACCAGCAGGTAACAATGGTGCTGGGCACTGGCACACAGGACACAGCCCACTGGTGGGTTTTCTCTTTCCAAGAGGAACCCGTCTTCAAACGCCTGAGTAGTTTAGGCTGTTTGGAAATACAAATGAAAAGCCAGCTTTGAGTCATATTCCAGTGTGACTCTTATTCCTCTAGAGAGAAAAACTCTGTCCAAAAAGCAGATGAAAGATAATCCAATTTCAAATGAGAAGTCTTGCAGTAAGTGCTTAAAAAATAATAGTCTGCTTAATTATAAAGCTATCTATCTGGCAGCACATAGATCGAGCCTTGCCCGTGTGAGTGGTGCATGCTTTGCCACCCATCCAAAACATCCCCTGGAAAGCAGTGATCGTTCTAGAGTGTGCTGGCACCAAAGCAGCAGATGTAAAACTCATCGACCTGATACAAGGGCTGCTGCTGAAGGCGTTTCTGAAAGCAAAGTAATTGTGAGGTTTCTCAAAATCCAGTCTTTCCCATGCGTCTAGTTCCCAAAACTTATTCCAAGATCAGAAATGCCAAAGACCAGCTTGGTGTTGTCACAACCCAGACTGGACAGACCAGGGAGTCGTGTTTAATTTGAAATTCCCTCGGGCTAAATTAAGGTGAAATGACACCAAACAATCAGTTAAAGATTTTATTTATGACAGGAGCAAACTGAACTGGGGAGGCGTGGTAGTAGGTGGCAGAGTTTCTCACAACTGGAATTGGCATAAGACTACTTCTGTAAACCGTGTAACCATATACATCAATTCAGGGAATAAGGAGATCCCTCCTGTTGAGTCACGAGGTTCAGAGCAGACCCCCTTGCTTTCTAGACTCCTCCTCAGAGAAGGTCCCAGGGGCAGCTGGATCCACTCTTAGTCTCAGACTTGGTCAACAGTTTATATCTTGAAACAGATGAGGTGTAGGGATTGTGGAAAAGGAAAGAGAGAAGACAGAGAGAGAAAAAGGAAGCGAGAAAGATCTCACCAGTCCTTGGTCCAGCGTTGGTTCAGTCAGCCAACAGTTCCAGTGGGCTTGCGCACCTGGGGTTTCAGTCTGTGTCTTTTTATCATCCTTGCCCCTCCTTCGGGTGGGCACCTGAACTCATCAAGTTAATGAGCAGTTTGTGAGCCTTTGGGCTTGGGGGTCGTTTGTGGAGTAACTTCTCCTTCCCTGCAGACATGGCCATTGTTTGATCTTTGTATCAGAACAGCTTATCAGAACAGGGAGCTGCGCACCCTCCAGCACGTCCTCCCCCTCCTGTTGCTGATGTCTGAGCTGATGGGCTTTTCACCTGGGCTCCTTGCTGTGCAGGGTTTGTCTTTAAGCAGAACTTGCCCCACCACAATGTTTGAGAGATTAACTCTTTCAGTCTCTCACAGGCGTATAGTATTCACTGAATAATTAATCAAAGAAACTTAAGTGATCTTGTTATTAAAATTAGCTGGGAATGATCCATCCCTTCTAATGGTTCCTCTTCAATAGATACTAGATGCTGCCTTGTCCTTTGTGGGTCTATTTATTGAGCTCCAGGTGATGCTCCTGGGTGGGCTCTCTGTAGAGCTGCCTCTGTTCTGAAATAATTTCTAGCATTGCCTGAGCTTATCAGCCTTCACCTGGCCTTTGAAAGAATGTAGGGAGCTGATGTGCATAAACCAGGGTGTATGGGACTTAGTGTGTTCGTTTCTTCTGGCCTTCTTCAAATGGGAAATTGAATTGCCATCCATTTTTGTCTGGGGATTGTAGAGAATCTGCAGCTTGCTCTGAGCCTTAGTAAGGGATGTCTTCTAAACTGGACACAGAGAAAATGTGTCATTTCTAATGTCATGCAACAGTGCTGCTGGCAAGCAGGGTCTTGCTGAGCAGCTCTTGAGCGTGGCAAGAGTTCCCACAATTCATTAGTATTTTTCTTTTGCCAAGCTGGCTTGATCCAGTCATCAATACCCGTTAGGGACCGATACTTGCACAGAGCATGTAGCATCTGCTGTTCTTGGCTGGAAGGAAAAGCAATGAGTTGGTCACCCTTCCAAGTTAAATCCTTGCATGAAATTGGCACTTGCTTATTGATTTGGAAAGCATAGACACCTACAGCAAATTTATGAAGTTGGGGGAAGAAAATAGTCCTCATTTTTTATCTGCAAGAGCTCTCAGTCTCCAGAAAACCTATTTCAGAGCTGGGCTTCCTTCTGCAAAAGTGCTTTTCACTATGAAACCAGTAGTTTGCTTGACTGTAGTCAAGTTGTGTGTGTGCTCTTCACCTTGCACTGTCTTTTGTTCTCCTCCACACAGTAAATTGGTGGGTCTGTGGGAGGTTGGGCAGGAAAGATGCTGCCTCAAGCCCCCGGCATGCCCAAGCACTAGGGTTGCAATTTTGAGCACTGCTGCCACCGAGCAAGAGGAGTGGAGCGGAGCTTTCATTCTTCCATTTTACAGGGGAACGTAGGAACAACATTATCTTTTCAAAAGGCTGTTTGAATGACAATTATTTGCTATTTGATAGAAGTTTGTTTATTTTAAAGGCTGTTTTTTGATACTCCATTTTATCCGTGTGTTTTTCTTATATCATGTTTGTTTAGTGTGCAAAACAAAGTTTGCTATTGAAATTGCATTGCAGCTAGAGTAGAAAATGAAGAAAATTATGTTCTTGCTGATTATTAGTAATTGCTGTTACCAGCCAAATTACAAAATGTTCATTCAATTTCCTGGAGTATTTTTAGGAGCAGGGAACTGCCTTACTGGAGTAGATAAAATGAATGTCTGTACTGGTTGCTTGACTTGCTTTGGTTGGGAAGGTGGTGGAACAGAGAAAAGTTGGGCAGAGGAGTGGGAAAATGAGGCTGGTTATGGATGCAGGCATAGCTGTGCTGCTGTGGGGAGTCAGTCATGATGTGCTGTGGCTGGAGGAATGCGTGCTTCTGTCTCGGGCATCACAGTCCCCCAGTGAAACACCTCATTGCCAGCAAGGCCAGTTAGGAGGTTGCTGAACTGAAATGAGATACCCCCAAAATAGGCCAGGGGTGTTAATGAGGCTCCTTCTTTCTTCTTGCCTGCCTGGGAAGTGTCTCTAGGAGGTTAATGATGTGGCGTGGTGGGCATGGCTCCAAACACCCGCCTCGGGGGTTTTATTGCTGGGTATCTCCATAAGAGAACCTGCCATCCATGGCAGGGTGCGACGACTGTGCTCTAAGTCCCAACATTGCTGGCTATTTCATCTGGCAGCAGGCACCTGCCAAATGAGTCATGTATTTCACTCATTTTTTGGCAAAATTATATTCATAAACCTACTGTTGCTTAAAAACGATGATTAAGTGGCATTTTTCTCTCCATTGCTCACACTGGCTGCCCTCCTTCGCTCCTCCCAACTGAAGCAGGAGGCAAAAGCAAGATGTTGCTAGGTGGTTTTTCACTATTGTGTTTAGCTGCTATTTCAGGAGGTTTCAGCACTGCTTTATGGGGAGCTGCCTGAAGATTAATGGGGAGGTAATGATATGTTACTATTAATATAAATGCTACTGGAATCGCACAAATTATATGTATGATATGTAGACATACATATTTAAATATACATATTTGGTTTAGTGGCAGAACAGGGCTTTAGAAAACATTAGATTGATGTTCACCGGGGAAATCCTGTTATATTTGCAGAGTTATCTATACCTTTTCTTACCTTTTCTAACTATATGTATCAATTTTAAAAGGAAAAAGTCACTGCAAATGGAAAGTCAAACAAGTTTTAGGGTCATGAATGACAAGATGAAGCCCTTTAACAATGTTACTGTGATACTGGACAAAACTTCCTTTGTCTGACCTACAGTTCCCATCTTCTTCCAGCTCCCTGGGCCAGCACTTACACCCCCTCTGCATCGCCTCGGAAGGAAGGAGCACCTCTCAGTCCTTGTGAAAGCAGGGGGAGGTCAGACGTGGCTATTGACCAAACAAATTTAGTCCTGGCAGGAGATATTTCAAAAATTCCTTTTCTATCTCGTACATTTTTCATAGCTGCAGAGGGCAATCCTTTGGGGAGAGATCTGCTCACTGGAGCAGGACTTGTCCGGTGAGCCGTACAGGTCCATTCACAAGGAGCCAAGAACATGGCATTAGCATTCTGCTGCTCTGTCGTTTGTTATCTCTTTGCTAGGCTTATAGCTATTCTTTTAATTGCTTCATTCCCCCCTCTCCCCCTCTAAATGAGCTCTTTTCTCCAGTGGCAAGCACTAGAAAAGGTTGGAGCATTCATGTAGGATAATTAACAGAAGCAGTATCTCTTCTCAGAAGCCCTTCACAGCTTCCCCAGACTGTCACTTTTGCCAGAGGATTGTGACAATCGGAGAACTGAAGACGCTCAGGTTCTCCAGCCTGTACCGCATTCAGCAGCATGCCGTCTCCTGCTCTCCCTGGCAGTTACCCGGGGTGGAAGTCCAGAGGGGCAATGATAGGCGATGGATGGGAAAATTGATGACGTAACTTTGGATGCAGAACAACGTCCTTCTTGGAAACATGGAGCCACCTTCCTTCTCCGCTCCCTCAGCTGCTGAGATGTCACAGGGAGCTGTCTTATAAATCAGTAATTTGGGGTCGCTTTGGGGTGCAGGGATGTAGTGGGGTATGGTCAGGGCAGCTACTAACCTGAATGCTGTGTTCAACCCCAGAGCCAGGGGAGGCACGACTGCACCGGGCCACCACAGAAGCAGGTAACAATGCTGATGAGCTTCTCTGCCTGTGCTAATTAGTCCTGCCCGGAGAGCTCTGTGCTGGCACAGCCGTGCTGCTTCCAGTGATGGATTCGGCTGCAGCATTTCAGGAGACCCGCAATGCCAGTGTGGACAGGGTGGGAGCTTGGGGCTGCCCCTGCTTTTGCAGGGAGATGGGGTGTACCTGGCCCTGAGTGAGGTGTTTAAATGGCTGTAGTCCCAAGTGGAGCTGTTGGTGGGGACAACCTTGCTGCCTGGCAAGGCGAAGCTGACTGCGGTGGGTCCAGCCCTGGGCTGGCACGGTGGGATAGCCTCTCCTCAGGCCCAGTGATACCAAAATTCACGGCCTGCTGCCAGCGCCGCTTACTTAAGGTTGATGGAAGCAGAGCGGAGGGACAAGTCTATATTGCACTGGCTGTTAATTGTGCAGGAGAAGCTGTTAAGATCATGTTAGCGCTAATGAGGGATATGAGCAGGAGTGAGCCATCTCCTGCAGTTGTGACTGACTGGTTACGGTGTGTGTTTCGAGCCAGCGGTGGCTGTGCAGAGCATTGGTGCCAGAGCCGTGGCCTCTAAGGAGAGGGAGGGAGCAGGGCAGTGCGTGCTCCTCCTGCGCACCCTCCCCAGGCCCCTTCCTCCTCTAACTCAGCTGGGAAAAATCCCCTCAGCTCTTGTCCGATTTCAACCCTCTGCAAACATCATCAGGGCATTTGTGGGGCCAGAAGCTCTCAAAATTGGGCTGATAGCTTGCATGGATGAATTTTGTTTCTCTGTTACTTCGATTGCATTGATACCCAGAGAGTAAAATTGTGTTCCGTTAGACCCTGCGCAAACACATAAGTCTGTGCTGTGGCTATGAAGCTTAATGCTCCATAATGGTGAGCAGCATCCCAAAAGTGGGAGGAGATGCTGGCAAGGTGCTCCCAGTGAAGTTGGGGGTCTGAACTGATGCTGTTCCCCATGAGAGGAGCCAAAGGAAGGCATCTCAGTAGCAGCCCTGCAGCTCTCCAGCTTGGTGGTACCCTGCCTCTGAAAACTCCTGGTTTGGTGTTGTGTAAGAGCAATGTGGCATTTTGGAAGGGTCAGAGACAAAGGCAAAGGAGCTCAAAATCCGTTCCCAAGCAAAGAGCTAGCAGCAAACAGCTTGCAAGGAAGGTTGATGTGTGCAAACTAAAGCTACACCTTGTGCTCCAGCTGATAACCTGGGCAGAAATGGACCTTCACATCATCACAAGTGAATATGAGGTTCTCAACATCCTCCTTCCAGCACACAACCCTGCTCCAGACCTGCACACCCTCAGTTCCTTCCATCACGCAGCAGCCTGCTGTCCTTCTGCTCCAGTAATGATTTTCCTCTGGTGGAAAAGGTCTGTTGCCACCACTTTGTTTGGATACCACAGTCCCCCCCGGCATACCCTCTGAGCTGCTTTACATTCCCCCAACCTGCGTTGGACCTGCTGTCCTTTGGTGTGAGGAGACTGCATCTGAGAGAGTCCACTGTGGACTTTAGCCTATGCTGCCCTTGCTTTTCTCCAGACTTTTGCAGTCCAGTCCTCTGAAAGTTGAACAGAAAGTACTTCTACTTCTTGGGCAAGGAATAATGATGATTATGATTGAGTATTTTTTTTCCTGTTTTTTCTCCCCCTCTCTAATCTTGGCTATTTACATTGCAAACCCGATTCAGTGGAGAGCTGGATTTGTCTGGGAGCTGAAGCCCACGCTACGGAGATGGATGTACCCATTGAAACCAACTTAATTTTTGAATAGTGAATGTTCTCAATTAGCTCTCTGGGAAACAAATTACAGATAGTATAATCAGCTGAGATTTTAACTGATTCAAGAGACGGTTCTTATCCCTTCTGAAAGGGACAAAATGATTGCACAAAAATTATATGTCTGGCTCTAATTTCTGGCTCTCGAGAGTGTGAGCATTTGGTGGATTTTGTTCTTTCTGTTTGTGTGGAAGATGTTTTTTGAGTCCTAGCTTATTCTTCTCTGTGCCGACATATCACTTATGCTATCCTCTGCTCTACTTTCCATTTAAGTGAAGATACACTTGGTGCCAAAGCTGGTGCTCAGCAGCTGCATGCTGATAGAACTACTAAACATCTCAGACTCATCAAAGAAAAGGGGCTTTTAAAAAATAAAAATTTCTCACTGGGAAGGTCATCAGGAGAAACACAAAGCTGGAAAAACTGCACAGAAACTTGTTTGAAAAAACATTTGAGAACGTTTTTCTATTTCTAATCATATTTCCCAGGTGTTTTCCCAGGCAGCCTCTCAGCGGGGTCCCTGGAGGGAGCCTGTTTAATGCTGGCAACAAGGCAGATTGGAGCTGGGAGCAGCAGGCTGGTGTTTACTGTGAAGGGCAAGGATCGGGGAGGGTTTATCTGTGCAAACAGAGTGGAGAAGTATCACACCGGAGGGTTTTCTAGCTGGGACTGGGGCTCAGCTTCTTATTTTTTGATTGTGCAGGGCCATTCTGCATCAGAGATTTTCTTTTCTAGGGAATGGAAAGATACCAAGATCTTGCATTAAAACCATAGAAGTGACTTAGGTATTTAATTCTAATCAGCTGCTTGTGTTCGAGTCATGTAGGCATTCAAATAGATTATAGCGTTTTGGTTTAAGCTCCAGTCTTACAAATTTATGTGTGTGTTTTTTCTCAATAAATGTGTATAGGGCACCACAATCAAGCAGCAGACGTGTCCAGCTGCTGCTTGGCAGGCAGAGCAAGCCATCTGCCCAGGGACTGAATTTGGGGAGTGGGTTGTTTAGATCATTTTTCAGTGGCAAGAGAAGAGAATACATGAGAAACAAAGACAGTGGGAAAATACAGGCAACAGAGTACAGGGATTTCTTGCTTTACTATTCTTTTACTAGTTCCCTGCCAGTTGTGTGTCACATATCCAAACCTGCACATTTGTTGCTCTAATTTCTTCCTCTCCTACATACAACTTTGGTGATAACCAAGATACCTGCTAAATCTAAAAGGAGGTGGAAGATGATTTAATTTTAACTCATGCTCTCAATGTCTTACCATTTGCTTCTGCCAATTAGCAAATCATTCAGCTGAGCTCCGAACAATGGTTTTTCCCTGTCTCTTTTGCAGTTCAATATTACAGAGATTACAAATAGACATCAGATTAGTCCAGGCTTCCGTATCAAGTAGAAATAGGCAAAATGTTACATGTTCATTCACCAAAAAAGGCCATTTCTGACTGACTCATACTGTTGGCAGTTTGTGCAAAAAAACCCCGAGACCCTCTCCTCCCCCAAAAAGGAAGGAGTATTTATTTGTTTTAATGGTTTGCTTTGAAAATTGAGCTAAAAGAAATAATGAGAGGTTAAAAACATGCATAAATGACTTTTGATGGAAACGAGAGGGCCAAGAAGTGGAGGGAAGTTTGTCTCTGTGCAGAACCAGTTGAAGTATAGCTTTACTGCAAGCCATGGAGAGTTATTGGTGCCATTAACCTGCCCCTGTGAAGGTCAAAAATCACAGCATCCCTTGGCTTTCTTCCCAAGGAGGACCAGGACACCAGCACCCCAGCACGGCTGGGCAAGGTCGTTCAGTCAAACAGCTCTTCTCTGGGTAACTCAGCCCTGCAGGGTCCAGCACGGTACCGCTCTGAAATCCGGGCAGTGACTTCCAGTCCCTGTTATGCATACATAAATCTTTTCCACATTTATAACTGGTTTATCACTGCATTCACACACCTATCTTGTTCTTGTCCCTGTCGTGGTGAAGAGCAGTGTTGGCTTTGCAAGCACCCTCAAGTTCCCTGCAGTGGTATTTGGTGGGGTGATGACCTGAGCCCCTCCAGTCGCCACCCAGCATCACAACTGGGAGAAGAAGAGATGCTGCATAAATGCGAGTGAGCAGTACCTGATAGCCGCTTAGACTGCCACTGCTCTTGCTTTTGGCATGTGGCACTGTAGGATTGCTCCCTATATGCAGGGTGTGCATGAAGCAGTCCTATCTGAATGCTGATTAGGCTTTAACATGCTTGTGGATGTTGTCGGCTTTTAACAAAGCAGCTGGGAAAATATTATTGAACTGGCCAGACTGGAAAAACACTCGTGGGTTCAAAGGCTGAGTGGTGGACAGGAGCCCATCTGGACAACTTTCTGTTTCTTTGTTTTTTAAAGCACTTTATTGAGCACCCCATGGCAGGAGGGCTATGTCATGATTTCATAAATAAGCATCATAGGTCAAAACCATTATTTTCCTTCTTTTTTCTTTATATTTTTCTGCAGACAGGGGACCCCTATTACACAAAACCAAAATAGTTACAGTAGCTATCCCAGTAATAGAGTTGACATTACAGAGCGGTCCGAATGCATCACAAACAGCTGGTATTTAAAAGTCTGTCTTGAGGCTGATCAATTTGAACAAGCCTGACAGCAAAATTGATGCCTTCTTAACTCAGATGCAACTGCTGTACTTACTGTTCATGAAATGCATGTGTGTGATGAAGAGCTCGGTTTAAAGCGGGCTGTGTGTAGGACGCAGGCTGAAGATACAAGCTCTGCATGGGACCAGGATGCCAAAATTAAATAATCAATTATCTCAATGTAACGGGATGTAAATATCACAAAAAATCATGCTGTGTTTCCAAAGCAGAGCTAGTGGAACTACCCTGAGAGCAAAGGGGGGGTTGCGTGTGCTGTCTCTGTGCTGGCCATGGCGCGTACAGCCCATCCTTCCGAGGCTTTTAGTCCCAGTTTTGCCTGGCACTGTCTGGGGATAAATTAAATGAGAGCTGATATAACCCAGTGTATATACACACTGGGCCCAAGTGTGTATATAATAATAGGCAGCTTAATAAATTTGGAAGTGGCATCCCTCCTAGCAGCTAAGTTACTTGTAGACTGTAATTAAACCTGCCTTCTCTTTTCTTTGATGTACTTGTGGGCAGAGTGATATTTTTAAGATCAGGTCATCCATCCCCCCTCCAAAAAGTTGAGGGTTTAGATGCAGTTTATTCAGGATTTGGCACACACAGACTTGAAACTGTTTAATACTGTATTAAACGTCTGATTAATTTAAGGCAATGACTGTGCTTAGAAACCAACTGTTGGATTAATCTTAGTAGATCAGTGTGCTGCACTGATGTGTTTTTCAGGATATCAATTGCACTGTAAACAGGCATTTTATTGCGTTGTCATCTTGTTCACAGCTTTTGTGAGCTTTTCAAGAGATTTTCTTTTGCAAGTACATGTCCATCTCTGACAAAGCAGAGAAAGAAGACATTGATTATTATTAATAGACTGTGAAATAGTCTTACAAGGTACAAGGAGAGACACAAGAAGAACACGCCTTAATCACCCCAAATTTTCTTCCACAGGCAGAAACAACCCCACCAGTTTTTGCTGCTAACATGCAGATCTTGGGTGGCCCAATCGGATACGGGGCGGGGGGGAACCAATCCCCTTGCCCCCAGCTGAAGCAGAAGGCTGTGGCGTCCCCGACCCCACAACAAGGTGCTGTGCTTTGCGGAGGGCAGGCAGGGAGAGCAGTGGTGGGACATCTCTGCCTTGGGCTTCTCCTGCACTCCACGGAGTTTGGGGATTTGGATTAATGATGAGTACTTTGTGGAAAATTGCACCTTTATGCTGCCTTTTTGATTTATAGAAGCGATGGGGCAGGAAGGGCAGAGCCTCACCGATGCTGAGCCCAGCTCATCAGCGGTACCCAGACCCCGGCTCCAGATCTGTGTGACAAAGCACCAGCTGACAGCCTGAAATGCCATATTGCAGTTGCTGATGAATGAACAAACAAATGTCTGGTACTCTGCAGGTGCCACTTTATTGCCCCTGCCTTTTTCCAAAGTGACATTTATTTCTCTTTTAACTAGCGAGAGTTTAGAGCACGTTTTCCAACAGCATCCAGACCATTAGTTTCATTTTTATCCATATTCAGTCACTTTTCTTGGTGCCCTTAATGCTTAGAGCTGGGTGTTTTGCTCTGTCAAATACCTCGCTGCATAGAAAATGTTATTTTGGCTGTCTTGAAACTACTGATGAAAGCATCTGGTCTGCATCGGGGATGGTTTACAGCTCAGGGCTTTCTGAGGATGTGGGAGATGCAACTGGGCTCTTCGCTGTGCTATTTCTGACCCGTACCTGCAGCTGTAGGTAGGAAATCAGGTTGCACGGAGGCTTGCACAGGACAGGCTGACATTAGGTGGGACCCGGAGCTTCATAAATGTCTGTGACTGCAGAATAAATCAGTATGCCAAGGGAGTGAGGACCTGAACCAGTCTTGAAATATAGCAGCAGGTGGGAGTCTTTAAAAATGAGAAACCGAGCAAATAACACGTCATGTTGTAATGGT
The DNA here is from genome assembly GCF_000737465.1 of Haliaeetus leucocephalus. Classification (NCBI taxonomy): domain Eukaryota; kingdom Metazoa; phylum Chordata; class Aves; order Accipitriformes; family Accipitridae; genus Haliaeetus; species Haliaeetus leucocephalus. The sequence continues at coordinate 3,069,752 of NW_010972528.1, read as the reverse complement.
CTCTATCTTTATGGTAGATATTGATTCCCTGAAAGGAAATGGAAACTCTGAGAGTTGTGCTGCAGAAAGAGTGTGTTACAAACGAGGCATGTTTAATCCTCCCCACCCTGACAAAGTGCCCATGCTGGTTTTATCAGCTGCACAAGCAAAGGCAGGAATATTGCTGCTAGCAGGCGTTATTGCCAAACCAAGCCCCAGCGTGCGTATATGGGCCTTGTGCTCCTTGTACCTTGCACCCTGCGCACAGCCCTCGCCCATGGCCGTGGGGAGGGGAACGGCGTACGTGGGCCATAGGGGCCGATGGGGTCACTCACGGGAGCCTCTGCGAAAGTGTGAGCTGTCATTGCAGAAAAGTTTTCCCTTTTCCAAACCCAGGAAAATCCACACCAAAAGCCTTTCCTTGAGGATCGTGATGAGTGTGAAATTGTGGCCGGGGTAAGGGGCTCTGCTGGGAGAGGTGGGGATGGATCCCATAGGAGAAAACAGCAGCTGTGATGGGGTCGGGGGAGCAGAGGTCTCTTTGGCTGCTGCATCCGTACCTTGGCTTTGATAGTTTTGGACTTCAGAGATTCTCTTTAGCAAGTTTAATAGCCTCTTTGCATTGTTTTTATGTGGTTTATTACTGCTACAAGAAAAATGCAATTTTACTGTGGGTCATTGGCTAGACGAGAGACATCTTTCCATCACACCCCTAATTACGGCTCATGTTGAGTGCTATGGCAACCGCCTTTCTGCACCACGCTGCCAGGCAGGACATCTGCACTCGGGTATCGCAGGCTTTTTTGGACCTCTTGCTCCGCAAAGTGTGCCGCCCACCTGTGGGATTCAGCATCATGAGGAATCAATTAGGAGTTAGTATTCAGTGCTTACCATCCTTTTATTTTTCCCTTTTCCTTTGCAAGCAGAGCTGGAATAGCCTTCGTAATGCAGGCACCTTACTGCAGAGGTATGAAAGCTGCTCCAAGCTGAACTCAGCATCTTCTGGCATGGTGGAAAGGACGCCCGTGAGCAGGTCTGCTTGTAAACCCTACACCCTGGGCTGCGCAGTGGCCGTAAGGCAAGGTGGCACTTGCTGAGGGCGTGACTGTCCCCTGGAGAGCCACCAGCCACGCTCATGGGTCTGCCCAGGGGCTTCCACATTCAGGAGGAGGAGAAGGGAGTGAAGTTCTTCTGCTGGTCTTCCCCATCATGCTAGAAGGTCACCTAAAGGAGCATCTTTGGTGATGCTGAAACCACAGATGTGGGTATCTGGGATGCTTTTTGTCTGGTTTGGGCAGCGAGAGCCCTACCTGCCAGTGCTCAGCAGGGAACCAGGACCTCATGGTTTCTCTCTGTGTTTCTGCAGGCAGAGCAGGTCCGTCCTGACCGCCCAGTGTGACACTGCAGCAACTTCACAGGGACTTCTTGTGTAGGGAGGGAACAGCCTTGAAGCAGGATGAGTCAAGGAGTGTGTTTTAACCTGAGTCTGCCAGATTTACCGTGCTTGTTTATACTGAAGGTCAGCTCGGTTTACCTTGAAAAAAATCAGAGTTTTCCAGATTACTGGCTTGTAATGTGGAGTCTGCTGCCCCAGTGCTCTGGAGCAAAGCGCACAGTGCAAAGCACATAGCTTTGGGCGCTAGCATTTCCAATGAACATAGGCTTATGCTTTGAAAACTGGATCTGGGCAATGTCTGTATTAATGAGAATGCAGATGGCTTGTCAAGGTGAGGAGCCACAGAGAAAGCCATATGAAAATATTAATATTAAAATGTTAAAATATTACTATTCAGTGGGTCTGAATACAGATTTGCTGTGCAGCCCTGCTGCTGCTCACCTTCTGTCTTGCTGAGTGGCATTAGCCACGGTGGCCATGTGGTGTGGAAAAGAAGCAAAATTGTCCCTATCGTGGTCATCATCTGCCTAAATCCAGAGGAAGGCTGTGTAAGGAGCAGGAAGGAGCTGCACCCTGGGTTTAGGTGGGCAAAACATCCTTGGGGACACTAGACTTCAGCCTTCAAACTGGTGAATGAAAATCCTGCCAATAGCAAGGGCAAGTAGGAGGAAAGGGATTGTCTCCCAGAGTACCTAGAATCTGTTCTAATCCCAAATAACGCACCATAGGTGATGAGGATCTTCGTAATACAAAGTCTATATGTGAAATCTTCATACAAAAATCCTCCTTTTGCTTTTTTTTTTCTGGGCACTTCTTTGTCCCTGTCTTTTCTTCTCCGTGGTACCAGTGCTTCAGAGAAAGACATGATTCACTGCTGGGCTTTCAGACTCCCTTACTGTGCTCCCCAGGTGCTCGATGATGGAGCACGTGCCAGGGGAAGAATAAAGTTGTTAGTTTTGCTTTGGAGAAGGCAGCATTTCTCTCCGTTTCAGGAGCCCCCATCGGAGCTGTTCCCTGTAGGTGTTTCAATCTAAATCATTGGCTCCAGTGCTGGCAGTGTCCCAGTTACATGGTGATCCGCATGGACTCTGCAAAACTGCCCCTGTTTCATATAACATGGATTTGGGGAGAAACTTCTGTCTGGAGTGAATCGTGAGCCCTCTGTCAGCTCGTGCAAATGGTCTCTCCTCCATCCACTCTGGACATTTAAATAGGTGGTACTCCCTGCCCAATAGGAAAAAGCAGAGCTGAATGAATACATGCTGGGGTATTTAAGACTCACTGCTCACTCTATTTATTGGTTGTACTCAATCGTGCGCAGGCCAAGTGTGCCTGTGTCAGTACACACACCTTTGAATTATTCCTGCTGAAGCGCACTGGAAAATACATTTTAAATTTATTTTGTGCAGGAAGCAGGGACATTTGACAGGAGATTAAGACCATCCTTTAAAGTAGGAGCCAGGTGGACACCAGAGCCCTGGCTGCCAGCTTGCCACAGCTAAAGAAATTAAGGCCCAAACTGACATATGTTATGAATACTTGTCTGCCTATGTCATTTAAACCTGCAGCTGGCTGGATGCACTTCTGGTTGTGGACAGCCTTGGCATATGGTTTATGCTGTTTCTTTGCATGTGGCACCTCAGATTTTGGAAGTCCTTTTTTTATGTCATACCATAAGAGTGGTGGGTTTTTTTAAAGCAAGTGGATAGGTCTTGGGAAGGATTTAGCAGGGTTCTCCAGAAGAATACAATGATAGGCTTGGAAAGTTGCTTAGTTCCTTAGAATTAAAGTTATTCAGCTCCTGGCTGGCATCCAGTATTTGGTATTTCTCTTGCTCTGCCTGGAATAATTTCTCTCGCTCTGGGGTTTGTGTAAAAATGTTTCAGTTATTAGTGACCATTTATAACCCCTTAGTAGGCATCTGGATGTACATTTTCCACTTCTGAGGTGTTGAGATAACACAGCACTGTTGCTGCTGGGACTAGAAGGCATATCATCAGATGTAATAATACTTTCCAGCTGCACATGTTGTTTTTTAGTCTTTCCTAAATGAAAATGAGTTTTGCAGGTGGCTAACGCTGGAGGATAATTTGCTTCCATGCTCATTTGAAGCCTTGTAGCAAACCCAAAGCTATGAATAGAAGATGGAAATAAAAGTAGAACGTGATTTCAGAAAAACCTCCATTTTCTGTGCTGGTGAAGCAACTAAGCCGTGTGGCTGCTGATGCAAACCTTTCATCTGCTGAAGTGAAAGGGTTATTATGTGGCATTTGAGCAGCACATCCAGGCAGCTATTTGCATGAGAAATAGAGAAATACGCTACGAAGATGAGACTTTGATGTATTTGCAACTTCTGAATTCCCATTATGTTTCTGATTGTGCCACCTGTTGGGAGAGCCTGGGACACCTTTCCCTTGGCTGAGCTGGAACCCAAGAAGGGAATTTCACTCTCCACTCCTCCACATTATCTTTTCCATTCTGAGATAACTTTTCTGCTTCTCTCTATAATTGAAGAGAAGCCTGGAGAAACACATTACCGACAGCAAGTCAGAGGCTGACAGCTTTGCCTTAGGAAGATGGGGAGATGCTGGGAAAGAGAGTGAGAGATGCTGGATGGTAGATTCATGGCTCTTTTGATTGGAAGGGACCTCAGCAGGGCTCTAGTCTGGCTCTAGTCCCCAGTAGTGGGACCAGCACCGGACCAGGACAGCCCTGGCTTTTCCCTGCTGAGCCTTGAAGACCTCCTGGGATGCTGTCTGGGTAACCCCTTCCAGTGCTGCGCTGCACTGGCCTTGCTTCTTAAGAGCTAAAGCAAATAATCATGGTGAGAAATTTCCAGAAATACTTTTTTCCTGCTGGAAAATGCTGATTTGCTTAAACAAAGTGCTGGGCTGATCTGGATCAATGTAGCTGGAGTTCTGACCTGAGACCTGGAGGTTACATGGGAGACTGTCACCCACCCAGAGATCTGGCTGCTGGGATGCTTGGCTTGAGCTCGTAATTGCTGGGCTGTTGGAGACCCTGCTGCAATGTGCCCTCTGTCTGGTGTTGCCACCCCACTGTTCCCTGGGAGAAAGTCTGAAAGACGGCAACATGTTTCAAGGAAGGCGGGTAAAGAAGAAAAAAAAGCTTCTAAGTGATTTGAACCGATGGAACAGCATCAGTCAGTACAGGAACAACTCTGATTAAAGCCCATCCACTGGAAAATCTGCAATCAGGGACGCAGCAAGGCAAAGAGGTGGCTTTCCAGGGATCCTCGTTAGCTCAGGCGCTCATCAAACCATATTTTAACATTGGGTGGGATTTGGGGGGAAGAAATGTATTTCTCTGGAGTACGCAGGAGGCACAGCAATTACTCTGGGCAGCTGCCTCCTCTTGCTGGCCGTACGCCAATGATCACTCTCTGGGCAAATTCACGTAATTAAGCCCACTGAGGAGATGATCTCACAGCATGGTTGTTGCTCTTTAAACTCCCATGTATGAGGGGAGGGAGTATTGTGCTTTGAGGACTTCGCTTTTTCTTTGAAATAGCTGGATGTAAACCAGTAGGGAAAACTATTTCCCTATTGCCAATATGTTTATCTGGTCAAATTATCCCAGAGTATTTAAATGGTGGTGGGTGGTGAGCAACAAACAGTCCTTTTTGTGGCCAAATGAGCTTATGGCTTGGACTCGTGATTTTTCAGAAGATACTCTAGGTTGAAAGCTGAGCACTTGTGTTTGGCTTCTATTTCTGTTGGAGAAATTAGGTCCCAAGTGGCAAATGGAAAATCTCCAAGGTATATCTTTGCCTTGGAAAGTAATCTCAAAGGCTACACATCCCCAGCGAGGTTAGGGATGCAAGGTTGTGCTGCTCCACCTTGCAGCTTCATCGGTTGGAAAACAGAGAAAAAGGCCTGAAACCAAAAAGACTTGGATTTTCTTGATTTTTTTTTCTAGTTTGAAAGAAAGACTTGTTTCAGAAAGAGACCAGATAGATGTGGCCTCTACTATGCAGAAAAAACTATATAACACAGGAGTCTAATGATTTCTTCATTTGAAGTTTCACTTGAACATTTTTTATATTCTGCTTAGTTAGTTGGGTTATGGCTTCAGTAAGTTCTTTAGTTAGTCATACTATTAACGTAAGAATGCTTAAATTTAAAAGCTAATTCACAGACAAGTGTTCCAGTAGCAGAAAGATTTATTTTTTTTTTCTGAAAGAATGAGAACAACTTGCTGAGATTTTTCTTTTTAGTTTATTGTAGCTTATGGGAATGTTGAATATTTGGCAGCTTAAAAAAAATTATTGGTAACTAATGCTCATCAAAATGTTTTCATTTCAAAGGGCTTTGTGATATGTGACCACTCTAAAAATCTCCACTGAATGGCAGTGCTGGGATGAAGGGTTAGGGATGGCGAGGATATTTGTGGGTAACCACCACCTCCTGTTTCACAAGGCTTGAAGCCCAGATGCTGAATATTTGCATCATAAAAAATTCCTACTGGCAGAACCCATGGGATGGTTAGTTACTAAAGCATCAAACTACAGAGCAGCTTGTAAATTGTTTCGTATTTGGGTATTGCACATCCCTTGCTTTGCGTGTTCAGCTGTGCAGCACCCATGTCAGGCAATAAAACCCCTGTAACACCAATGGGGATGTGGCTGCGTGTCAGGGATGTTCCCGATGGGCACGCTGCTGTGGGATGGAAACATCCTAGGAAATTCTGTGGGTTGTGCTCAAGTACACATTGATTTCTCCATACAAGTTTTTATCTGAACATTATCATGCTTTTCATTAAGTCAGCTTATGACTTCAGTAATTTCTTTGATTAGGCTTATTCTTAATGCAAGATGGCTTAAAATTAAAAGCAACTTCTCAACCAAGTTAACATTCAAGCACAATTAAGTTAAATATGATGGCAGGATGCGAGGAAGTAGAAGACCATTTTTGGCAGCAGCAGATCAATAATTACAATGCAAAACCATGTGGAATACAATAATAGATTTTTTTTCTTCTTAGTAACATGCCCTAGCTGCAAACCCATACCCACTTCAGTAGGTGTTTATAAACACTACCTGGCTTCTGAAAAATGTTATTTAAGCACTTTGTGGGTGTTGCTGATGTAAAAACTACTCCAGTGCACGTGTCTGCAAGTATTGGTTGACTTCCCAGGCTCCAAGCTGGTGAGAGCTTTGATGAAAGGCTGACCGCAGTCCTCGGACAGGCATGAGGCCGTGCCAGTGTTGGAAATGCATCTTCTGGGTTTTCTCCCCCACCTGAATTTTCTCTGCCTGTGAATTGCTGAGGCTCCATGTTAGCAATCGCATGCTGCCAAAGCTCTGTGGACTATTCGGTCAGGAGTTGGCTCTTTTGGGGAGTGTTTCAGATCTGCATAAGCAGTGGATTTGGGCATGAGAACATCAAGTCAGGGAAATTGAGCTTGCAGCATCCCCAGGGAGTTTTATAGGATTCAGTGAAGTAATTCCAGGGTTTGAGAAAGACGATAAAACTCCGAGAGAATTAAGATAAAGTAGTGTGAAAGCTCGTTTTTCAGAGAGATGTCTGTGCTGCCTGTACCTCTGGCTGAAGCTCGTGCCAGTATGTTTGCTGCCAGCAGCTGTCACGCCATATATCCTGCACCACGAAGGTGGCTGAGATAAGAAATTACTTTTTTTATACCGTGACAGACATCAGTTACCCAAAAGGCTGCATGATTCAGTAACATGTGCTTTTACAGCGTGAGACAGGTCGAGTGGCACCTTTCTGGCAGCCGACATCTCGGAGCATCAAGATGTTTGTGTTTGCCTCCAGTGCCCAGCGGGTCCCACAGCTCAGAATTGGTGGTGAATGGGTCCCCAGTACCGTCTCCTGGGGCTCTGCTTTTGGGGAGAGCCTGGGCATGAGTGGCACTGTGAATTTGGGGAATTTCCTCCCCAGATATCACCAGTGCACACATGTGTTTCCACTTAGCTGTTGTGCACCCAGCTAACATGCCTAGGGGATGAAATGCATCTAGTGAGAGGTCAGCAGGGTCCCCGAGCTGCAGGAACTTGCATCTTCCCAGGCAGAGCCTAAATAGAAAGAAAAAAATCTCCTACATTAGTCTTTCTGCTAAAGCAGAAGTGCTCTTGAGTGCTATTTGAGTGGGAAACGCAGCCTGTGACCTGTCCTGCTGCCACGCACAGCCCGCTGAGGCTGCTCTGCTCACATGGGGTCTGAGCCTGCTGCAGAAGATGGCAAAAGATTTCAGCTGAGATGAGATTTTCCTGGGTACTTCAGCTTGCTGCAAAGGCATCGTGCTTTGTGTCATGAATCCTCGATGATAGGGTTCAAGTGTGGCCTTGGAAGTGAAGACAGCAATCCCAAATTAATGCTTTCCCACCATGCATCATCCCTTCAGAAGGACATTTCATCCCAAGAGAGGGCCAGCAGCAAGTGAAAGCTTCAGGTCAGGGAGGGAGGGAGGGAAGAGCCCAGGTCCTGTGGGCTGGGAACAGACCTGTCGGTCAGGGCATGGGCAAATGATCAGGAGGATTTTGGGGTCTGGGGCAGGGCTGCGGGAGGATGCCACTAATGAAAGCGGTATTGAAAACATCTCTTTCCCTAATCCACTTACGTTGACAGAGGTCAGACAGAGCAGTGATGAGTTTTGTTAAAGAAATAGCTTTCTAAGGCGTAAATGCATTGATAAAATATAATTCTATTAAGAGATCATTCCAGTGCTTGAACAGCACTAAGAATTGTGGGGGAATCTGAGGCACAAAGAGATTAGCAGCAATCTTTATTTCCCAAGCAGGTTGTCTGTTGAGATGTCGTTACGTAAACTAAATGTTCATGTCTTAAGAAGTAATTGTGCAATTTTGTCCAGAGGGAGTCCCAGGCAGGAACCGTGCACAGCCCCGTGGATGCTTCGTGGGGGCAGAATCAGGAGAACTGATCCATCTAGTAAAGTAAATTTTGCAAATTTTTATTCCAAGCAAATGGGAACAGATTCCTGTGCCACAGCGGGTGCCTCACTGGGGTAGATATTTGGGAGGAAGGCAGAGGAGTTGTTGTGCTGAGCGGGTACAGAGTTTCCCACAGGCACAGGTCCACCCCCAGGGGGGATGCACAGATCCCCTTTTCCCCCTCAGATAATATCCAAAATAACGTGCGAACCCATCCCAACTGCACCAATGCTGAAGATGTGGAGGTGTGTGGATGTCCTGAGTGGCACCAGCCGTTGCCTTCTCCTTAGGCTGTCCCCACCCACGGCTGGGGGATGCTGAGGGGGCAGGTGATGTTGCAGGTGGGGTTAAGCCTGCAGAAATCCTAACTGTAGCCTTCGTCTGTCCTTTACATTAAAATCATCTTTCTCTCTCCTTTTTTCCTGCTTCCTCCTCTGCCTTGTCCTCCCCTCTTCCAGCAACGTGGACACCAAGGAGCTGTGCGGTGAGTGTGGTCCCTCTTTTGGGGTGAAAGCAATCATTACATGCATGTGTGCTTTTGAAGGATGCATGAAACCTGTTACAAAGCTGGTGGTGCCATGGTGGCTGCGGAGTTGAGGGAGCGGGTCTCAGCACTTCTGCTGCTTTGCCACTTGTTCCACGGAGAAATTGGTAAAACTTTTTTCATTTTCTTGCAACACAAATGGGGTCATAGCTGAGCGGAGCACCTCGTCCCCATTCAATAACAAGCTGGAGTTTAATTTCTGGCAATGTCATGGCTTCTGGCTCCGCTCTGACGTTCAATAAACCAGTACCCCTCTGCAATACCCATAACATGTTTCTCCTTAGGCAAACCTTCGTGTTTCCCAGCAGGCTGCCTAAGGAGTACACCACCTCTGCTGCACCTCCCACAGCTTGCAGAAATTAAAGGCCGAAATGAAAATCTCTGATAATGTTTTGTTCCACACCTTGACCAGAAAGGGAATATTTCCTGCCAGGATTTCTGAAGGGCTTTGCCCTAATAGGAGGTGACTCATGCACGGGGTTCCTGCTGCTCAGTCGGGTGTATTTTTCCATGGACATTTGGTATTAGGAAATGTTTCCTGCACCCCAGCTTTTTGGGAGGAGCTGGGGAGACAGAGGTGTGTGGCCTTGCAGATGGCTCATCCATCTCTTCTCCTCCCTTCCTGTGCCAGCATGCAGAAGAACATACAAAGCCACTTCAGCAGGTCTTCGCCATGTACCTTCCTCACTTTGCCACTAATGACAGCCTTCAGAGGCCTGGCTGAGAGCGGGTTGTGCAGCCAGAAAGGCGCTTGCCGGGGCGCCCGTGCCAGCACCAGGCGGTTACTCGTCATTCCCGATACTTTTAAGACCTCTCTGTCCATCACAGCCTGCGGGTCTGCCTGCACCAGGATATTGTCTAGGGTTTCTCTCCGCCTGGTATACTTAACCCCTGCCAACACCCTGCCTTTCTAACCACAGGATTTTGAGCATTCAAGCCTGCAGCAAACTTTCAGCTGGTTATCCCCACTTGTTTTTTGGTATGCAAGAAACTAAGCCTTCCATAAAATCCTTTTGGTTTGCCGACAATACGATGGGCTTGTTGCCATCACTCTTTTCTCATTGCATTAGGTCTTCTTGCTAGCTGCCCCAAGAAATCAAAACCCCACAGCTTGTACCATCAACCTTGCCAGCAAATAGAGGGGTAGTAATGTCCTTGCTTGACCCCACCCTGCTTTCTCCATCAGTCTGATAAAATCAGAAAATCACATAGCTGTCACCCAGCGTGATCCCACCTTGCTGCCTCTCCCAGGGGTGAAGCTGCCAGGAGAGGAGGGAGATAAACCCATCACATCCTTCGGGAAGCCGGAGGAAGAATCAATCAGGGAGAGATCCTGCCTAGATCTGTTATCTGCTGAATACCTGCTCTTGCCTGCAATTTCTTATTTGCTTGCTACTCTTCTAAGTATTAGTTTAAACATAAAACCTCATTTTGGCTAAATGGAAGCTGTGGTCTCTCTCTTGACATGGGTTGTGTGTTGTAAGATGTTGAGAGCGTCTTAAAAGGGATTTCTTGAGCCCTGCAGCTTATATGGGAAATTTGATATGGCTTGATCTGTATCAGGTAGCCTCTCACAAAGTTCCCATTTTTTTCCTGCCAACAAATGCAACAATCACCAACACCTAGACTGACTTAAACATGGTTGTGTAGCTCCCTACCCCCAGAGGAGCTCCCAGTCATGGCTGGGAGCACTTAATACGCCCAGAAAATGTGAGTACAGCTACGAAATTGTACCTGCCACCTTTCAGTATAAATGAAACACAGACATTGCATGTAATAGTACAAGCTGTCCAGCAAACTGAGGTGTACTCTACAAACAGGAGATGCACATCGACCTGTTGCAGACTACCAGGGTGGTGTGTGATGGCTTTGCTGGGAAGAGTGGCACCCACCTCCTCCCACACCAGCCCTGGGTTGCAGTGATGCTCATCTCCTGAGCATTGATCTCATTGCTCTCTGCAGACGTGTAGGAGGCATCAGCAAGAACCATGTAGGATAGGAAGAGCTGAACTCAGATGTTCACATGAGTAAATAAGGCTAACACGGTAGAACTGAATACTTTGGTTAAGTCAATGCTGTTTTCCTCCCAGGTGCTCCTTGGTCAGTCTTGAGGGCGGTGCTCTGCCCACAGCAGCTCATTTCTTCTGAAATGTATGCGTCCAGCTTTTTCTTTCAGGACTTACAAAAAGTCTTTACCTTGACGATCTGCTCAGTTTTTCTTTCCCAAGTAAAGTAATAAGAATGGCACAAATAAACACACTGCAGTGAGAGTAAGCAGTTTGGCTTATCGTGGAACGGCAAACAGCTGCTGTCAATCATGCTGTGACATTCTGGTTTCTGCCAAAGTCATCTTCCCTTTGGATATGTTCTTGGGCTGTAAATAGCTATAGGCACTTCTAATTAAGCCAAGAGAGCCTAGTTAGTGGGATTGTTTCCTGGAATTTATGTCTTGTTGCATTCCGCAGAGATGTCACCTCAGTGTGAATCTTCACGTCTTAGTGCTAAGAAATGGCACTGGTGGCTTTTAAGTGACAGCTTTTAGCTGTAGCCTGTGTCAACCACCCAGAAACCAGGTAACACCACATCTACGCCGCAAACTCGCTGCACACCTCACTGCCACACTTCACTTCTCCCTGTTTCTGTTGTGAACAGCGAATTCCAGGACTCTGTGGCTCATGCACAAAACCACACCAGGGCTCATATGCGTCATGGAGCCATCAGCTGTGTAGGGTCACACCGATTTTGGCTGTATTTTGCATTAGTGAAGAGTGGTTGGGATTGCGTCTGGCGGCTGCCGGAGCTGCGGTGCAGCCTGGCGTGGATCACTCCTTCCACAGGAGGGATGAGGATGGCACGGAGAAAGCGTGGACTCCCTCTCCGTGGAGAACATGTGCTTTTGTGTCCAGCTTGCAGCCGCATTCTCTTCCTTTTGAGGCATATTTTGCTCTCAGAAGCCTGTGCAAACTGTGATTGTGGGCTGAGGTGCAAATGTGATGGGAATGTAGGGAAAGATGTAAGGCCAGTCTCAGCTCATATAAATTGGGGTGACCCTGGCAGGTATTTGGGTGCTTTGAGTGGTAAAGACTGTCAAGGGAATGGAAAGGGGATTTCTTTTACGATTTCTCTCTCCATGTTGGCAATAGGAGGGAGAGAGCCAAGATATGGTCAAATGAAGAAACAGGCATGGAAATAAAGCACTTGCCAAGTTATTTTCAATGGGAGCTACTGTGCCTTACATCTCTTTTTTACCATGGTCCCAAACTTCAGGGGAATTGCACCACTTCTTGTCCCTGCAGGACAAGTTGTAACTTTGGCTCAGGATATAGAATATAAAAATATATCTGTTTTTTTCTTTCCACCAATAAATAGACCTTGCTGTGTCACATACATAGCCTTCAAGCATTAAGTTACATCGACAGTTCCTTTCATGTCCCTCTTGGTTTTCCCAGACTATTTCGCTGACCATATGGGAGACTACGAAGACGTCTTGGCCTCACTGGAGACGCTGAACCTCTCCATCCTGAAGGCAATGGACTACACCAAACGGGTGAGTCCTCCTTACTGTACCTTGTGCTCCACGGGCTTGGAGCAAATGGTGCAAATGTTATGTTAACAGAGCATCTAAATCCAAAGGTCTTCATCCTATTCAGCAGTGTTGTTTCCCTGTGCTGTTGCATTTGTGCGGTAAGTGGATCATAGCAGCGGTGGATTTCTTTGTGTTAACAGCAGGTGAATCTTGAAAATCTTGGCCAGATTGTGAACCAAGGTGCCAATGTCATGCACAGTAGATGGTGGCATGGAGTTTTTGTGGCAGAGCACTGTACCTTCTCAGCATCCTTCCGAAGTCTGACAGGCAGTCATGGTTGTGCCATGGCTTACGCTCTGCGATCCCTGAAGCAAGAAGATGCTCCAGTTGTCTTCAGACAACACGGCCCGTGGGTCTCTTGGGTGGGATTTTGAATGCATGAGTTCTTGTTAGTGTCATTGGGAGTGCTTTTGGAAACTTCATATTACAGAGTGCCATTAAATACAGCTTCCATGTTGGAAGGCATCCTGAGTTCCAGAAACACGGTCGCTCATGTGTGCAGCTGCTGTGTTAGAAACTAGAGGGCTGTGCGTTTGAAGGACTACAGGGGAATCATGCAAGCACCAAAACCAATACATAATGTCGTATTTTATACGTGCAGAGTACCCCTAGCTTCTTAAAAAATCCAGCGTGTACCTTAATGATACTGATAATAATGGACTACAAGGCAGTGACACTGACCAAGAAGCATACTGAGGTTTATTTACAAATACCTAGAAAATCTGAGTTGATGTACCAGATAAACATCTCCGCTGACAGGTGTGCCATTCATTTGGTGTCTTACTGGGAGGAGACCAGTGTTTATAGTGCTCTTGTTCCTTTGAAACCATTTTCCTGTGCTTTCCGTATCACTTAATAAAGTAACTGGACTGTATCGGTGATATTTATTACCTCAGGATAGTCAATCCTTCTCCCACTTCTACCTTCAACCATATTTACGTAATTCTTTTGTGCCATGACAAGAGAAAAGTAGTCTTCCTCTTCACTGGTGAGCGGTAATGTGGTGCACTGAGAAGCAAGCCAAGGAGGGAGGTTTTGCTTTTCCCAAGTACCTGTAAGGACTTCCCAGTTCGACTCCAGCCCTCCTCTGAGTAATCCAAATTGAAATCTTCATTCCATTTATCTTTGAAGCTAAAGGAGAAACTCAAATTACTGCTCACAAAAGAGGTGGTAATGATAAGAAGTTTTAGGTGTTAGAATGGGAAACAGCACATTTCTCTCCTCCTTGGTTGCTGAGTGAAGAGCCTGATTTCCCTGCTTGATCAAAACCCATCCTTTTTAGTGTTTGTGAGGAGGGCAGCACGGAAAGTGAAGCCACATAATTCATATGTTGATGTCTTGCCGTAATAAACTAAAGCCAAAAGTCTTTGGCCAAGCACTGATCTGTCTGAAGTCTTTGTGAATTTTTTATCAACATTATGAGAGGGTAAAAAAAATCAGGACAAGGGTAATAGTTCATTTTTGCTAATTAAGTTGCTGAGTCTGTTCATGCCTCATTTATATTCATTATTAGCAAATTTTCTGGCAGTGAGATTTGCCAACTCTGTATTCAAAATACATGTTAACATCCTAATAGATATCTCAGTAATTCACTCCAACTCGTGATGCCTTCCTCCGTTGCTTTTTGAATGCGAGGTTAATACATATGACTAATTCCTCCCAGTATTTTGCAAGAGGATGATAGCTTATTCCCTGTTTATAAATTAGGGATCTGAGCATGTGGGTATTACTTTGCACAAGAAATCTGCAGCAGAAGCAGGATGGTTATTCATAATTCCAATCTACAGCCTTCATAAGAAGAGCATCTTTCTCCCTCCTTGATTCAGCAACTCATGGCAGGATTCACCTGCCTCAATTGCAATGAGTAAAGGTGATTTACCTAAGCCTGAGCTCGTCACCTCCATCATGATCTTGTGGAGGGAACCAGGGAGATCCGGAATGCTGGAGGCATCTTCCTCCTGTGATGCTGAAGGACCACAACACTCTTCATCTCAGATGCAGACATTTCCCTTCTAGATGGCTAAAGGCAGACAAGGGAGTGCTGCCCCAGCATCCCCTCATCATCCCCATTTTATTAGCCCATGGGGCATGTCACTTTTTGCCACCTGGCAGACTTTTAGCAAGTGAGTAAACAGAGCAAGACTCCTTCACAGAGAGGAGCTGGCAAAGATGTATTTCATGAAAAACACCACTCCCTGCTGTGATTTTGTGAACAAAGTGGTACAAACCTCATCATTGAATTATTCAAACGCAGGTGCTTTATTCAAGTAAAGAACTGAAGGAAAAAAAAAACCAAAACCAAAACCCCAAACCAGACAATAAACTGTTGTAGGTGGTAGAGAAACTCATCTCCAGTGTTCAGATAAGACAGAATTCCAGGCAGCATCAGAAGCTTTTCCCGAGTGCAAACCATTAGTACTTTTTTTGAGATGTGAGATTTTTTCACTATGTATTTTTCCCTAAAAAAACCCAAAAGTATTTGTTTACTAGGCTTTCTGGTTTTAGTGTCAGGATTGCCAAAACAGAGTGTCAGAAGTAAGTTTCTTATGATCTGAACCAGTAAAATAATCTAGCTGAGGTCTTCTCACCAGTTTCCAGATGTGTGTTCCCATACCCTACGCCAGCCTGGAGGATGTCACAAGAGTGTTTTATTTCCTCCAGGGCTGGGACCCACACCTACAGGATAAGGCTTCAGCCCTAGGGAGAAGATCCATCCCAGGATTGCAAAAGCTGGTGTGAGCTCCCACTTGTCTGATGGGTCCCCCATAAAGGTCTCCTTCTGCTCCATCTCCTTTGCATGTGATGTTGGAACCAAGGGCCCTGTGCTGATGTCAGGAAGTTTAGGAGATGCATAAATATATTTTTAGAAATTCTGCATCAGGGAAAAGACTGCCAAAGCAGCAGGTTTTGGTAGAAGCCAAGTGTGGTTTTGTGCCCCCTGATGCTCGAGCCTGTTGCTGTCTCTGCAGCTTTTCCGCGAGGCTGGATCCTGTACAGGGCTTGGTGCTGATGCTGAGCACTGTGACTTGCAAGCAAACTGCTTTGCTTGTGAGATGCTCCTGCTTCTCTGTATTAAAATAAGCATTTCATCAGCTGGGGAAAACTATTGATCATTTGAGAGTGTTCCTTATTCCCTCCCTTCCCCCTCCATTAAAAGAAGTATTGGGTGCAAACGATAAATGAAGCCTAACCTTCTTCTGTGTTGGCTTTCTGTTGAGAGGTGCCTGCTGACGAGAAGGGTTGGATAGCCATGGTATTTAATTGCTGTTTATATTTCTCACCTCAAAAGACAACTGATTATTTCTTGCTCATAAAAAGAGAAAGCAGCAATTATCTCGTGCTGGAGGAGCTCATAAAGTATCAGCAGTAATTAGAGTCAGTAGTGGAAGGTCCCATACAGCAAAACAAAATCTGTCATTGTAATTATTTTCCAATACATTGATGTCCATGCTGCGTTGAAATGACTGCCAGTGATGGTGGGAACTGCAAAGTTAGATTGGAGAGAAAGGAAATGAACTTTCAGGATCTAAAAATAGCTGACGGCAGGAGATGTTCTTGTACAATTTTCATTTACTGTTTTATAGCGTAGTCAGCAAATATTAAAACCAATGTGACTGGGAAGGACATAGTTTGTGTGTCTGGTGTTGAAAGATGTGCGGGGTGCGGTGGGGGCTGGGGGACCGGAGCCAGGTGAATGCTGTCCCTCCTGTTTGGTTACTGACCCCCCTGCCTCAGGCTGCCTGCTGTGGGACGGTGCCCACCCGCTGCCTCCACCACCCCTGCCAGCCTTGATGGGTGCCACGGATGGGGAAGCGGGGGACAGCGCGTGGGGAACCGGTGGGACAGCGCTGGGGCGATGGCTACCACTGAACAACACCCTTACCGACACCCCAGGAAATGTGTTTAGCTTGGTAAAAAAAGGACATTTTGTGGGTTTTTGAACCCGAGAGGCTCAATTAGCCCTGTTCCTGCCAGGTACGGCTTCCACTGCCTGCTGCACTGGGGTTGCTCCTGCTCCCTGCTTTTGCTAAATAAGCATTTTGCAATGCTGAGCATGGAAATATTAGCAAGGCTGACCCTTAGCAGTGAGGCAAACTTTAAAATCAAGCTGCAAAGAAGTCCCAAAAATGCTGAGTGAGGAACACCCTCAAGGACGAAGCAGCTCAGATTCAAGGTCAAATCCTTCCTTCCTGGAGATGCTCCTGTTGGGCACGAGACAGGTCCAAGAAGTGCTGGTGACTGTCCTCGGCCTGTCCTAGCTGGAAGCAAAGTGCTTGGAAAGCAAAATTGCCCAAAATCTTAGCTGAAATTGCAGCAGCCTCCCATGCACGTACTGGAATGGAATGGAGCTGATCTCTCTGGTGCTCATGGACATGGTGCAGGGGAAGGCTGTGCCGCTCTGCTTCAGTGGGGGCCAGGAACAGGGTGAGCAGAGCAGGGAAGGGGGGTGCTGACAAATTAGGGAGGGATTCGGAGACTGGCTTCAGGGTGGAGTGAGGGGCAGCAGGAGGGATTTATGGAGGAGGCCTGAGGACCTGCGGGTAGCCCTGGAGCACCCTTGGCTTGATGTTCAGCACCACCTTCGGTCCTGGAGGTGAGCAAAAGGAGACGTGAAAGACGGTGTTTCACTCCTTGCTTGCTTGCTGCCAGCTCCGCCGCCAGTCTATCACTTGCCAAAGTCCTTTTTATCTCATTTAATGGACCTGGAGTGGAAATACGAGGGAGTGGTGACACATCACACACCCTCTGAGACCCTCCTTGTGTCAGGGTGCCAAATACAACATGTGTGTCTTATGGACAGGCACTGTACCCAGACCAGCTGCAAACACATTTTCCCCTGAGAATCATTATTTAGATGAGACAATATCTAAATCATGAAGGGAAGACTGAGTGTACCGACCTTCGGTACCAGCTGCTGATGCTCCAGCAGCACTAGGGAGCTCAGAGGTATATACATATGGGTGAATAGGTTTGCATACATTATTTGTGAGTTAAATTGTTCCTGCTGTAATTCACCCTTCTTGTCTCTGCCCTAAGACATGTCGTCGCAGTGAACAGGAGATGCCGGGCTCCTGGGGCTTGATGGGAGCTGCTGCAGCAGACCTCCTCTCCCTGCTGCTGGTGCTGGTGTGGCCGTGGGTCTCCCCGAGCTTTCAGCCACCAGCAGCACACTGCAAAGCAGCGCTTGTTTGAGCAGCTCAGTTACAGCCCCAGAGCAAGCACCATCTGCCACCAGTCTTGGATGTTAAAAATGATGGATTTTTTTGTTTGTTTGTTTGTTTTATAGCACAGTCCAGAACTGCAATATAGATTGCTCTCATTTGCATTCTTACCTGCCAAAATTAAACTTACCAAACATATTGCTTTTTTTTGAATGATGACACCTCGAGATAAAATAGTCAGTAGAAATAATCCTTAAAATAATCTTTTCTTCCCACCCTCCAGCTAATCCTTTATCTCATCCTTTCGTTTTACCTGAGCAGGTTTTCTCCTGCTCTGCTGAACAAACTCGGTGTTCATGCCGAGGTCACCTGAGGCTCCTGGAGCAGTGCTTTGCTGGGGCAGGAGGCTGGCCCGTGGCAGGGTGTAACAGCAACACGGTGGTGGCAGCTCTGGATAGTGCCCAGCCCAAACAGTGTGAGCTGCACGAGGCTTCCCATAGACATCGTGATCTGGCCCCAACTTGGCTCACACTGAGCCGTGGGGGTTACATGAGCATCACCTGAGGTCTCCTGGTCTGGGCTTGAAGCCTATGGGGTACCACTGCAGCGCAGCACATCTGTTGCTTCATCTTTCCTCCTGGGCAAATTTGTACCCCACCACGCATCAGGCTCTCCTCTGGAGAAGTGTTTCTCTGGCTTCCTTGCTGCCAAACACGGGAACAGTTTATCTCCCGGTACTTTGTACCTGGTTGAACCCCAGGAGATCCTGCGCACCTTGTAATCCTCTTCCCCCTTGGAAGTGTTTGGCTCTTCTTTAGGGGTCAGGATGTACGCTCAAATGGCCAGTTTTGGGGGAGCTCAGAGCATTGTCTGTCCTCACCTTTGCAGCATGGAGATCTGCCCTGATGGGGAGAGAGACGTTTTAGGGATTATGAGCTGCTTTTTTGCTCCTTTCTTGGATGGGTGATTTTAGGATTGAACGCCAGCTTTGAAACACTCCTGTAATGCAGTTAAAGATGTATTCATGGTGAATGGTTTTGTCTGAAAAAGGAAAGGAGTGGCGATGGGGCGGTGAATTGGTGAAGGCTGAGTCATTGTTCCGTATATTTTAAATGATACTTTTCTGAACAATTTCAGTATCAATTTCTATAGCAAAAAAATGATGTGGATTTCTGGAAAAGTTATAGAACTTTCTAGTTCAAGAATCATCTAAAAGGAAACAAGGCATATTTGTTTATCTTCTCAGAAAGGATTTCTGCAACTCTTCTCTGAAATTAATTTAAGAAAATATTGCACTGCAAACTAGAGAAAAAAGTGCTACTCAGTTCTGCAAGAACTGAATTTTCCCCAACTTTTCTGTTCAGACTCCAGACCAGAGAGCTGATTCTCTGTGCGATGCCATCCGGAGTGATTTTCTTGCCAGCCCTGCAGGGCTGTGCGTGAGATCCAGCCGGGCTGCCAGACTGCCAGGGAGCACAGCGGGGCTGGCAGGGAGATGAATCTTAAGAAGGTCCCTCTTGGAGCTTATTTTTAGACTAAGATGTTTATTCACTGCTCTTCTGCTTGTCTGTCGCTGCAAAATTCATGTCCCTCCTCTCACTCTAAGAAGGAAGAGCACCTTCTCTGGACATCCTGCTCGTGTTGCCCTTGCTCCAGCTCTCATGGACCTCCTGTAGGACATGGTTTTCCTCCTCCTTCCTCCTGTTTTAAGGCTATTGCTCCTGGGATTAGATAAATTGTATGGTGAAGGGAATAAATCCACCAGACATCAGTGCTGTGGTCTTGCCAAATAGCCCAAGAGCAGTTTTGAAGGAGCCACCAAAAGGAAAGGCAGGGACCAAGTCAATGCGTAACCAGCTGGCACAACCAGGCTGAGCCTTCAGCAGCATGACCATCCCACGTCGTTACATCTGCAGGGTCTTTTGAGTAGGTCCTGTTTGGAAAACAAAGTCTGTACTTTCCTTGGAAAACTGAAATAAAATATGTATTAATTTACTGTCTTGTGGATACTAAATACAGCTAATTAGGAACTTGTGTGAAGGGAAAGGCTAATTATAGCCAGGGTGTTCAGAAGTAGGAGTCCACGCTTTGTTTCCAAGTCTGTTCTTTGCCTGCTAAGTAAGTGGATAGCGTGCGCACGTGCCATATGCCTCTCGATCCGTAGATGACCTCAGGGGGTGTGCTGTATAGTGCATGCATGGGCCAACAGCTACCTGCCCTTCACATCCACGTGGCTGCAATGAGAAATGATGGGATTGTATTGCAGCAAGGAGATTTTCTAATAATGAGAAGAGGGAAGTCCTGTGATAAATTGCTTGGGAAGGGTCCATGGCAGGAGACCTCCAGGACCAGACAAGGAAAACATGAGCTGAGAAGGGTCCAACACTGAGATTTATAAAAGGAGTATTTTATAGCAAAAGACTTTTAAAACCCATGTGATAGCATCGTCTTTTTTTTATCTGAACAGGTGTCTCATTTGTTTTTTTAAAGCTGTTTCAGGAAGGCTGAGGGTCTTTCATATGTTAATGCTTTCATTTATCAACTATTTAAGTGTCTGTTCTCTTCAGGTTTCTTCTACCGATTATGTGCCAGGCAATCAGTTTTGAGTCTCCGCTTTTGAAGGGATTTAAGAGTCGGGGGGAGGGAAAGGAGCAAGAGGCAGGTCTGAGTGTTATTCTAATTATAAGAAAATATCTCTTGGAAGAAAACAGGCAATTATGAGCAATGAATTTAGAACAGCCACTCAGAGGTTACAGCACAACACATGCCTGGTTTTTAAAGGGGTGAGTGGGTGGAAGATAACCTCTCCGTCATCCTGGGATGAGGTTTGACAGAGGTATTTCATGGCATGGCAGTGGGTTTGTTGTTGGGTTGTTGTTTTTTTTTAACTGGAGGAAAAGTGTGAGTGAAACAGAATTGGCTTTAGTTTCCATTTGAAAAGCCTCCTCGGTTCAGTGCCATTGCTCTGTGGGTGTGCTTTGGCGGTGGTTAGAGTTAATAAAAATTGGAGAAGCCGTCAGTGTCCCCAGGCTTGGTAAATGTCAGCCAATTTGGCCAATCTTGCTGAAAACCAGCACTGGAAAGCCTCGCTGGTCAGGCTGTAACGCTGCAAGGCAAAGGGAAGGTGCAGGGTTGTCGCGGGGGGGGGTCTCTGAGTCCGTGGGTGGTGCAGAATCATTTATATTTTACATCCTGTAGTCTTAACGAGCTAAATAGTGACCTTTAAAAATGCCAGTGAAGAAGCTTTGAGATGCTCAACAACATTGAAAATCTCCTTTTTCAGTCATTTGATACCCCCAGGAACATGGCCATGAGAGCCCAGTTTTAGGCATCAGTTTGCAGTGCCTGGTGAGGGACGTTCGACACCGGTGTTGGCAAGTCTGAGCACTCAATGGGACCAAAATCCCAGCTGTGATTTGTACAGGTAACACATCCCAAGGGTGTTTTCATTAATCTGTGCCAGAATTTGGGCAGATTTGGGGCAGGTGCATATAGAAATGGAAAGCCAGAAGAGCTGCGGCGGGGCTTTGAGCAGGCTGTGCCCCAATGTGTGCACCCGCTGTGTGCGGGAAGGTGCATTACAGGCACATAAAAAGCCTGTGATGTGAAGAGAGGGGTGGGATTTAGGGCTTGGACCTCAGCTGACTGACCAGAGGACCCAGTACTGGGCAGTATTTCCCCAACTACCTGTGGCTAAAGCAAGTTGTCCTTTTCCCACTCCTTCCTCCTCTCATTTTTCAATGTCTCTGGCTCACGCCCCAGTTTGTCAGATGATGACGCTTTCCAAGGCTCTCCTAAGAGCCATTTGCTGCCGAATTCTCAAGGCCATCCTTTCAATGAGGCTTTTACATTTGCTTCTCACTGCAGATGCATGCAGCCACCCGTTTGCAGCAGCGGACATCAAGGTCAGGTGGCTGGGGAAGTAGTAAAGGGAGAGATGCCTTTTTTCACCCTCCTCTGCCTCTTCAACAGCCACCCTGCTCCTTCCTCAACCAAGGCTTGCCAGCAAAACACTCTGCAGTAGGGTAGTATCTGTCATGCCAAAGTCTTTATAGCCTTGAGCTAATGGACTAGCTGGATGGAAAAGAGCAGGCTTGGAAATGTGCCCCTCCAAGAGCTTGTGGCACAAAGCGGCTTCATTGAGCAGCAATTATTATAATATCTCAAAAAATATTTTAACTTCTCAAGCAAAGCAAGGAGGAAATAACTCTTCAGGGTGGAATTAATAAGACCAATTCTCATTAAATTTCCCTAGGACAGACTGACAAATGTTTTAATAAGACGATGGGAAGGATTCCTTTGGAGCTGGTCTTCTTAATGACTTGTTTTTGCAATGCCAAATAAGACATGTGCTCCAGGAGAGCCTGAGGGATTGCTGAAAAGCCTCTGAGCACACATGTTTCAGACTCAGCTCCTGAGAGCAAATGTCACAGCTACGTTGGCAAATGGCCAGAGTCAGTTAAGTGGAGGAAAAAAAGCCCACCGTCATTTTAATTTCAGAGCTATTGGACTTACTGGCCTGCCAAAAATCATCACAGACACCCCAATATTCATCTGCACTGGCTGGCATAGCTCTATACTCAACATGCCTCCATCCAACGAATCTCAGTGTAAGGAGTTAAATTGTTTTAAATGAATGTGGGAATCACCTGTATGATTTTTCCTAAAGCTGAACCAAGATTATAGGCTATAATTAGGTAACGAAATCCCAACATTTAACTACACATACTCTCGCAGCCTTATATTCTAGCACCCAGAGTCAGTCTGCGTGATCAGACAGCACTCTACATAGCCTGCGCCTTCATAAATACGATTTTCCGAAGGGAGCAGGCTCCCATGCTAGGGAGGGCGATATATTCACATGAGGCGTGGCAAGGGTTGATCAGGAAATTGTTTGGTGGCATTTGCAGGAGAGAGGCTATAGAGTCCTGCAGAGCAGCAGCAAAGTGGAGGTAAATAGCAGCATGTTACCCCATTTATTTGATGTACGGATTGAAATGGAAAAGCAGCGGTGCACTCTTTACGCCTCTGGGAGGGAAACTGAGTGTGGGATAAACAGCACAGAGCAGGTGTAAAATCAGTTGATGAGCTTGGAGTGTCCATGGGGGATGTGGTACATGGTTTGGACAGCTATCAGAGGACAAGGCAGTGGTGTTGCGGATCTCGCTGGAAAGGGACATTAATAGGGAATTACTGTGTCTTTACAGTGCAGCAGTGCTTGGAGCAGCAGCGGGGCTCTCAGGGCAGGGGGTTGCAGCCCCCAGCGCCAGCCAGCCCCACACTTGCAGCCAGCCCCCGCGCTCGGCAGGGCAAATCATGTCCCAGAAAACCCGTGCTCTTAATTAAAAGAATAATCCCATCGGCCACTCAAAGGAGCATGCACAGCTCTGTGTTTAGCAGTGGCAGCTCCCAGAGGCCTGCAGGTCTATATTAAATTCACAAGGAAGGACATAGCCCCCAGCCCTCGGGAACAGCCGCCCTCCACCAAGGCAGCAATCAGATCCCCAGCGCCAGCAATCAGAGCAGGGCTGGGTGTGAGAGTTAATCAAAACCTATCTGTAATTAGAGCAGAGCCTGTTTGAGCACCTGATTAATATATTTATGCCTTCATTACGGGCAGGCTGCTGGTTGCAGGGAGGGGTGTGCGCAGGGAGAGCAGCCATGGAGGCGGGGAACCACAAAAGAAATTGTTTCAGATCCCAAATGCAATAATATGTCTTTGCCAAGGAGATTTATTGATTTAATACACCCTCCTTAGCCAGACTGTGTGTAGTGGGAGATGTATTAAATGATAAAGTAATTGCCTGGGCAAAGGGGTGGATTTGGCCCAGTGTAGGGCTCTTTCCAGAGCATGCCAGCAGAGGAAGAAGAAGGGTGATGTACCTTAACAGTGAATTTAATACACTGTCTATACAGACTTGTTCGGATGTGATATCTATGTCTCTGTGTGTATGTATAATACAGTGCTTGGAAAGAATACACGTATATATATAGTAAATATTGCACGTTCTGAGTGAGTTGTATTTTTCTAGGGAGAATAGAGATCGTCCAGCTATCCAGGAATATTTGTGACTAGATTTAAAATTTTTTTCCCAATCCAAATGCTCAACAAATGTTTTCACATCAGTCCCTTGGCTCAATTGCTGTTTATTTGTCTTGAGGTGGTGCCTATGCCTCCCACAGAAGGGGCCCAGTGTGATGCTCCACCAGCTGCCGCATCCATGGTCCCAGGCTGCCTGTTCATGACTCTCCCTGCCTGCCCAGGGCGAGGGAAAACTGGGCAGGACTTATCAGGAGATGTCTGAGCTCTGTATGGTGGCACTGGTGTCCTGGTCCAAATAGCCCAGCAGCAACCCCCTCGGTAGCAGGCAAGGAAGCGCAGCCAGCCCCAGCAGGCTGCGTGGTCTCATGGTACGGCACCCGCTGCTCCACTCCCCAGTAAAATAAGGCAAAATCCCAAAGGGGAGAGCGAGGGAGACATTGATGTTTGGTACCCCCCCGGCAAGGCAGAGGTGGTCTTGAGGCAGCCCTGATGGGGACACTGCTCCATCATACTCATTTGTACGGGCGAGTGGTGCTGTACCGGCTGTGCTTGGTTTCAGGGCGTTACGAATCTCATTATTAACAACCAGCATGTGAGTGGGTTTTTCTAAGCCGGCTGACCTTGTTTTCAAACATCGCCAGGCCATGGAGGAAGGAGATAACTTGGAGGCAATCACTCAGTGTTAAGGGTTGTGTTTCTGAGGCTTCGATGATCCCTGGCGAGGGAGATCTGCCATGCTCCTGCCCGGTCTTCTGACGCATCTCCCCATATCATGCACTGATGCCGTCTTTCCTCCCTCTGACCAGCCTGTCAGATAATGGTGGTGCTGGTGGAGCGTGCTGGACTCTGCCAGGGCTGCAGAGGGGAGCATGCTCCTGCTTGGAGAAAGGCTTAAAAGGTGGCAGGGTCCCATGTGCACTGCTGAGTGTATCCCCCAAATCCGAGGAGCACCCCGGTGCTTGATTGTCATGCAGCCCATGGAGTGCCCGGAGCCAGTCCCATCTCCGTTTGCCCAGTGTCCTGGGATGGGCTGTGCTGGTGAAAGAGCAACGCAGCACATCAGTCCCTGCCCTCCTTATGTCCCCCTCCCTGCCACCCAATGAGCAGCTGCAGGAGATCATGAATACTGCATGGCAGTTTGCTTCAGCATCACTGTCCGGCAACAATCACCGCATCGTGCACTTCCCCCAGAAACACCGTGGCTGTGACAGGGAGGGGAGCAAGTTTTTTGTGTTAGAGAGAAGTCATTAACCACCACACTAGTTGGATGCTCAAGAAGCCATCAAGAAACTTGTGGTCCCCTACCAAATCAGGGGTGAGAAATCAGCTCTGCAACCAGTTTCCCCAGAAGTGTTTTTCTTCAGCTCATTCTTCTTTTATGATTTAAAATAAGAGATAAAGGCCCTCCAGGTTCTTGCAGAGCTGCTCTGGTTGCCATGGAAATAACCCTCATTAATCGCTTCACCATAAAACAAGAATAATTTGCTTTGGGGAGCTTGGGGTACTTATGTGGTGCCGCTGAGTGCTCAGATAACTGGTGGTGCTGGGACCACTCCAGTCTCACCCCTGAGTTTGGTCATTGCTGGTGGCATGCCGGGAGCCAGGGGCATCCAACCCTGTCTCATCACACCAAAAAGTTGTGAGTCCTGGAGGAGTCCCATGCCAGGAGGTGCTGGCACGCAGTGGTTTGCCGGGGCCACGTGCTGTCCCAGCAGGCACTGATGGGTTAGAAAGAGTCTGGGGAAAAAGTGATGCTAGTGAGTTTGCGTTTAGAGGACCCTTTTTTTTCACCACAAGTGTTTTTAGCTCTGATGCTGAGTGGTTAGCTATAGCCAGACCTGGTGTGGCCAGTAGCCTGGCTGGGCTGTTCTTGGTGTGGTTGGGCTGGGGTCAGACAAGTTGGGCTGGTGTTGGACTGGTTGGAGTGGTGTTGGGCCAATGTTGGACTGGCTGGGCCAGTATTGTACTGGTTGTGCCGGTGTCCGTCCAGTTGTGCCGGTGTCTTGCCTCTGCCAGTGGCTGGCAGGAGATGGAGGAGAAGGACCGTGCCATGGGCAGGGCACAGCAAGGCTGTGCTGGGGAAGGGGCCCTGGGTGCTTTAAGCAGATCGGTTGTGCTGTTAAAACATTTTATTAAGTGTTTTCTGTCTTGGGAGGGTTTGGATTACCCTGGGAGCTTCTGTTGCTCAAACAGCTTGTCCTCCTCCACCAAAGCTCCCCGGGAGCAGCCTGCATCCTGCTGAAGGCACTCCTGCTCTGCGGGCTGTCTCCATCCTGCCTCTGGCCCCAAAAGGCCAGAGCTTTCCTTTTCTCCCTCTTCAGAATAAAAAACTCTAATACCAAAATATGCTGAGGCTCTTGTCTCGCAGAGTGGGATGGAAGGAAGGCTGGGTGGGGACTGTCAGAGCTTTCTGCTGCTGGCTTGAAGGTATCTTCAGCTTGCAGCTCCCCAGTGAAAGCCATGTTCATCATCCCAAACCCCTTTTACTTTAGCACTGTGTTGGCCATACTGTTATGGACTAAGGCACTAAATAACATGATGAAGTTCTCAGAGCAGGGATCTCCAAAGCACAGGAGGGACCACTTCTCATACCTGCACCCACTGGGTCTTGCCCTGCAAGGCAATAGTCAGGTAATTTAAGATCACAGTAAAGAGAGCAACTGTGGACTTTGGGTAATCGCTTCTTTACATTGCTTTATTTATCTATAAATAAAGCAATGCTGATGTGCCTTGCTGCCCACACTCCCATCACAGCCTCTATAAGTCTGTCCTAGGAGTGATGGATGTTGGAGGGGCTATATGCTGGGTGACCCACAGAAGCTGGAGGGCTATATGCTTCCCATGGGGTGGGAAAGCATGTGCTCATTCCTCCTGCGGCCCTTACAGCTGGGGACATGGAGGGGACCAGCTTGCGTGTGGGATATTGGGTGGATGCTGCACCAGCCAGGGTGCCCGCTGGCGCTGGCTGCTCGGTGCTGGGTCTCACCGTGCTCGCTGTCTGCCTTGGCAGGTGTACGAGAGCGGCAGCAACGTGGACCAGTTCGTGACCCGCTTCCTGCTGAAGGAGACAGCGAACCAGACCCAGTCGCTGCTGAGCTCTGTGGAGAGTGCCGTGGATGCCATCGACGAGCAAACCAACCCTGCAAGGTCTGCCGCACCTCCTGCCCTCGTCTCCGCTTCCCGGTTGATTTTGGTGCACGGGGGGTGGAGGGGAAGGATGAGGAGGCTGCTTTTGCCAGGCAAGGGAAAATGCAGCAGATGGTGTGCGGGAGCAAAGGGGAGCCAGGCAAGTGGCTGCCTTTCTCTTTGCCTCCCTTCCCGGCTCTGAGAGCTCTTGGGACTTTCCTCTGCTACTCTGTCTTGCCCTGTCTCTTACTCTCCTGCAGCCCGAAGGGTCCCTCTTGACCCCTTCGCCCACAAGTGGTGCAGGAGGGGATGAAAACAAGGGCACAGCACCCTGGAGCTGGGCTGGGCAGCGCTGGGTGCATGGGGCTGCTTCTCTGAGCAAAACCACCAGTCCCATCCAGGGCAAAACACAGGCACCAGCAGCGGGGTGGCTGTCTGGGGTGTGCTGGGGACAGCCCACGGTGGGCGGCTTCCCGTGCCAGGGATGCTGTCCCTCCTGCTGGGACACCCAGCGGGTGAAATGATCCACAAAGGCAAAAGGTGCTTGTGCACTGGGGACAGGTACTGCCGTCCACAGGTCCCATGTGAGGGGACCATCCCCAGCCCAGCAGTCCAACATGTGCTACCGAGCTTGGAGAAGACAGAGGAGACAGTTTCAAGATTTCTCAAGTGCTGCCAGGGCTGAAATAGAAGGGGTACCCAGCAGCATAGCCCAAACCTCAGCACAGCCCCCCTTGGTGTCACAGTGTCACTCACCTCCCTGGAGTACCGCCGTCACCAGCTGTAACCAGGACAGGTTGCCATGGAAACCGTTCATCAGATGCTCATGAAGCGAATCCCTCTCCTGCCATACCTGCAAACCAGGAGCCCATGGGATGCTTGGGGGGGAAGCCTTGGCTTCCCCAACCCGTGGGCAGGCAGAGGGGCCCGAGGCACATGGACCACAGAGAGTGAAAATCCCAGCTCCCACACTGCAGGGGCTGATGTCCCCAAATGCTTCACCGCAGCCAGGTCTTGGTGTTTGGGGTTTTTAACATCAGCAGCAGTTGCATCCTGAACAGGCAGCAGTGGGCTGCTCTCACAGGAGCTGTTGCTGCCTGGTACACAGTGAGACCCTGGGCAGCGCAGGTGACATCTCACCAGCTTTCCTAAGAGGAATGCTCTGGGTTTCATCAACCCACATTGCTTTCTTCTCCCCATTTTGGAAGGCAACTGCTGGCCTGTGGCAAACCTTGTACAAAATGTGGAAAAAGTAAGAGCTCCTGGGAAACAATGAGGAGGAAACAAGCCTGACATCAGATGGAGCAATTAGAGCCCATGAAAGACTTTGCTGGCTTTTATTTGCTGACGTGTGGGCCCAGTTCATAATGAGAACTATTGTAGTTGTTTTCTCATGGTGATAATAGAAAAAATAAACCAACAACCACAAAAAATTATCATCTCATGCATCCGCATGAAGACAAAGAGGTGGCCTAAAAAAACCCACCAAAATAAAGGGCTGTAGAACAAAGTGCGAGAGCAGAACATCCAAGCCTGAGACACCTCATTAAATTGTGATTAAAAAGAAATCTCTGTCTGTTCTCACCTAATTTCCTGCCTATTGACTGGGGATTATTCAGCACCAGCAGTGGGATTATTGCACAGCCTGTAGCAATGGGGATTTTCCTGCCACCTTTATCGCTGTTCTTGCTTTCTTATCTTGGGAATGTTCTTCGGGACCAGATCTGCTTCTCACGTTCCCATGTACATGGCCAAGTCCACACTGGCTGATTTTGGAGGACAACAGCTGCCTGGACATTGCTCCCTTGGCACCAAAGGAGCCAGCTGAAATTGTCAGGTGTAGTCAGGGAGGGTAGAGAGGGCACCTGCGCTGTGCTTCGGAGGGAGCTGGGTGCCTGAGGAGGGACAGGAGGGCAGGGACAGTGCCGGCCATTGTTGTGCCCATTGGCTCCCCAGTGCTCAGCGTGTTGCCTCCAGCCGGGATTCGCATGCCTGGCAAGAGATGCCAAGAGGAGCCAGGGCTCCCGGGCACCTCCACCAGTGGGCAGCTGGCACGGAGCTGCTCTCGCTGGAAGGAAATGCTGGAAACCCTCTGAGCAGCTCAGCCTCTCCCTCTGCGGCTCAGGCTTCCCATCAGTGGAGGAGGAAGGAAAGAGAGGCTCATCCTTCCCAAAACCCATTCCCATCTCTCCTCACACAGATGGCAGCTGCAAACCCTTGTGGGGGTGACAGTTCTTAGCATCCCCTCTGACTTGCAAATGAACGAGGGCCTGGGGGGGACCACCAAGGAGCTGGGGCTGGATGGTCGTTGATGTCTCAGGGGTATGTGCATGCATGAGCATGTGTGTATGCACACATATGCACACATTCCTTTTCTCCAAGAGGTGTTGCAGGATGAGCCAGGCCAAATGGGCTTTGTAGCCCCAGAGGAAGAAGCAAGGTGGAGGGGATGCTACGGTGGATGTGTCTCCATTCTCCAGGAGAACTGCGGCTGCAGCCTGTTGATGGGATGCATGGCCAGGCTGCCGGGTGGGCAGGCTTCCGCTGCTCATGGGCAGCAATTTGGGCATGGGCAGCCTATGTGACAGCACCTTTTCCCACGTGTTAGTCGCCAAAACCATCCGACTGCAAAACCAGCCCCATTAAGGTGCAGCCAGCCGGCTGGGCACAGCTACTGGCACCCAATGTTGTGGGTGTCTGTCTAGGGAAGAAAAAATCCCCGAGGGCTGCAGGAGATGCCAGGAGGGCTGCTGCGGTGTTTCATAAGCAGGAAAGAAAAGTGATGGCTGCTGGGAGCAGCCCACTGATGTTGCTCTAGTTCTGACCCACTCCCCATGCCAGGTGATGTTGAAGGAGGGAAGCCTGTGCTGCTTGGGCACGGTGCAGGCACTGCTGCTCTCCAAGGGGTCTGGTGTTGGTGGCAGAGCTGCCAAAAAGGCTGCTCCGATGTCGGCTCCCTGGGGCTGGCTCATGCCATGTTGTATGTGCCCGGCTCTGCCCCCCCTGACCGCCCACGTGCTCTCTGGTTGCAGGCACTATCCCGGCAAGGCTGGCCACGGTCTGATGGACACCTGGTACGACAGCTCTGTGCCCAGCTACTCTCCCACCAACTGGATGATCCCCAGGGAGCATGGGAAGAGCTTCCAGACTGGTAAGCAATGGCCGCTTCCCAGCCGCACTGGCAGCCTGGAGTGGCTGGGGGCACTTGGGGAAGGGAGCTCTGGTCCCGGCGGCAGCACGGAGGCAATGCTTGACTTCCCCGGAGGGCAACAGGGCTCTTGAGGGTGTCTGCGGGTGCCTCTTGCTCCATCACTGCCTCCTGGCTCTGCGCAGGGTCCCCCGACACCAAGGCGGAGGGGCTGGAGGGGCAGATCAACAGGCTCGCCGAGCTGATCGGCAGGCTGGAGGACAAGGTAAGGGCCAGCGTTTCCATGCGTGGGGCTGCCCCTTGGGTGTCCCCGCAGCCCCAGCCCCTTCCTGCCCTGGTTAGGACAGAGGTGATCAAGAGGTAGCCATGCCCATCCCTGTGCTGTGGCATGCATGGGCCACGGGTGGGAGTTGGGTTGCTGGTGGTGATGATGTTGGAGGATATTGCATCTGACGAGCTGATGGCAGCTATTGAATGTGGAACAATTAACTGAGTTTATTTAAACCAGGAAAAACATAAGGAAGAAGACAATGTCTCTTGCAGAGGCAGTCTTACTCCATCTAGGGACTTGAAGGAGAAAATGTTGCAGTACAGGAGAGGTTTCTGAAATCCTCCTGGTTTGCACTTTCAGGGCAGAAGGGGACAGGGGAAAAGTGGTGCTGTACATGGCAGCAGAGAGGTGCCATGAAGGTTGAGGGCAGAAAAATGTTGATCGTGGTTGCCAGAGGAAATAAGAGTGTGCGCAGGGCTGGGAAGGTGCAAGTGGGCACTGAGGAGGGATGGGTACCCCTGCTCATGCCACCCCAGGGACAATTCAGGGACCGTGAAAAGGTGACAGCTATTTTGGGGCTGATGCGAGGACGTGGTGTTGGGGATGTCGGCTGCACTGGGAGCACGGGAAGCTTTTGCAGAGGGTCTTGATGGGAGGACGTTAAGGTGCAAACAGCTCTTGGAGCCATCCCCTGGAGAGAAGGGGGAACAGCCCATAATGCCAAGCACGGGGACAGAAACCTGCCAGCCGGGGAGGGACACAAAGCCTCAGCCCCCCCCCCCCTTTTCCCCCTTTTCCCAGACTCTCTGGTTTGACCTGCACCAGCGGCTGTCGGACAGCGAGAGCACGGCTTGCACGGTGAGAGTGCCTGGCCACCACCCATGGGGTGCTGGGGTGTCCCTGCAGCGTGGCATCGGACTTGGGGGTGGGGCGTGTCACCGTGTTTTTTGGGTCTCACATGCCGCTGTGTTTCGGGGGGCCTGGCAGTACCTCCTCCTGGTGCGGGATGAGATGACGGTGTCGCACAAGCATCTGGGCGAGTTTTGCAGCTCCCTGAAGCAGTACCTGAAGAGCGTGGCCGGGGAGCGGGACTGCTTCCAGTGGGTACCACCGGCAGACGTGCAGCGGGGGGCGGGGGGGCGCAGGCGTTGTCCAGCTGCCCTCACAGCAAGGGGCGCTCCACCAAGTGAAGGGCTGAGGCAAACCAGCCAGGATTTGGGGGTGTAGTGACGCTTGGCCACCAAAACCCTTTTGTATGGGCTGGGGAGTGCTGGGATGGGGGGGGCTCCCCCTACCTGGGCTGCTGGGGCTGGGGTCACCCCCTTGGTGGCCTACCCTACAGTGTGCCTGTGGCTGCAGAGGCCGAGGGGGGAGGGATGCCCCACGGTTCAGGGCTCACCCCTCTCCCCGCTCCTGCCAGCGTCACCGCGGTGAAGCTGCCCGATGGGGTCACCTTCATCGTCTACGAGTTCTGGGAGACTGAGGAGGACTGGAAGAGGTAGGGGAGGGGGCGCAAAGAGCTCATTTTTGGGTGGGGTGCTCAGGCGCGGAGGGGTATTGGAGCTGCTGAGTCCCAAGCTGCGTCCCCTGTCTGATGGCAGGGACGAGGATCGATCTGTCTGTCCTGGGGCTGTCACTGTAAAGGGGACAGGGGGCTTGGGACGTCTCTGTGCATCTTCTGCCTGGGGATGCCTTTGGACATGGGGGAATGGGAGGTCTACGCTGTCCCGAACCATGGCAGGGGGCTTTGCCTAAGGGGAGGGTGAGCGGGATTGCTGGCACCCAGCCCCTGCCAGAGCCGACGGGGTTGCAGGGGGCTGGGATGGTGACTTAGGGGAGGCTGTCGCCCACTCTTTCCCGCCCGGGCGCAGGCACCTGCAGAGTGCCACCTGCAAGGGCTTCCAGCACGTCAAGGTGGACACGCTGAGCCAGCCCGAGGCCGTCTCCAGCGTGGCCGTGCCAGGTAGGAGGGTGCCTGCCCCGCGGGGTGGGGGAGAAGGACCCCTGGGTGGCCAGCACCACTGCTGGGGAGCTGGGGTGGGCAGGGGGCACTGGGTGGGTTGGGGTGGTGTGGGGCTGGGCAGAGGTGACCCTCTTGTGCTGTTCCTCTGCAGCTGCCTGGTGCACCCTGAGCCGAGAGTGATCACTGCTGCCGGGGGCCCGCCACCATCCGTCCCTGCTGCGGGGTGGCCGTGACTCCCTGCGTGGCTGGGGCGGGTGGGAGGTGTCGGTGTGACCTGTCTGCAGTGAAGGAAACCCCTGTGTGTGTCCCCAGCACCCCATAGGATCCCCCCTGCTGGCTACCCCATCACCTGGGTCACCTCTCCCTGCAGTGGGGTGGTCTGGGGGGGGGAGTTGGGAGGAGGTAGGGGGTGTCCCCCTGGGGTCTGCCAAAGAGCAGCTGGCAGGGTTTGGCGGGGGGGATCCCCCAGGCATGGGCAGGCAGGGAGTGGGGGAGGCAGGGTGCAGGCAGCTGGGTGATGGGGAGGGGGCAAGGCAGGGGTAGGGAGCCAGTGATGAGTAACAGGGGTGGGAGTGGGAGGCTGGAGCCCCCCTGGGGTGGATAAGTTGGGGGGGTCCCTGCTAGTCCCCAGGGCCACCCAGGGAGGGGGCTGGGGGGGTGAGACTGTGCCTGGAGCAGTGTGTGTGTGCCTACAGGGATGGGGACCCCTGTCCCTGAGTGGGGGGGGAGTTCAGGGTGGTGGCAAAGGGAGGGTAGCCCTGCTACTGGGGTGCTTTTTAGTCCTGCGGGGTGCGGGTGGTCCCGAGGGGTTTCCTTTGCGTGTGTGTGTGTGGTGGCAGCAGGTGCCTTGCAGGTGTGGGGGTGGCTGCCCTCCCCCCCCCCCCTTCCTGGGGTCTGTACGTCTGTCTGTGGTCTGTCTGTCTGTGTGCAGCGCTCGCTGCCCATCCTGCCCCCACCCCGCCGTGCGTG
The DNA here is from genome assembly GCF_000737465.1 of Haliaeetus leucocephalus. NCBI lineage: Eukaryota > Metazoa > Chordata > Aves > Accipitriformes > Accipitridae > Haliaeetus > Haliaeetus leucocephalus. Next base: position 3,036,634 of record NW_010972528.1, on the reverse strand, counting down.
GGGATCCCTCAGGGTGCATGGCGCAGGGCCCTCGCCGATACCCTGTCCCGTCTTTATTAGCCGCTGTACAACAGGGACGGTGATGCCAAATAAAACCGTGATGGGATCCAGCAGCGTAGCCGTGTCCAGGGTGGCTGTCCAGCGTGGCGGTGGTCATGGTGGGGGGGCACAATAGCGGGGTCCGCTGCCCCTCAGTGCAGCAGCCCCAGCACGGCCAGGGCAGCACTCTGCCCGCAGACGAAGGTGCCGCAGAGCACGGAGAGGACACCCCAGGCGATGAAAGCAGCCCTGCGGGGACACGAGCAGGGGGCCGGTGGGACAGAACCAACCCCCAGTAACATGCCACCCCCTGGCCCCCGGCCCCCCGGGTGTGGGGCCCTCTGTGGGCGCTCAGCCTTCTCTGCTATGCTCCTCTGCATCGCTCCCGGCGGATGGCCAAAGACCCCGGCAGCCCCTCCGGCTCATCCCCCGTGCCCACTGCAATGATACACGAAATCTGGTCAAAAGCCTGGCAGCCGCCACCACGAGACCAACCCCGGTTCTGCTTGTGCCCGGCAGCCCCGCTGAGGGGGCACAGACCCACATCAGCCCCCCATGCTCAGGCACGGCCGCTCCCACACACCCCCAGTCCTCACCCTACTGCCTCATGCCCCCACCCGTGCCCCCTCCCCGGCTCCATCCCCAGTCCCGTGACCTGTGGGTCGGCACCTCCCTGTCCCCCTCTCGCCGGGCACACAGCCCCCCTTCTCAACCAGACGCCGAGCCCCCAGGACGTGGCACTCACCCCCAAACCTCAGTGCTGCTCTGTCGTGGGGTTGTCGGCGCCGTGCACCTTCCCGAACTGCCCCAGGCAGGCTGGGACTGTCCCCATCGCTCCGGCTCATGTTGTCCCCTCCTCGTGACAGCACTCCCGGGCTCACGCCCTGGCAGGTTTCCCCGAGGCACCTCTCCAAGTCCTTGTCGCCCACCTGGGTGCCCCTGCTTACCTCCTGCCTTGCCCCCCCCCAGCACTTCAGCATCCCCAGGGGCACCCTCGCCCCTGCCCAGACAGCCTCGCCCCTGCCCCCATCCCAGGACACCCTCTTGGCTGAGACCCCAAGGTCCGGGGGTGCTCCCTCCAGCTGCCATGGGGGACAGGACCCCCTCACATCACCTCCATCCTCACTCAGACTCTGCTGCTCCCCCACGGGCACCGCAGACACACTTTGGCACACGCTTACCCCAAAACTTGCCAGCACTGTGCCAGGTCCCCCTGACACGGGCCGCTGCTGTGCCCCAGCCTCTCCAGCCAGGAGTGGTGATGGGGACGCACCGCCCGGGCGCAGCAGACACTGAACACTTGACAACTGCCTGCCTTGGGGCACCGTGCCCCTCTGACGCCCACCTGACCCCCCTCCGGATTCCCCAGTGCTCCCAAACCCCACGGCTCTCCTTCCTCTACAGCTGCTCTGCGTTGCAAGGGGTCTGGTACCTGGGCACCTCCCTGATGCCTGGGCACACCCCCAATACCTGGGCACAACCCCATTGCCTGGGCACACGCCTGGTACCCAGGCACATCCCCAATGTTTGGGCACCTCCCCAATGCCTGGGCACATCCCCGATATCTCCAATGTCAGAGCACATCCCTCCATACCCACCCTTCAGCCCCACCGCAGACCTCACATCCCGCAGCAAGTGCTCCTGCTTTTAGTGCTTACAGGTGCCCCAAATCCCCCTCCTCATGGGGGTCCCACCTTGGCCAGGGTGACCCCCAGGGAGCCTGCCTGAGCCATGGGTCATGGGATGCTGCACCCTGCCCCTGCCCCTGCCCGTGCCCGTACCCCTGCCCTTGCCCGCACCGCCGAGCCCACAGACACTCACTTTTTGCGTGGTCTGAGGGAGCGGGTCCCAGTCATGCACACCAGGCACAGCCCTGCCGCCAACGCAGAGGCTCAGCCCCGCTGTCATGGCACCCTTCACCCAGGGCCCACTGTGGCATCCCCCACAAGCACTCCCCTGCACCCCCAAAATGGGGCCAGGATGAGCCACCCACCACCACAGCCCCACCGCAGCGACGCTCTTGGCACCGATGACCCCATCCCCTCCCTCCCACTGCTCACTCTTGCCTGGGAAGATGAAGATGAAGAAGGCGCTGATGCCCCCAATGAGCTCAATGACCTTGCCAATGTCTGGGACGAACAGGGCGATGGCGAGTGTGGTGGCCATCCAGGCGACTGTCAGTGCCACCCGGTTCCACCGCTCGTGCGCCTCGGGTACCGCTGCGGCCCCACGCTTGGGCGTTGACCACACATCTCGCACCACCGACCTGGGGAGGGTGTCGGGGGGGCTGACGGCACCCAGCAGAGCCACACGGGCCGGGGGGAACAACCTGGCTCGCCACCACCCCCTCACCTGCCCAGCAGCACCACGATGGGGTAGATGGTGACGATGGAGACGCCGAAGAGCAGGCGGGCGACAATGACGATCGGGTCATTCCCTGGGTAGGACATCAGGATGTCGGACGCCACGGCCTCGCCGAAGGTCAGGTAGCCGTAGAGCCCTGCCGATGGGGAGGTGGGGGTGGGCGGCCGTGCCGGTGAGAAGGACAGAGGAGCCCCAAGGAGGATGGATGAGCCTGGGGCCGGGGAACCCCTGGGGCAAGGAGGGGGTGAAGGGCTCCGGTGCTGGGGTTACCGGTGAGGGAGTAGATGAGCAGGCAGATGAGCATGGAGAGCACAGAGACGGTGACCCAGTGGGAGAAGCTCTGGTTGCGCATGCTGCTGTAGATGGCCACGCAAGCCTCGTGGCACTGCAAGGCAGGGGGGAATGGTGCTGGGGCCCCACGCAGGGACAACCCCCACCCCCAGTGACTTCCCTCCACCCGTGGGTGCCCTGTCCCACTCTCGCCCATCCCCAGGGGCTTGTGTCTTGCCCCGCAGCCACCACTGGTGACAGCCATGGGTCCCCTTCCCTGCAACCCCCCCCACAAGGGGTGGTGTCCCCACAGTCCGGGACGCTGCGGGAGGCTGCCAGCGCTGCCCCGGCAGTCGGGGACTGTGGGGATGACCTACCTGGAAGCCAAAGCAGATGGTGGGGATGACGCTGAAGATGGAGGCCCAGGAGGAGGCCCTGTGGCATGGGGGGGGAGGAAGTGCAGAGCAAGGGGTGTGAGGCCCCCAGACGCAGAGGGGACCTTGGTGGCGTAAGCTGTGAAGCCTGCAGGAACCTTCTGCCCGGTGATTTTGGGAGATGGGAGGATTGCTGGGGTGAAAGCTGAGGCTGGGGGCTGCCACCCACCCACCACCCTGCCAGTGCTGTCCCCAGCTCACCCTCCGCCCCCCCATGGCCACTCCCTGCATGGCCTCCAGCCTTGCCCCATGCCACTGCTGATGCCACAGAAGATGGGGCGGAAGGGACGGGGGCTGACCCCCCCCCTACCTGGAGGGCTGGGGGGGCTCGGACGAGCTCAGGCTCTCTGCCTGCAGGTAGTATTTCAGGATGATGACCAGGGTGAGATAGCAGGCGGCCAGCGTGCCCAGGATGCTGCCAGGGTATGGGAGAGCGTCAGCATGCAGACCCCTGGCAGCTGGGGGGGGCGTGGGGGTGGGTGGGAGGGGTGTCCTGTGGCCCCACAGGGACCCGGGAGGAGGTGGCCGGGGGTATAGGGTGCCCAGGGGTGGGCCACCACAAGGGTGGCCCAGGTGGTACCTGGAGTACTTCTGGAAGCCGATCTCCCTGGGGACGGAGAGCGGGAAGATGACGAGGATGCAGAGAGCCGAGAGGGTGAAGCGCTGGTCCACGTACCAGGGGGGCGGCGGGGGGGCCCCGCTCAGCGTTCCATTGGGGTACAAGGAGTCGCATACTGCAGGGGGCAGTGGGGGGGTCAGCAGCACCTCGAAAGGTAGCCCAAGGGGGTTGGGAGCATGACATCATGCCAGGGCCAGGGAGCCCCACATCCTTGGCGGGTCCCAAGAAAACCCCAGGGCTGCCCCCAGCCCACATGGGACCACCTGCCCCTCACTCCCAGGAGCCACCAGCCCCAGGCGTGGTAGGGGGGGAAACAACTCACGTTTCTCCAGCTGGTCACCCACCACCCTGAGGAGGGCCACGGAGATCATGAAGAGGTTGAGGAGGAAGCAGACCTCGCAGAGCTTCCCCGCTGCTGCCCCGCACACCGCCCGGACGACCCCCTGGTAGGTGGGCTGGGCGCTGAGGGCTGCGGCATAGCCCAGCACCGCCAGCCCGCTCACCAGGAAGACCAGCGAGCCCTGTGGGGACAGGACCCGGGAAGAAACACCACAGGGACCCTCCATCACCCCCCGGACCCAGGGGGGGACCCAGAAGGGCCATGGCCAGGGACCAGGTCGCCAGCCAGGTCACCTTGTGGCCCCGGGTAACACGAGCCAGCAAAAGGATGGAGAAACAGCCCTATGTGATACTTTGGGTTTAGATTTGAGGTTTTGGGGACATACAGGGGACCAGCTACCAATTTTATTTTAGGTTGAGCTAAAAGCCAGCTAAAAGCGTGGCTTCAGAGGCAAAGAGCATCTCTAAGGCGGCAGCGGCTTTTGCACCCCTGTTCTCTCTTTCAGCCCGGATCGGGACGCAGGTACAAAGGGAAGGGTGCCCCCGCCAGCCCCCCCAGATGCCGGGGCAGGTGAACCCCGCCTTCCCCTCGCCCCTTTTCCCCAGGCCGGCAGGTATCTCGGCTCCCTTTGGGGATGCCGCTGCCCTCAGCCCCTCGCCCCCCCCCCGACCCCCCCGCCCTACCAGCCCCACCAGGAGGGCGGGGGCGGCCCCGCCGGCCCTGCCGAAGGCCCAGGGGAAGCTCAGCAGCCCCGCGCCCAGCGCCGACTTCAGCATGATGAAAACGGCGCCGGCGGAGGAGAGCCCGGCGCTGCCCGGCAGCAGCGGCCGGCCCTCGCCCGCCGCCCGCTCCATCCTGGCGCCTCCCCGGCAGGGCTCTGGGCCGGGGCGGGCAGGGGGAGAG
>NW_010972528.1:2994496-3031655 GCF_000737465.1 Haliaeetus leucocephalus | reverse complement strand
CCCCCCCCCCGCCGGGCCCCGCGGAGGCGGGCGCGGGGGAGCGCGGGGGCTCCGCGGACCCCCACCCCCCGCCCCAGCGGGGAGGGGGCACCGGGGGACGGGGCAGGAGCCGGTCGTGGGAAACCCCACCCGAGCTCACCCCAGGAAAGCCCCGTCCTGATCCCACCCCGGCTCGGGTGCAGGGGAGCGGGCATCGCCCCAAAGCTCCCGTGGAGAGCGGGGGTCCACGGTTCACGCATCGCCCTGGCTCGGGACCGGCGGTCCGCGTCCTGCTCTCCGCGGGTATCCCCAAGCCTCCAAGAGCTAGTACAGACCCCAGGAAAACCGGCAGCCCCAGCAGCTCCCAGCACGGGGCTTGGGCTGGGCAGGCTGGGGACTCCCTGTTCCAGCTGCATTCACCCCATCCATGAAATTCCCACCATGAGGCACTTTGGAACATCCCGGGGCAGGGAGGGCGAGGGAAGGCGGCTGCAGCGAGGGCCCTTCAGACTGTTCGGCTGGTTGATGCTTCTCCGCTCCTTGGGTGCAGGATGAGGCCAGCACCCCTCGGTGTCTCCACAGCAGCTAAAAAGCCCACCGGGCACTTGGGAGACCTTAGTGAGGAGCCACCCCATCCCATCCCCTGCTCCACCCAGGGAAAGGGGGTGCCGGGATAACAGGATGGGGTGACTGGTGCTGCAGGGGACCCACATGGAAGAGGCTGCACCCCACGGGGACGAGGGGCCCATCCCCTACACAGGGGGACACGCAGCAGCTCTGTGCCCGCTCCCAGCACATGCCACTGCCCCAGGGCTCAGTGCGCAGGCCCCTGATGCTGGCTGACAGCCCCTAATGCATTTTTGATTTCCCACATATGTGCCCTTCTGATCTCGGTAAGACGGATAAAGAGACTTTAATCAGCTGCTAGGAGGAATTATGGATGGCTAATTGTGCCTGCCACCTCCATTACATCTCTGCCGCCTACGGGGCTTATAACCATTTAGAAGGGCCCTTCCAGGCCTTCATTAGCTGCACACCAAAGGCTTCGGAAATAATTGGCCTCTACGATTTAGAAATTGGCCACTGGGCTGTAAAATACCAGCCACTGGGAAAGGCTCTTAATTCGGACTGGCGCTTTGATACAGCTTGACTCTGGTTTCGAGGCTGTAATGGAGCTATAATCTCTCATTAGTGCTGTGATGAGCGGAGCGAGCCTCCTCATTAGCACCGAGCTGAGCAGCGGCACCAAAGCTTTCCAGGCTCCCTCTGAGGGGAGCGCCTTGAATCAAAGGGATGCAGCCCACCTCCCACACTGGCACAGCAGCTCCAGGCAGTTTCTCTGCTCAGGGACTCTGGGCTCCCTTGCTTCTATTTTTTCACCCATTCTCCTATTTACCAGGGTGCTCCAGCCCCTGGGCTATGAGCTGTGACCCAAGGGTCGCCGTGGGTTGGCAGCTTTACCCACTGCTGCGTCCCCTTGGCAGGTGCCCTCCTCCCTTCCCTTTGATGGAAAAAGGGCTGTTGATATATTTTCCATGTTATTACTCTGAAGACAGTCAAAGGTACAAAAGCGCAGACAGTCCTTGTTTTGGACAAATGAAAACAGTGACTACAATTACGCTTTGTTACTTGCATTTCCTTCTGAGGTCTGGCCCTTGAGATTTTACACCTTTACTGGCAGCTCTTTCGCAACCAGTATGACTTGCAGAGCTCTTGCCGGTTGGTCCTACGAGAGGCCCTGATGCCATGGGTCAGATGGAGAAAATCCCCTCTGTCAGCATGGGTCCGTGGTCAGAAAGGGAGGAGCAATGGGCTCCAGCCCCATTGGGATGGCACAAGCAGCCCAACCTCAGGGCCATCTCCTCAGCCCCAACGAGTTTCCGCTGACAGCTCCAAAGTGAAAGCTTGATGCCTTCTCTGGCATGGCAACAGGATGTCGCCTCTTCCAGTGCATCCTCATCTTCAGAAGGGAAGAGGCAGGCTGGGGAAAGCCAACCACTCTCCAGGTTAGGGAAAATGGGTTTTCACAATCCTTTTTGCGGGACACTCGTGCACTGTGAAACCCTATCCACGGCCATCTCTTGGAAGGTTTGCCCCAGGTCACATGTTCTCTCCTGCAGTGCCCTTCCCAAGGCCCACCACCACCATCCATCATTGTAAGCACCAAACAGGGTGGGTACAGTCAGACTGCCCAGCGGGGCTGTCCTGGGCACCTTCTCCCTCTTCAGCTGTGCCCAGGGCTGTGCAGGAGCCGATGAGCTGCCCAAGAGCTCACCCAGGACCATCCACCAGTACAGACCACTTCCCTGCCCAGGCACTGCTTCTGTTCACCAACAGAGGTAGCCATCACCTCCCTGCTCCTCCTGGGAAAAAGTACTCTTATTTGGAGCCGCGATAAAAGCAGCTGTCAGGGAAAATCTCGCAGCTTCACTACAAAAGAGAGAAGCTATTTCAATGATGGCAATGTTAACTGACACCACATGGTCAGGGGCAACTTGTGCCTGCGTCCTTAGCTAAGCCCATAACAAGTCGCAGGCTTTCAAGCAGGACAAACCAAAGGAGACAGGGTTTTTGGCTTTGTGACGTACAACGCTATGCTGTTAGGTGCCATCCACGTGACAGTTTCTTATACAGCTTATCACTGAGCTGCCCTTTGGGAGCTCTCTCCTCGTTAGCCGCTTCTGCAGTTTTTGAAGGTTTTCAAAACTCTGCATTCATTCAGGGCGAGCACCGTTTATATGACTGTCCCATTAATACTCCAAAGGAAAGTCTGCAGCATAGGATGCTGATGTTAAGGATAAAGATAGGGGGTGAAGAGGGGAAGACATGAAAATCTTCTCTACTCAACTTGCTCTCTATGACTGGCAGTGGAAAGAAGAGCCATCTAGCACGTTGTTTTAGCTTCATATAGATAACATATTTATTGAAAATCTGCTTCACCAACAACGGTGAAATCATGACCAAAAATTACAAAACATCATGGTAGTTGGCTTTATAAAAATAAACTGCAGGAGTATGTCTCACCAATTTGTACTGGTCTCTCTTGCCCCCTCTCTCCTTTAATGGTGTACGTTATAATCTTCAGCATAATACCGTTCTAGAAAATTGCATTCCATCCAAAAAAATGCACTTGTTTTTCCTTAGCAGAGGTCCTTAAAGTGACTTTTCCCCCCGCCCTCCCCAACAATAAATATAGAAAATAGCCTCTAAACAAATAAATTTTAGTTTGGTCAGCTTAAAAAAAAGGTCCACTTTCCCCCTCTTGGGATATGTAGTGACTAAGCAGCCATTTAAACAGTATTCAAGTCTTTGGTGGCTTTGGCTGCTTAAAGCTGCAGTTTTATGTACAGACGATCAACTGAGGTCCTTTTTTTTTTTTCTCTCCAGAAACCAAAGACTATGAGATGATGTCAGGTGTGAATTACTAGTAGGATCAGTGTCGCATTCATGGCACCTTCACTGGGAGCAATCGATTGCCCAGGAAAGCAACCAGTAAAAGGAGGTCATCTTTGGCAAGCGAGAGCTTTCACACAGAAGGCGTCTTTGGTGGATGAACCTGTTGCATAAGCTGCGGTCGTTTCACTCGTGGTTTCCGTCTCTTTGGCCTGCTCTTCGCTTTGTTGATCTGCACCACAAAGAATGCCAGAACCACCATGGCACCAAGAAAAGCAAAGACCGGAATAGTCTGTCCTACATCCTGGTTGTACCGGCCAGGCATTATACCTAGAAAGTCAAAGAGGTTTGGAAGTGACTAGTGACTGCATGAGCTATGACGTCTTTGCAGCATTAACACTATCTACCAAAATGATCCAATGGTAACGCTTGTTCAAAGACGAAACAGCTATTAATCAGATTACATTTCAGACAGGAAGATTAACAACTGCAGACCGATTAGCAAAAATAAGACAGGAGGCTAGCACCAGCATTTCCACCTTGACCTATTTGGGCACATGAAAGTATAACCGAGATTTCCCCTGCAACAACAATCTTCTGTTCTGTATTAGAAGAGAGATGCAAATGCTTGACCATAATTTTACCACTAAGTAATTTCTATAAATCACACCAAATCCTGATGCCACGAGGAAGTGATTTTGTGCTTGCTCCAGAGACCATGCACGCACATGGCAAGGATGAGTTATAGAACCAAACCCTTTGTTTTTACAGGGTTCTTTCAGTCTAGCAGCTCAGACTGGGAAAAGAGCACGCGTGAGGCTTTCAAACCACTTCCAGCTGGGTCTGCAGTGTCAAGCTTATACAGGAGAGCAGCCCACCATGAGACTGAAAGCTGTTTCAAGTGCTCTACATCATTTGTTAGTGTAACACCTTGCCCAAGGCACCATTCAGACAAAATCGTCTGGACTCTGCTTTTGTGCACTCACGCAAGGAATTTTAATTAGCAGAAGGTATCTAGCCACAGTTCCCAAGGACAGGGACTGCTGCTGACACCCGTCGGTCTGAACAGCACCAAAACAAACCTCAACTACCCAAAAAGCACCCACCAAAATCCTCCTGCCAGTATGGCACGCATGCTTTCTTCTGAATAAACTATTCCTATGCAAAAATATTTCTCTTAGGCTTCATCAGTCAGCCTTTTACAACACAGTCATACTATTATTTGCTTGTTTTTCACAACTGGAAATAAAACACGTGGCCTCTCTTCTGGCTGCACCATGTTTGGGTTTTTTTCAAAGCTTATACAAAAAGCAAAGCAAACCAGCAACTTTCAAATTTTTCAAATTTACCTCCAGGAATGTCCCATGCTCCACTTTCTCCAGGGGACAGTGGTCTCACTTGGGGTCGGTTCTGTCGAAAACTGGGCAGAGCCACTTTATCAAGGTCAATTGACAGTAACTTTTGATGTTTCCAAAGATTGCTAGAAGAAATGTAAAGACAGAATTGTCTGCCCACTTCGGTAATGCAAGGAATTTTGTAGAAACATCTAAAGAAAGTGACAGTTGAAACCTACAAATAACTCACTAGTTCAGACCCAAATGATAATCTGCTCCATTCTTTAGGTTGTGCAGTTTGCAGGGCTCCAAAGTTAAATTCAGATGCCACAGGGACACACTTAGATTGGCAACTATTTACCAACAACTCTCTCTCTTGCACACAGACTACCAAAAGTTACCAGCTCAGCAGACAAGTATGGGCTGTATGCTGACACACTTTCCTTCAAGTTAACAAACAATACAACCGTCCTGGTTTCAGCTGTGAAGAATGCTGATAACGCTGATGTTTTCACTTGTTGCTAAGTAGTGTTTAGACTAAAGTCAAGGATTTTTCAGCTTCTCATCCCCAGCCAGTGAGAAAGCTGGAGGGGCACAAGAAGCTGGCACAGGACACGGCCAGGGCAGCTGACCCGAAGTGGCCAACGGGGTATTCCATACCGTGTGACGTCACATCTAGTTTAGGAACTGGGGTGGGGGCGGGGAATTGCCGCTTGGGGACTAGCTGGGTGTCGATCGGTGGGTGGTGAGCAATTGCACTGCACATCATTTGTACATTCCAATCCTTTTATTATTGCTGTTGTCATTTTATTAGTGCTGTTGTCATTTTATTAGTGCTATCATTATCATTATTAGTTGTTTCTTTTCTGTTCTATTAAACCGTTCTTATCTCAACCCACGAGTTTTGCTTCTTTTCCTGATTTTCTCCCCCATCCCACTGGGTGGGGCGGGAGTGAGTGAGTGGCTGTGTGGTGCTTAGTTGCTGGCTGGGGTTAAACCACGACAACAACAGTAGGCAGTTAGGCGAGCTGTCCAAGAAACTGCATCAGAAAACTATTTCAAAGGCACACACTGACGATAGATTTAACAAAGACTGTTCACTCTAAGTTGGGATCACTCAATCACAGTGGTAAACTGACTTGTGAAGCTATTTTTAAAATCCCCCCAAGTTTCATAGTGTAGCTATAAGGTGAGTCAGAATTATTCAGTGAAGAAGCATTAATCATTATTTTCTCTTTGCAATCTGGTATTTCTCTAGGAAAGATATTCCAGTTGTCCCTTTCAAAAGCAGATGGAACAAATAGTTCTTCAGTTGAACTCAAAAGCAAGACTTGTTGTATAGCTGTAAGAAAGATGTATACTAACCTGGGGGCAGTTTCATTCAAAGGCTGTGGTTTGGCCCAGGACAGGTGAGGGCAAGCAGGAAGGGACCGGGGTTTAGGGTCTCCCAAGTGAGCCTCGAGCACCTTTGAGTATCGATGCAAATGGTTACCTGCAACTCACAGCAGAGACAGACTGGGTTACCAAAAGACTGGTAGGATAAGAGTTACTGACATTTGCCTCCGGCTAAACAGACTTGCTGTAAACCCAGGAGCTCTCTACAGTAATGATAACTCGTAACTAAATCTTGGGTTAGAATTAACTAAAGGGTACCTTACAAAACAGTAAGACTGTGCACCTACGATGGTAGGTAATCCAAGTTTTGCTGGCAGCCTGTGAGACAAGACTGAATGCTTTACACGCTCCATAGCAAGTAACTAGAATACCAGGCATCTGAAAATTCCTGCTCTATGAACAGAACATTTTCTTCAGTCAAATCACAACTATATCAGGAGAAATCCCTACAGTAAGTGCTCTCTTCTATAGTAAAACAACAGAATATTGTAGAGCTCACACCAAACTAATGTTACTGGCGTATAACTCAAGGGGTCTGCCTCAGTCTTCCTAAATTCCACCCTGACACTCCCTCAGTTGTGGCTCTGCTTGGTAGTTAAAGCTCTCACCTTCCATCCGCTCGGGGAGAGAGTAGCCAGCTCCCGATGGCGGTCGCTGTCTGTTTTCGGAATGGCTGAGACTTGGTGGCGTCACCCCGTAAGAAGTGTACTGCAGGAGGGAATCCAGGAGCCAAAAGCAATCTGTGGATTTCATTGCCACAAAACAAGATATGCATTATGCTACGTTTAAAATCGCTTACCTTTTTGTTAAGAAGGCTGTAATGACATTTAGAAGTACAATCAGTTTTCCTGGCTCTTGTTCTTCTCCTTCAAAGTTCTAGGCCCAATTTCAGAAAGATGCAACTTTCACCACCCCACCCCCAATACACAAACACAAAAATAATCTCTTCAGTCTAAAAATATCTTCTATTGTGTACCAAATCAGGCTCTTTGGGGGAGTAGGACATAAACCAGGTCTCAAATATGGGAATTCCAGGTTATGCAAGGCCATCCAAGCCCCTGCAAAAATTATGAGGTTTTTTGGTGCAGAAACCCAGGAAGCTCGGAGCTTCTGATATAATTTTTAAGAGGGTAATGGAAAACCAACTATTTTTTTGAAAGGACAAAATAAATACCTTGCAAAGAAAAGTAAGAACAAGGTAGTGTTTTCAGTGGAAAGTTATGACTCATTTGCTTTCCCAAGCTTAAAAAAATAAACAAACAAATGAAGGGAAAAGGTTCTGGCTACATCCCAGCTAAAGCAAAAGCAGTACCTACAACAGCAGCTGTGGTACAGACCAGGCTGGGAGTCAATGCCACAATATACTTGATCATGGTTTTCCTTTGCACTTCAACAGCACATGAACCCACATTTTGATTCTCTCCTGAATTACTACTACCTTAATCCAGAGCTATCCCTAACGAACAAGCAGTCCAGCTAGTTAACATCACAGTTCTCTGAAACTTCCATTTGCAGGAATAGGACAATGCCTTATCAGCTATTTCCATTATATAGTAAACTATTTTTCTCAGAACTGCTTCCCCCAGGAACAGTTGGCTGGGAATGGGAATTAATCTTCATAATCCTGGTGTCCCTTAAACCCTCACCTTTGATTTTTAAAGAGGTCAATCAGATTTTAAGGATTTATAGTCACAAATGTTAGGAATTTACCTCAGTTAAAGCCACCGATGTCTCTGCAGGAGACATAGCTCCTGGTTCACAACTTAAAAGCTAATTTAAAGATTTCTTTAGAGCCTTCCAATTTTTCTTGCTTCACAGGTCACGCTGAAGTTAACAGCATTAGGGAGGTCACAAAGTGTCATTTTCTATTACTTAATTTAAAGCTAGGAATCTTCTCTTATGCTATGAGCTTTCAGTAACCTACAGCAAGCACACAAGGCACTGATACATTGGGTGTTATGGCAACTCATTGGAAGCCACCCAAAGACAGATAAGGAGAAACTGGAGAGCTTTCAAAGAAAAAATGTTTGGGAGAGAAAGAAATGAGCTACAGAGAGAGAGCTCCCTTAGGCAGTAAGTTCCTTCAAACTCAAATAAATTAGGCAAGGGATGGATTACCTAACCCAGTATTTTAAAATGTCAGGGACAAAAGCTTAAAAAAATTATAAATGTACTTTTCATCAGAAAAGGAAAATTCAGGTTGAACATCACGTTCAGTGGAAATGCAGAAAAACACCTCAGGTATTGGATTATCTTTGGCCTCTCGAGCCACAGATCTACCAGCTTGTGCTTTACATGTCATGAGAAACCCAATCAATCTCTTAAAAATTTGAAAAGTCAGATAAGACAAAGTGCTAGAAAAAAGGTTTTATAAGGACCAACCACAGTGTGTAGGCATGAGAATGGCTTCTCTGGGAGCCACAGAAACCACATGCACACACAACTTGCACACTTGCTATCCAGAGTTGCAAACAAATGCTTTGAAAACCCAAACAGAAATTCCTACTTTCTGACATATTTACACCAGCTGGTTTGTGTCAAAGTAGAATAACCTGAAAATAGCAATGCACAACTGAAATATTGAACATTACCATAAATACTCACAGGAAACACTGCAAAGGGAACAAGGCAAACATTGCAAAGGGAACAAGACAAACATTGCAAAGGGAACAAGGCACACTGATGAGCAAACTCAAAAGATAAAATCCATTGTACTACACAAACATTCTGAAAATGCAACTGGGGAAAAAGTGAAGGGATCCCCTAAAGGCCTCCTTACAACTTCAGATCAAGCATATGTAACTGTTAGTGCTTTCTGGAAACAAACACACCCCAGAGAAGCAAAAAAACCCACCAACCAACACCAACCCCCTCTCCCCAACCCCACCGCAAAAAAAACACTCCAAAAACAGCCCCCAAAGCTTGTGGAATGGAAAAATGGGCAAGGGGCCTGGGGGGAGGGGAATGCTCCCATCTATCAGAGGGGCTATTTAATGTGGGGTGCTCTTTTGTTGTAACTGCAGCTTACAGCATTTTCAGTAGAGCTCTGCAGAATTGAAATTAATCCCCAGTTAGGAATATTCAGAGAGTCCCTAGAAAACAGCTACTTCTGATGGGAGCTGTAAAAACCCCATAGGACAGTTGTCAGCTTCAGACAGTACCTTTTTCTGCATGTCAAAGCTTACACACCTTTCTGTCGATGGCTGTCATCCAAGCAATTAGAGTCGCCGTACAAAACAATTCTGCCACCACCTTCAGAAGGAACTTGGTAAAGTCCCAAAATAGGGACATTTTCAATTACAGCAGTCTCCTGTTTTAAAACTTCAAGACCTAAAGCAAAGCACAAATAGATTTCATAGCCTGCAAAGCATCAACATCAACTTACCAGTAAGTCAACACAGCCTACATTCCAAACTTACAAATGCAGCTATGCCACTCTTCATGTCACACATTTATGCAAATGGTTTTCAAAAACTCCATGATGTTATGATAAACATGAAACTGCTCCAAGACCCTGATTATGAAGTTTCCTACTGATGTTAATGTTTTTCTTTCTTTGGTGGAGAAGCAGGAAAAGACTTCATGGCCCGGATTATCTCCAACATTCCTGAACGAAAAATCCTAATATTTTCAGCAACAGGTTTAAAATGAAAATGTTCTGCCTTACAAATCACCTTATGTTGTTTTAGTCCTTCTGCAGAATTCTACAGGACATAGTAGCTGCAGAATCAGCCATCACAGTGCACACTGCTCTTTGCCAACTTACTTTGCTGCCATGCCTACCTATTCCTACAAGAAAATCTACTATGGAACTAACAAAAGAGAACAGTAGAGACATTCCATGAAATCCAACATCTGCCTCTCTGTAAGCAGCAGCTGCAAGACAAAGGCTTTGACTGAACTCATTTAAGGCAGCTGTTCAGGAGAAGCCCATTTTAAAGACTGCTGGGTTTGCATCTCTCTAACTCTGCAGTTGCTAGTTACCCTTGTGCTTCATCTGTTCAGCTTTCAATTCAGGAACAAAGAACAGTATTGTTTAGTAAGGATACCTAAGCCAAAAAAAAAAAAAGAAAAAAAGAAAGACAAAAAAAGAAAAAAAAAAAAAAAAAAAAAAAAAAAAAAAAAAAAGAAAAAAAAAAGAAAAAAGAAACTCATGTGAGTTTTCTCACCTTCTCCTCCACCCCTGCTTTAACCTTTGGCAAATTTTACTCCCTCCTCACCCCAGCTGCTCTTTGAACTGGCAGGCAGAGCCAGTTTTCAGTACATCCAGCCCCACCATTGTTCACAGATCTGCTTGTCAGCCTTTTCTGAAACACTTCTACCTGTACTGTAAAGAGTAATTTTTAAAGGAGTATCATTGAAAGGCCTGCCTCTAAAAGCCCTGCAAGTATCCGAATAATAAACTGGCAACCTAAAAGACATGTTTGCGAGATATTTACAGTTATAACTGAGATAATCGATGAACAGAGAAAAAATGAAAAAAGCACAGGAACCTTTCCAGTATGAATGGGTAGGTGCAGAAAAACCAAAAGGACACCTGGCTATAAACTTGCCATTTGTACCTTACAAATCCATCCAATCATTTTATCTCCTGTGAACTGAAAGCTCTAATAAACAGCATGAGTGAAAACACCCCAATTCACGAAGGAACTAAAATGAAGTTTAGAAAGCTGTTTTTAGGGTAAAGGTTTCCCGCCTCTAACACCCATTTCAAAAAACAAAATAAGACAAATTTCAAATACTACGTATTTAGTCTCCTTTACTTGAGATACTGCCTTTAGATAGCAGAAGCAAAACACAGAGCTCTTTTGCTTCATGAATTGTAATGAAAAGGATTCAACAGAAAAAACAGGTCTAGCAGGCTACCTCCAAAAGGCTCACACAGATCAGCTCCTTACTGTTCCAGAAGATTTCTCCACTAGGTAGTCACATCTACTGCACATTGTAAGTCAAAAATACAATGAACTTGCTGATCTTCTCTAGCAGCTGCTGGGTTATATCAGAAGCTATGCATGCGCTTCTGCTCACACACTCAAACCCTCTACACCCACATACACGAACCTGACCTGCAACACGCTAACAGTTCCGGTCATTTAGTCCTACACAGCACTTTCTACAGGCTCATAAAAAATGCGTCTTTTTTTTTTAAATGGCCTGCTGCTGTTACAGTTCTGAATTATGACCTCACAAATGAAAAGATATTCTGATAAAACTGAAGAGAATGGATATACAGAGAACAGATCCCTCAAGTCTGAGAGCATAGGCTTTCTGCATGCCTAAAATTTTCCCTTATGAAAGTCTAGCAGGTTACATTTTGTCTACCAAAATTTTCCTTACCTTTACCCTTAGATCACCACAGCTACCACAACATTCACACCAAATTTGGCAATGATTAGGGGATATATTTCAGTAGCACTTGAAATTTGTGAGAAACATGGACAAGTAACACAATTATGACACAATCCCCTCCCCTTTGAAGATGCATGACACACATACACGCAGATGTGTTTACATGCAGCAAACATAATAAAAGACTGCATATATACACTTGGATATTGCTGTATTATATAAAAATTATATACAGAGTCATATTGCAGCTGCCTGATAGGCATCCAACTACATATTCTAGGCAAAACAAAAAACAGAAAAAAGACAAGGAAGCGCATACCTTGATCCTTGAAAGTCTGTGCAATGACAATGCCATCTTCTGGAAACTTTGCAATACTGCATCCTGATGCGTAATTCACTGAAAGACATCACAAAATTGCAGTTTAGACTAGAAATGACACTCCCTCCCTTCCCACCATATTCCAGTGAGCTGTTAAAACAAGCACAGCAGAAAACATTCCCGGGAACATTGCTCTGAATTTGCATATTTTGACCAATATGTGTATTCACAGAGAAGGTATTTCTAAGCACAGCTTTTGCAGGTTCACCTTTACATAATGCTTTCAAATATTTCCATTTAGGAGACTGACATTATCTTTTTTGAACTGAAAAACTTAAATCAAATGCCATGAGAAACACAGTATTTCACACTAACAGCCATTATTTATACTACAGAGAACCAGAGTCCTTCAATCAATGCTGGTGAGCATATAAAGCCCTCAACGCTGGTGCCTTCTCTTCTCACATTGTGCTGGTTTTGGTTGGGACTGAGTTAATTTTCTTCATAGTAGCTAGTATGGGGCTATGTTTTGGATTTGTGCTGAAAACAGTGTTGACAATGCCAAGATGTTTTCCTTACTGCTGAGCAGTGCTTACACAGAGTCCAGGCCTTTTCTGCTTCTTGCCCCACCCCATCGAGGAGGCTGGGATTACACAGAAGCTGGGAGGGGACCCGGCTGGGACAGCTGACCCCAACTGCCCAAAGGCCTATTCCCTACCATACGATGCGGTGCTTGGCAGGAAGAGCTGGAGGAAGAAGAAGGAAGGGGGGGACGTTTGGAGTTACGGCATTTGTCTCCCCAATTAAGTGTTACCCATGATGGAGCCCTGCTTTCCTGGAGATGGCTGAACACCTGCCTGCCCATGGGAAGTGGTGAATGAATTCCTTGTTTGGCTTTGCTTGCATGCGCGGCTTCTGCTTTACTTATTAAACTGTCTTTATCTCAGCCCATGAGTTTTCTCACTTCTACCCTCCTGATTCTCTCCCCCATCTCACTGTGAGGGAAGTGAGCAAGCGGCTGAGTGGTGCTTAGTTGCTGGCGGGGGTTAAACCGCGACCCATACACTTTCCAAATGAACCAGTCAGAAGACAGATTTGGAAACAAAGCATGAAAACATCAAGTGACTTGGTCAGATAAAAAGAAAGAGTGGCTAGACCTAGAAAGTCAGAAAACAGTAAGGTCAAAGACCTGTGGCCTAACCACAGAGTTTGAACTTGAAACCAAACATACTCGTTTGAGGGGGAACAATTCAAAAGATTACAAGAACAGGAATTTGCAAAACATCTCAGGACGTTGTGATGCATGTCTAAATTGGCATATTCCAAGGAAAAAGTTCCTATTAATTTTCTTCCTCCAAAATTTCCAATTTCCACGTAATTGCAAAATTAAAACCAAAGGCTTCACCTTAGCAACTAACATTTACAGTCCAGACAAATACAGACACACTCCAATAATACTCTTCAAAGTATCAGCACCTGGAATGCAAGCCTAAGCTGAGTACATTCATTATCTGGTCTGAAATTTTTTCACATACAGTCTACAAAGGAAGGAATAATTTAAGCATGCCTATGAGACTCTTTGCACTGAATCTGAGTGGTTCCCTTGACTCTCACTCAATCTCATTCTCATAGAAACTATTTTCCAAACAACACACTGTAGCCTGCGTAGGCAATGGACTCCAGTACTCACTCTCATGATTTGCCATGGTAAAATCACCTTCATACAGCCCATCACTAAAGGCCATATTCCAGACAGAAAGCAGATCATTGAGAGCTGGTATATTAGCACCTCCAGTATCGGGCATCCACCACTGCCTGTAAAAATTACAGCGTAACACAGTTTATTAGTATACAGAATATACTCCTAGAGTTTGTGTAATGAGAAGTCAGGTGTCTTCCCGCATGCAGGCTTTTTCAGAGTCACTTAAACAATGAACTACATCTCAAAGCCTTATTTAACTCCAGGAGCATGTGAGCAGCTGTCTCTCTTTGACACCAGTGCTTTTGAGCAAAAGTTAAGTAATACTAACATAAAGTTCTCAGCGCAATTCAGTTCCATGGAAAACTTCAATTTGCTAGAAAGAAATTCAGTCTTATGCTCTTTGTTTGGCTAAGATGAGGCAAAAACGACAGTCATGTAACCTGCTTCTCATTTTTCTAATGAAGCAAAACACTAGTTGCTCACGAACTGCAAACAGATCTTTCCAGCTTAGCAGTAACACAAAACAGGCTGACAGCTACAGTAATTATGACGGTCTCTATCACCACTGGTGATATTGATGTATTTTCTCTTCATATGATACACTGGAATAATTTCAATAATGGGTGCACAACCTGGCAGTACTGTTTGCAATGCACATATTCTTTCTAATCTGCTCCCCAAAAGTGAAAACACAACCATTTTCCTTTGTTTGTCAGTCTCTAATTTCTTACTTCTTTTCATTGTAAATGTTTTTCTTAGCTTTAAAAGATTACATTACCATAGAGGCCTTCGCAGTCATGATAAAACAGGTAGTTATTCTCCTTAAGCTGCAGCTTAAGGTCAATTGTGTTCTTCAGGTAGTCCATTCTTACAAGTAGCATGCAAGTGCTGAAGTACAGCATATCACATTTGGGATTTTTAGGGTAATATGTGCATAAAATGGCAATTCTATGGCATTTTATTTCCCAGAGAACTGACATAAATCAGTACCTTGTGTTTTCATCATAAAACTTGACTTTTCTCATCACGGATGTGTTGTACCAATCACTAAACACTATAAGTGAAAGTCCATTATCAACATCCCTCCTCAGCTTGGTGATCTCTTCAGGAAAATACTCTTCCTCACTGTCTACCATCAGTAAAGTCCCTGTGTGTATAAGCAAAAACAAGAGTTCACCAGGCTGACAACTGTAATGTTATCACCATTCACACAACCCACGCAGAAGTCAACACAAGTGCATATTTTGCACAATATCTGGTCCATGTGCCCTGCTCTAGCAGCTTACCTAAAGAAGTCACATTTAAGGATGGGAAACACAAGACAATTCAGTTTACAAATGTATCCAAAAATTAGTTTGGCAGCACAGTATGCTTTTTAAGGGTGTTACTTGTGACTTAAGCTTGTGTGGTCTCATGAACTGAATGCCCACATATGTCAGGTGTGTATTTTGAAGTTTGGTCTCACCCAAATGCTCCATAAACCAAGCCAAACTGTGGCAGAAGAGGACAATCAGGAGATTCACTGCTGATACAAACTAAAGTGCTAATGTAGATGTACCCTAGTCAGAAGGTTTTTCACTGCTCCACTTCTAAAGGTACAGCGCTCACCACTGCAGATTTGCAGCCAAGTAGACAACAATTATTATGAAACTTGGTTTGATTCAGACCTTGAAAACTACAGCTGCATTTTAGTAGACCTGACTAAAGTGCCGTTGCCGCTTTCATATAACCCTCTCCCACTGCTGTGAACAAGCAAGCACAACCTTCCCTGCATCACTGAAAAACACAACCAGAAAAACACACTTTTATTCCCTGAAAACATGTTTATGCTTTTAGATTGCTTCTAAGTATCAAGCCATTTTGCTTCTTCACTTTCTGATTGCCCAGAGAGGTGGTGGAATTTCCATCCTCAGAGACAACACAAATCTCGACAGGATGATACCCTGACCAATCTGATAAACCACTGATGCTGGCCCCGCATCTCACGGTCCCTTGCAACCAGGCCAATTCTACGAGTCCAGGTAGTCTGTATTTGGAAAGCCTTCTGATAAAGATCCTGTAGAAACCATGTTAATGACATGGACAATGGGACAGAGTGCACCCTCACCAAGTTTGCAAACAATACAAGCTAGGGAGAAGTGGTAGATGGACCACAGATCACTGCATTTTTCACCCCTCACTTCTTCCCATTGAGGAAATTCTGGAAGCCCAACAAACTACAAATCAAATGAGGTACAATGTAATGGTGAATCAGAGAAGAGAGAAGTCCCCTAATGCTGCTCTCTATCAACTATAAAACTGGTGGTCTCAGAAGAGAAACTATCTTGCTACTTTTTTTAAGGGCTACCATTTTTATATCGAGTTGCACATCCACTGAACTCAAAAAGCAATGGTGAGATATTTACTGAAGAATCAAGATGAACAGAAGATTACTACTGACAACATTTCTAGAACTAGAAAACTGTCAGGAGAATGCACCCTCACTTTACAGTCAACTGAAGAACATCCCAGCCCAAAAAAGAAGGTCTTGTTGGGGCATACTGGAGCAGAAAAGAGCATGGCCTGCTTGGTTTGTCCCCTGCCTGGCAAATCTATCAAATCTCCTGCCTGATGAACACAGAAGAAACAATCCACATACTGCTTTGCTATCACATATGGTTGGATGGAATACCTTCCCCAGTCTTTTGTCTATCCACAAAGATCAGTGTTTTAAAATGCCACTCCTGCAGGAAAAAAAAAACCAACCAGAATGGGCACTTTTGATTTTAGTCTGCTATTCACATCATGCTTCAGTCTGACTGTGCCAAAATCTTTTGGCTAATACAGTTCTGCCTTTGTGGGACTGAATACAAAGGGGCTTTTAACACACTCAGAAGTGGGCTTTCCCTCTCATTTTGTCATGATAAGGACAGAAAACTGCACTAATTCTACTAGACTCCCAAGCAAGCTTCTGCAGCAACACTTCACACAACTAAGTATCAGCAGATAAATAATAAATACACCCACTGTTATAATATTTTTCTACTACCATGAGAATTTTTCTTTGTGCTCCCACAACATTTTTGGTCTTCCAAAGACCAGGCCATTTTAGGAAGAAGCTAACAGCATGGAGAACAAGGCAATTAACTCATGCTTACCATATTGACTTGCATCAAAACATGTAAATGGTGAACCAAGAACCTCAACAAAGTACCCCATGCTCCTTAGGTGCTGGTACATGTCCCTGAAGTTTGTGTGGATATGGTCACCATTCCTTAGGAAAAGAGAAAAGTGTTGAAGACATCTCGCAAAATTCTTCACAAGTTACACTGGTTCCAAGTACTTACAGAGAAGTTAGATATACAGTTAAAGCTAGAGATTGAGCATGTTCCCTTACAAAGCACAATTCTACATGTTCGCGTTGCACCAGAGAAACACTACTTCATTAAAGCCTGATGCTCTTCACAGGACTTCCTCCTCACAAAAGAGCCAGTAAGAGCAGTTTTAACTACTAACTGGAAGAAGCACATAGGTCCACCTGTAAATAATTGCTGAAACTCAGCAGAGAGTTGCTGTCCATTTGGCACATCTGCATGCTCCAAGTAGCTTTCTAAAAGGCTATGTCTTGGTGACTAACACAATTAATCCTCACTTATACACTGTTGTACGATTCTTCCTATGGGTGGTTTCCATGATGAAAGAACACAGGTCGGCTGAGACTCGCCCTGCTTCGAAGACAGTCTCCCTCAACAGACAAAGGATTTCTTCTTTAGGATTCAGTCTTTCAAATTTCTCATGGTTTTTTGATAAGTGAATGCTAAATTGGCTAATAAAGTGCCCCCCTTAACTTCCTGGGAGAAATTACATCAGAAAAGAAAAATGCTACACTTTGAAAGCCAAACAAAAATCTCAGTGTCTTAAATGTGCATTTTAAAAGCTTTTCATTTCATGTGAATAAAACCATAGAGCACAAAAAAAATCCTGCACCAAAAGCATGCATTTTCATGGATTTCTCAGAAAAGATAATCCCACACCACACTGCAAAAGGCCAGAGCTCTCTGGCATTCAGTAAAGTTATCCCGTATCACTAACACACAATCACGAAATACTGATTTAATAGAACCTGAGATAAATACCAATCTAACGGGTCATTCTTCATTCTCAAATTATCCCTGGGGAAGTATCCTGGTGGATAACGGAGATTATGATATTGATCCCAGAGGACTCGCTTACTACGAGGTGGAGTAGGAATAATCTTCACTTTTATTGGAAGCTTCACCGTTGAAGTCTGCTCTGCACCGTTCTTAGACTGCAGGACAGAACACACTATAGTGAAATCCTTTTTCCCCACGGGAACATTCACCATTTAACTGTGGATTGTAAAAGACCAAAAAAATTGAGGTATCAAATCTACTTTTAGTCACCTGTGCCAGCTCTGGAGACAAGGAGATGATTTTTGCTTTAAATCACCATAGTATTTTTTTCTGCACTCAACAGTTTGTATTTATGCTCAGAGTATAAAATACTTAAAATATGTTAAAACTGTGACTTGTTTCAATTGTTCAAAACCTTAAAAACTTCTCAGGAACAATTAAGCATGGTTCTAGAAGAAATAAATTTAAGTAATCTCTTTTTCAAAACACATTACTTACAATTCACAATAAACAAATGAAATTATGAAGTCAGTCTCAAATAGAGGTTTTCTGATTCTAAAGCATATCCAGTTCACGGGTTAATGCTGTTCTCGACTATAAAGATCATTATTTGTACCCTTCAGTTTCTTGACCCCAATCTAACTTATGCTTCAAATGACAGCACCAAAGCAACCCCTTAAAAAGAAGGTATTTGTTTATCGGAATGCAGTTTTAATAATTATTAACACAGAAAAACCAAAACGCACAGAACTTACTTCATTTTCTGCAGGGGATGATACTGTGATCATAACATGACCTTGAGCAACGCCTTCCCAAGATGCTGCTTTCTTTGCTACAGAGATGGAAATTGCTAAGTATCCAGACCAAGGCCACAATACAGGGGAATAGGAGAAAGCCACTTCGATATTATCCCCATTTTGGGGAAGATAGGGTTGCCAGTCTGGCTGTGAAATGAAGAATACAGGACACTGGTAAAACAGTATTTGCAGTCACTAATTTTTGCACACAGTCCTCTTCCTCTGCACAAAGAAATAACAAATCTTAGCTTTTCTGAAGATTATGTAAAATTTTAAAATGTCCACAAAGTCCAAAAGGTTGGTGTTGTGTCAGTGAATCAACCTAATCATGACAGCCTTAATTATCCGGACTATAGGCTTTTCAGAGGCAGGACTCTCTAAGAAGCTATCTGAATAGCATGCTGCGTAAGTGCACCTGTTTTAACGTTTTGGGGTCCTGTGCAAAAATATATTGGTAAGAACACAAAATTTCGTTTTGGTAACAAAGACAGTTAAGGCTGCAACAGGTGCAGCCAATTACATCAGCTGTGTCTGAGTATTACCATAAGTTAATGATGTTGAATAAGAGCTTCAATGCCCTTTAATGTAAGCTTAAATCTAAAACAGACCTCAGGATTCACACTAAAATGTTGAAATTAAGCTCATTTACATTGGCTAGAGTTTTGGGATAGGTGCCTTATTTAACTTGTATCAATTCCCAAATCCGTTCTGCATTTAAACATACTTAAAAAAAAAAAATAAAACCTCCCTAGTCAACCAATATACTCAACATCACTGCTGTAAGAGAACAGGTTTTGCAGCAGACCTTGGTAAGTCAATGCATTCGGGTCATTTTGACCCATGGAAGAGGCATGATTTATAATGTCAGGATTCTTTATGGAGATTACTTATGCTCCATTTCTCTTAAAAAAAAAAAGAGGAAAGTCTATCCAGATTTTAAATGCTATCAGAGAATACAAAGAAATCTTGAAAACTTATAGACAGCTCATGTTGACAAATCCTTTAAAATCAAACATTTTGCGCCTCTTGCTCTCAGCAGTAAGAAATCTGATTTGCTCTATGAAATTCATAGCTAAAATAGTCTTTTCTGGAAATCTTTTAGCAACATTAATAGTCACGATGTGGAACAATTTTAAGTCTTACCTTGTCTACAATTCTCCCAGTGACTCCCATACCATTAAGGATAGTAACATTAACAATGGTTGGCATCCCTCCATAATATATGGGCTGAGAACAATAGGGCCACATGTAGGGACATTCTGTCAAGTCAATATAGCTTGGACTCAAACTACCGCAGGATGGAGGAGGTAAAATTAAAAAAAAAAAAATTAATCAAGAAACAGAAGCACATGCCGCTATACATAACTATGAAAAAATTACAGATAAAACATGCCAGTCATAGTTACTCTATCAAGCTCTCACCTTGCTTCCCAAATCTGCCCTCAAGTCTTCTTCCCTCCCCCTCTATTTTTTTTTTTAAATTTTTAAGTTTTGTGAAGAGATTTTTCACACACAAAAAAAGAAACTTTTCAGCACAGTGAGAATGTTCTTATTCTCCAAAGTTAGATTTTAAGTACTTTTCTATTGTGTTCTAGGTTACATTAGTCATAATATCTGAGGCTAGCAGAGAAAGTAAATTTAGCTCTCATAGACACTTCAACCCCTACACTGCTATAACTTAGGCAGAAAATACTTTGACTTTTGATCCATTCTCTTGTCAAAATTCATGCTTCAGGATTACGTAAGACCTGTGCAAGTTCTCTCTGTTGCATAAGCACAGGTTGCTCAACTGAGTTACACATGCATCACCTGCTCTCTTAAAAGAAATACAGCAGATTATAGTGTATCATTGATTAATTAAGGATTAAAATTAACCTGGCCTGTGGTTTATAGCTGTTGAGGATCTGATAAGCTCTCAGGAGATCCAACTTGCCATGTCCTTGTTCAAACATGTTGACTCCAGGAAGTCTACGTGCTGATGCAATAAGTGCCTGCTTCATACTTGCTGGATTCACCATTTCACGCTTCTGAACTGTGCTGAAACATGAAACAATAGACAACATTAGGTGGCCTTTATTGTAGTTTCTATTTCTAGCTAGTCTTGTTTACCATTCTGCCTTAACAGTAATTTGATTTAAAGAAAATGCAATCAAAAAACAGTTTGTTGTGGGTAACATCTTCTGCTCATATTTATCTATTATTACTTGATTTCTCACTGGAACAGCTGAAGAAGAGTGACAAGTTTCTGACACATTTCTCTTAAAAACTAATATTACATGAATTTTTCTCCTTACAATGTGCTCCATGACCAGCAGTCATTACAATCAGGGAAGTATCTTCATATGCTAAATAAAATATTCTGAAAATCAAAGCCCCTGTAACTGAAAACTTGCTGGTATCTTTCGCAACATGACCCTTCTGGGGGGTGGGGTGGGGGGGGGGGGATAACTTTCTTGTTCAAAGAAAAATGCACCATTTTATGGAGCAAATATGATAACTTTGAATTTTTGCTGTGTTTCTCAAATAAAGGTTTGTCTCATCCTTAGGTAGTAGCAATGACAAACACAAAGTACAGACTTGCAACTCCCACCTTCCTTTCAAGTTCTTCATTGCGCAACAGATGACTTATGCAACCAGACAATAGCCATAAAACCCTAAACCCTATAAAATTTACAAGTACTTAGATAATTATCTGCTACAGGTGCCTACTTTGAGCAGCTGCTCTTCTACAACACAATTGACAGAGGCTCAGCAAATCAAAATTATTAAAAAATGTGACAAAATTAGTTCATAATACTCGTCTCCCTAGTTATATTTTCAAAGACGTAACTACTATTCAAAACAGTTCTCAAGTTTTTTCCCAGGAAACTTAGAGCTAGTCAGATAAGGTAATGTCCCAGGCAGAAGAACCGTGATTTTATTTTCTGAGTTTGTTTTCCTACATCTAAACACAGTTTAGTTTTATTTGGTGGGTTCCTTTATAGGGCCTTTTATGACCCTCCTCCATCAGTATATTTTTAGAGATTCTGATTTAAGTCTTACCTCACTAACAAAGTAACAGCACCTGCCACCACAGGAGATGCTACGCTTGTCCCAGAGAGCGAGCGGCATCCACCTTTCATACCAGAACCTCTCACTCCAGAGCCGTAAGTAACAATATCAGGCTTCACTCTACCATAACCTCCAGGCAGCTCCTGTGAAAGAAACAGACAGATTATTGCCCTAATACATAATGAACACTGGTTGCTTCATTTGGGCATTTAAACTAACTGCAAGTCATTCATAAGTAAAATTATCAACTAAATTAGCTGAGGTGCAGCATCATGGAATAGCAAGTAACACCTAAAGAAGGACTCAAGCTGTTAATGACAAGTTCTCAATCTTTCAACATTAACATTACCGTCAATTACTCTAGCATCTATGCTAAGCATGAAGCCACTGACAAAATTATAACCACACTGCTACCTGGCTAATGGATGAGAGGCAACACAAACAGAAACATATAATAGTCCCCCTAATCAATATCATAATGCAATCTCATCTGAAATCATGTATGCAGTACCTGTCACTTCAGTTCAACAGGCAAGCAAGTGTAATGTTACACGTAGCATCTAGAAATCCTAGGATTTTTAAACTAAAGGAAGGACAAGAGCAGGCCTTCATTTTTGCAGATTTAACCACACAGGCAAGTCCTTGCCATAAATCAAAGGGTACTGGACATCTTACAAATACATCAAGAATGTTAACAGTGGTCAAGACTAATGATGGGAAACCCTGCAAAGAACATTAAGCTTCTTGCTTAAAGACTTACAATCTCTTAACTATTCTGATCTTTGATGAAATGTTTTATCACTGGTTACTCCAATACATACCATCTACATAGTACTACCCTTTCAAAAAAGCTTCCTTTTCCAAGGCCCTTATTTTGGCTGCAGATGTGGCTGGCCATAGTCAAAGTATCTTACCCAAGTGGTCATTCCCCTAGATGAAAAGCGAGCTATATTATCTTCAAAGTCAATGCCACCTACTCCAATTACATCCATCTGGTCAGCAGGGTTATTGAGAGTCCTAGAACAAGTTGGGAGATAGGAAGACAAAAAAAAACAAACCCAAACCAAAACCACTCCAAAGCCCAAGACACAGTCATAAGTTTATCCTGATAATGAACACGCTACCATCAGATTTTTGTCAGACACTCTTTTTAACCTCCACAGAAGCAAATTTTGGTCCTACTTGATACAGTTATACTTTACAAGTCAGAGCAACTTTTCAGGCAGTTAGTAACTCAGTAAATACCAAACCATGTATCTTGAAGATAAAATAAAATCTGGTTTTAGGCATTTATTTTAGAAATACACCACAAATCATTCTGGCTTGATCCCTTCTATATTCCTTAAGCCCAAGATCAGTACCCAAAGATGTCTGCTCACACTAACAGGGAAGTGTCAGGTGGAAGTACTGCCATTCTTCTTTTACTGACTTTCCACTGTTTCAATGAAAAATATTTAACTAAGTACTTCACAAACTGCTGTACTACTACAGCAAGTGGTAAGTACAGTGGAAAAGAGTTTAACTTGAGTCACTTTCTATAAACAGATTACAGAAAAAAGGAGGAGGGAAAACTTCCTGACCAAGCACAACTACTTCCAAAAACATGTAATAACAACATATTTGCTTTTCTTTGAAGCGGTCATTGAAACTTACCCATACAAAGGGCCGTCATTGCCAATAGCAGAGACCATGATGACGTTGTTAGCTGTCAGTTCCCACACCTACAAAAAATAATGTTTATAATAAGGCTCTGCCACCAAAAAAGACTTTTCTAACAAACGTACACTCCATGGGGCCTGACATAAGCAAATGATTAGACCAACCCCTCTTTCTTACTGAGACTTATAAAATACTTCTCACTGCTATACTCAGTATTAAGCTCCAAACTTTCTTAAGATTATGTGACCAATAACCCAGCCTTGACAGCAACACTGCTGATAGTATGTATTTACGTCACACCAAAGGAAAAACTCCTGTCCATAACAAAGCACTCCAGATGCCAAAGTCAAGTTATTCTGACTCCCCTCCAGTAATACTCTGGGGAGAGTAGTGAAGTCACTGTCAAACTATATTTCAGTGCAGGTTATCATAATAAAAAAGGAAGAATTTCTATGCCTCAAATCCCTTAATTACCCTTTATGAAGAAAGGTTTTATCCTTTTTTAAAATGTAAATTAATTAACTTAGTGCTTTCAAAGGACAGATCAACAATTCAAGGAACCACGACATTTACAAAGACAAAAATCTAATTCTGTCTTATCCTGGAATGAATCTCTTATCACATAGCTGAATCAACTACCTGTACTTTTTACCTATTTGTTCTTAAACAATTTGCTGCTTAATTCACGCTATACATATTTTTACTATGAAATAAATTAACCATGCAGAGATTGGGAAAAAAAAAATAAAAAGGTGGATTTCAGTTAAGCTTCTTGTACTAAGGGCCCACTTAGTTGCCTTCTTGGGGGTCACACTTCCTAGCAGTACATACAGCATTTTGTAAAAGGGCATGCTTCCATAGTTCTGTGAATATCTGGGTTGTGTTTGGGTTTTTTTAATCCATTCCTTAAATATATTCCTAAAAGCCTCTACACTGTACAAAATTTCTCATGCAAATGAAACTCCACAGAAACTGTCGGCAGCACCAGATCCTGTCAGCAGCTGTGGCAAACAAGTAGCTCTGCAAGACTGACATTTGTGTGATTGATATAAATGCCATGACCACGTTACTGCCTCGTATTAACCTTGTCAACAAACGGATGATCCATGAAGTCTGGCCCACCAATACTTAGATTCAATACATCTATCTTCTTTAAAATTGCATAATTAAAGGCATCCAGAAACCAAGATGTATAGGAGACCTATGTAAGAAAGAGGGGGAAAAAAGCTATCATTGGAAAATCCAGTGATTCCACAACAATACAGACTTCAGACAGAGAGGAGAAACAACACCAAAATAAAGAACAAAAGTGACAATGGTCTCCTAGTATTTCTAGTGCTCAGTACATTTGAGTGATCGCTCCAACATTATACAGATCAGACTTCCACACATTTTTTCTGAAAAATATACCAGATTTGGAAACTGTAAGACGTCTTGTAGTAAGTCTCTTTTAAACAGAAAGATGTATCCTTCCCATTTATCAAAGAAAGTATGTCAACATTTACAAGTACTTGTAATATTCCCAAAGGAAAGGATTAATACAGCATTAATCTGGAAAGGCAAAAATTGAAACACATGTAAAATAGCTACCTGGTTATTGGTGAACACTCTAAAAATGTGCAGTTCTGCATTTGGAGCAAATCCCTGGCATTCTCTCATGCTGGCTATCACACCTGCTACAAAAGTCCCGTGGCCTAAACCTATCACAGGGAGAAGCAAACAAAATGTTAGAAGACAAACCATTTCATTGTCAAGGATTTGTACTGTTAAACACTGCCTATACCAAAAATCACATCAATCTAAGACTTTACAACAACCCACAAACACCGGGTTCAGTCCTAGTCTTCTTGAATCACATTTTGCTACTGGGTTCAGTGGGGCCAGAATTTCCAGCACTGTCTAGCCAGCTAGCCAGCTGATGAAGCTTTTGAGTGACACACTCTCGAGTCTATCCGCTCCTGATTGCTACCAATGAAATCAAGAGCCACACAAAGCAATCATGAGAGAAAAAAGTTATTTTGAAAAATGCAAGTCACAAGGCCAACGTGTTTTTACATAAACTTCTTAAAAGATTTTTATCCTGACTCTGCAATAAACATATTTTGTTAAGGATAAAAAAATAAGACAAGAAAAGACATTTTTTCCTCCCCTCAAACAATAACTTAGCTTTCTGCTTTCATGTGCATTATATTTCTGTGCTCCAAATTTGCCAGTTCAGCAACGATCTGGGCATAGAACTAATAGAAAGTGCTACAAAAAGCAGGTTCTGCAATGCAAAGAAATACTACCCACAATAAAACTATGGAGATGCACACAAGACTGAGCAAAATATGCATATACCTTGAACTCTGAAGGGATTAAAATGACTCACTGACCCAGACTGTATGAGGTTAATAATCTGTGAAAGCATATGGTCAGGGCAAGTTAGGGTCAACATATGAAAAAGGAACACAAACATACTGCAGAAAATAAAAATTTCTCTGGAATGTTGATAGGCATGAGCCAGCACAGTGTTTGTTGGTGAAAACTATATAGATTAGAAAAAATTCACACAAAGGTGCCAAAACTCTGATTAGTTTAGGACTGCACAATAAAGAAGGAAAATGCTCTCCCTCAGAAGTATGGAAATATGTATGCACTGTAAAACAACAGAATACATAAAAAGGAATAGGAAAGAAACAGCTTTGTGGGGTTTGCTCTCACCTCCACCTACTTTGACAACATATTTATGCCTGCATAATGTCTTCTTGCCCTGACATTTTTCAAATGCTATGATGAAACGCCACACATGATTCAAAGGAGACTTACACAACACCCTCCTGGAACCTTAATACTCTTTGTTGAATTTGGTATGAGTATAAAGTGCTCGGGACACTGCAAAATTAAGCTCAAGCTCTCAAGATACAGAGTTTCAACAGATGTTAGCACCACAGCATCAATGGCAGTTTTACAATGGAAAACAGAACATGTCAGCGTCAGGAATAATTGGACAATTGTGCATAGCAACTCACCATCATCCAAGGTTCTCTCATTAGTCCAGTTTGTTCTCTCCTTTACATTTTTGAAATGTGGATGTTTCTCACTCAGACCAGTGTCAAACACTGCTACTCTTACACCAGCACCTATAATAGAAAAGCATCGTTTTTTCTGATTCAGCTTCATAGCAAATCTCTCAAGTCAAAGAAAACTTTTATGTTTAATGTTGCATGCAATTTACAAGCTCAGTAAGTTATAAAGAAAACATACTCCAATTCAGAAATTCAACCACAGATCATAAATATGACCAACTTCTCTTAAGTACAGTACACACATACACAAAAGAACACTCCATAGGTATAAAATGCACCTCAAAACAAAGTATTTCTCAACCTTTCCAGAACTGGCACCCAATGAGAGATTAACACATAGGAGCCAATTAGCCTTTCATTACACTTCACTTGTTTTTTCAAAGGAGGTAATTGTTCTAAGCCAATAGACAAAAGCATACCTGTGTAACCCATCTGCCAGAGGACATCTGCCTGCAAGGTCTGAGCAACTTGGCGCGGGATAGCTCTCAGCAAACGCCTGCTTGAGTGTCGACCTGTTGCATGCCAGAAGCCAGAACCTAAAGAAAGACTTGCTCTTCTCAAGGGACGAGACGACTGCCATTTTTGAGTCCATCTGGTTTCATTGCAGTGCAACATTGGATCAGCTATGCAGAATGAGGATTAAGAAAAGAAAATACAGTCTGAAGAAAACCAAAAAAGATTCACTTTTTATGCAAATATACATATCATATTGTTACAACAAAAATTTTAGACGAGTGAGTATCCATTTTCTCTGACCAAAATCAGTAAAAGCTTCCATTTTATCTACTACGGATATAGTGGTCCATTGTCTCTGGTAACTGACTGCTGCAAAAGAAAAGTTTTTATGTTGTAGTTGGAATCACTGCCATGCTTTAGCAAAGGTATGACAAGACCATGACAATTTTATAGGCAAAAGAATAGATTTCTGTAAATTAAATGAAAACTGTAAGGCACTTCTCATTTGTGCAACACTAAGCTGATGGCCTGAAATAAGGCTAAGAAGACTTTTCCAAAGCAGATCTCATGCAACCACACAGAAAATTACTTACACTCCAAATATTTGAGTGATCGGAAGACCTTCCGCTGAGGTGTTACACGCTTGATGTTTGGGTGATCTTCCAGTGTCAGTACTCCATCTTTCTGTTTCTCATTGATCTGAATAACTTCAAAATCACTAGGATAGTCACTGGCTGGGTTGTTGCGAGGTACAATCCTCCAGTTCTCAATATCACTACTTTTTAGTGCACTTGAAATAAATTTACTTCTAGCTTTAGCTGTGAAGTATCCATTAAAAGCCACAATATACTCTGGAACAAGAGTACAACTTATCAGAACTGATGTATAAGCAGCTTACTCATCCATTCACATCACAAAGGTCCAAATATTTCTTTTTTCCCTTTATCCAGAACAAACAATCACAGTTTGAGGCACTTTTTTTGTTGCTTCTAGAAATCTGCAATTTATTTCTGCACTACATAATACCTTTTTTTTTTCCATCAAGAAACCTGCAAAATATGCTAAAAACCTTTGAAACAAGGTAGAATTGTAAATATCATGGAAAGGTGAAACGATGGCGGGGAGCAGGACAGAGGTAACAGACTTACTGTTACATCCAGCAGTACAAACAACTGCTTGATACACCAATTCAATATGCTTCTGGACATGTATGATTTAAAGACATCCAGCCTCTATATGGGATGGAGCTTTAGTACAAACTACTGACACCAAGTACAACACACACGGAGAACGAAGCCGGTCCCAACAGTCCAGTCCTTGATCTGGATTAGTGATTTGTGGACCTCAGCCCCAGTGCACATCACCACATGGTGAACTACACACAGAAATGTCACTACGGACATCCTGCCTGAAAGCACGCAGGTGCACACACAGCTTCACTGCAGAAACATGGATACCTGAGGCAGTAAGCGGGCACAGGGTCAAGGCATCCTACTGCTATCCTCTGCCATCTCAGCAGTAGTATCTGCCTCACTTTGCCTTTTGTCTGCTCCCCTCACACTTATCTTTACAATTTTCCCAACTTTTTCTTGACCAAAAAAACCCATAGAGATTTCTTGCCTTTCTCATCCCTTCAAGGCCCACCTGTGGTTACATTTCATAAAAGAGCCTCAACCATACCACCGGCCAGGTCCAAACAAACAGCTGCTAAACACACCAAACTGACCAGACTTGCCCACCTGAGCCTTCACACTTCATTTTCACTTTTAACATACTCTTTATTTCCTCCTCTCTTTCTTCTCTTGTTCTTGGAATCTTGTCTCCAGTTAAACCAAGAACTTTTTAAAAAAACTGTTTCTCTTTTTTAATATAGAGAGTTTAGCAGGCAACATGCTTCTACAGAAACTCTCTGAACATTACAATTGCACAAACACCACAAATCAGTAACATACACTTGAACTTCACAGGGATATTTTTTTTTACTGCTTAACTCTTTATTACCATGCTCCACGACTGTCGAAGTGAATTCCACTTTTAAAGTAAGGCGGGAACATCCGGGACATATGTGAGCCTCATGAGAGGAATTCCCTAGTCTGGTACTGAAGTGTTTTTTGCCACAGAGTAAAATAACAACCAGAACAAACCAGATGTTTGCAAACTTCATGGTCATAGAAGAAAATGGTTTCATTCCAAAAATTCCATATATTCAAATCACAATTTTTTTTCTTTATAAACTAGTTCATTTTTACTTCAGTAAACGTTGCTTTCACTGTGCTGATGAAGTGGATATTCTTAAAGCTGTGCCCAAAGTAAGTAGAGATTTCATGGTCTTTTGAGGTAAAGCCTTATAAACAGGCTCATTTCTTTCTACGCTTCTTCTCCATTTTGTATTAAAGGATTCGGTCACTCAGGATGTGGTAGCTGAGTCCTGTACTCCATTTCTGATGGCAAAGTTAACTCTCTAGAAGAATTAGCAAAGCTGATTGCAAGCCAACCTGTAAGACAAGGCAATATAGAAAATAATTAGATTCACATTTGTGCAAATGTATAGCCTGAAAATCACAAAATATAAGACACCTTTGGCAGCTAGTACTAGAAATTACACGGAAAAAGTTGTTCACGTGTTTCATTTAGTAATTTTTCATGAACGCTCAAGTCTCTTCCTTGCTTGCCCAGAGCACATGCAGAACACTCACACATTAACCTGACAGTAGAACAGGCAACAGTGACAAACAAACTCTACCACCCTTTGTGTAAGGGGAGCAAAGAGAACAAAACAATATGCCAGGCCCGTGGCAAGGAAAAGTAAAGTGCAAAATAAAACACTAACGTGATAAAATGCATCCACAGATACTTGAAAAAGCATGGTGGCTTTTTTCCAGTCAAAAATGTGGCAAATAGAAATTTTGGTATGTCATTTTACACAAGGAGAGTCAAACTCATATGCCAAGGGCTGGTAAGGACAAGAGATACTACAGGAAGCAAACTTTCAGTCCCTGTCCTTGCAAGAGAAAATCAGCATGAAAAAAGTATTTCAAATTTTTTTTGAGGTGGAATGCAAGTTACTACAATGTGGGAACCTGAAAAAATAGCGGCTGGGATTACAGATGTAAAAATGTGAAGTTAAAGGAAAGTGTTGAAAGTGTTTTTCACATGGAGGGAAGTTTCTTCCCTTTGTGTTCCAAGGTGCAAGAAGCATTAGAGAAAAATTGCAATACTAGTATTTTTTTAAATTGCAAACATTTAACCAGCAGTTGATAGATAAAAAGCCATTAAGATATGAGTGAAGAGAAACATTTTTGTCCCGTCTGTCACATGATGCGGAGAAGCAGAGTAGAACTATACATTGCTGCAGTGACCAGGATTGAAAAGTAGGAGCCTTATTAGGGGATTCAGACAATTTAGGAGAATGATGGGCTGATGTCACAGCACAACAACAGAGTGAATCAAGTCTGCATGTGACAGCTATTACTTCATTTTTATTTAACTTTATTTAGCATTCTCAAGTATTTCCTTCTAACAGGGAAAGAATTCCCCTCTATTTCTAGCTGACTGACAACACCATGACAGACTGTAAACTGCTTGCAATTACAAAGTTTCCTCTTCATCCCTAAACTCGACAGTTACAGTACAATGAATGCTGATCTTGGCTGAGCTCTGCCTACCTTACTACTTTGTTGGCTTACAAGTCCTATAGCAATAAAATAATAAATTAACTACACAACTGAAAAAAAGCTCCCACATTCTTATGGCTGATAACAGATTGTACGTAAGCACGATGCTGAAATATGATGGAAACTAAGAGCAAAGGAACAGCACGCTCACAACTTTATTCTAATACCCTTACCGTGTGGAGCTGGATAGGAACCTAAACTTGGCAACGCGCCCATCCCCTGGGACAGCTACACTTGGAGTTACTCCCCGGTTCTTCTGAAGTGAGAGTACCCCAGACCGAGCGACGGGAACTCCGCAGAGATCGCCGGCTGAGAGAAACTCAGAGAGCATCGGCGTGGAGGCGGCGGGCAGCCTCTCTCCGCGGCTTCGGGCAGCCGAGGAGCCGTCCAGTTCAGGGAGCTCTGCCCGGGCCACGGAAGGGGACGCTGGCCGCTGCTCCCGCCCAGCGCCCCACAGCCAGCGAACGAGTAAACTCGTCTATTCTGTGCCCGTTACCGCGGGTCGTTAGCACCACCCGGGAGAGATGAAAGCCCCGGCGAGAGCAGCCGGGCGCCGTGCGGGGCAGCGCCTCCCCGGCCGGGAGAGATGAGAGGGAGGGACAGCCGGACGGAGAGCGGGGAGGGCCCCGCGCAGCAGCCGCCCGGAGCACGGCGGCGGACGAGGCAGACCCAGAGACGAGGGGGAGCGGGCGAGCGAGCACCGGGAACGGCGACTGGGTGCCGCAGGCCCGGGTGCTGCCCGCCCCGCTCCGCGCCCCCCAAAGCTTGACAGCACAGCGCTCCCCCCGGCCCACGCACAGAAGCGGCGCGGCGGAAGCAGCACCGCCGCCGTCCCACTCTCCTCCCCCGCCCGCCGCGCTCACCCTGTCGCCGCCGCCACCAGGCCTGCCGCCGCCATTTTGTGCACTGTTTACCACAGCGCTCTCGCGAGAGCTCCATAACGCCGAGGGCGAAGAAGCGCATGCGCACGGCGCAGAAGGGCTGGGGGGCGCGCATGCGCGGTCGGGTCGCTGCGGCGGTGCGGCCGCGCAGGCCCGGCGGTAACGGACAGTGGCGTAGGAAGCGCTTGCCGCTGGGGCCGGTAGGGACGCCGCGCAGCAGCCGCCTTCCGAAGGTTCTTTGAGAGGCCGATTAGCTAGATGCGGCCGAGTGGGGTCTAATTCCTGCAAGGAAAACTTGACATGTGGCTGTTACCGGTAGGCACGGGTAGGCAGGCCTGAATTTCCCTCTGGACAATAAATTCAAGCATCAGTATCTTCCTACACGGCCCAGCAAATATACTGGGTACCTCCACAGAGCATTCAGTCATGAAGGCTGGGGGCAGTTTCACTATATTAAACATACGGAATTTTTGTTTTGGTTTGTTGGGTTTTTGTTTGTTTTTTTGAGAGCTCTACTCAGCATTTTACGTGATACAACTTAGAATTAAGTTATTTACAAACAGATTTGTACCTAGTCTCTTACTGGATGGGGATGAATACTAAATTATTCTTTACCAAACCTACTCATAAAAGCTTTGTGGGGGACAATCACTATTAAAACTCCAGGTTCTAACATCACCAGTTTAGAGCTACTGTGGAGGAGCAACAGCTACCCACTTCGTAATCGCGACTGCATTACTCAGCAACACAATGTGACTGTTGTACATCCTCCAGTACAGATTTCAGGGAGCAAGCTAGTGTAGTATACTGACCTCCCATTGTCCCCATCGGAAATACAGCACTGTAACACTCAAGCAACAAATACTAGCACAAATGAGGGGAGGACTGCTGCTGTGTAGAAGATACTGCACAGGTATTTAATTGGTTTGGTACTCCAGTATAACACTACAGCAGCAGTACTAACGGGTCCATGATAATATAAAATACAAAAAAAGATTGAAAACATTCTTCTAAGTCGCATGCCTCTTCCAGGTAGCAATTGTGCGTACACAGAAAGGACAGCTTTCCTGACTCTGAGATGTAGAGCCTGCAACACATAATGAGCAGTATATGACACCAGATGACTTCTAGTAAGTACATATGCATAAACATATTTATTTATATAAACAAAAGCATCCAAATCATACCACATCAAAACTTCAGTAAGTTGTTTTTTTTTAATTATCTTAGGAAACCAATCACTATTTTTAAATCAAAACATTATTTCTTCATTATTTTTCTACAGCTAATGTGTTTTTATATTCTTTATTGAATTCTCCAGCCATATTTCAGATTGCTGAAGCAATATTTAAAGTACTATCAAGATCATTCCCACCTGGAGTAAGAAAGCATACGATCTTATCTCCAAATTCCTTTACAGCTCTGTGAGACCTTTTCAGTCATTTAAACAACCTCCAAGTCAATAGTACCTTGCCATACACCTTAAATTTTGAGAAGTTCCTTCAATAACATCATTCGAAAGCAACAACATTTGCACTTAAAACATACAAACATCTGCCTAAACTTAGAAGACAGAAAAGTTATGCAAAACTACATATTAAAGAAACTTAATACAGTTGACTGGGATTGTCTTTTTGAACAGCGTGATTTTTTGGGGGCCCATTTCTAACAGATTTGGAGAATTCTCAAATTCTGTCAACTTTGCAAGTTGACACCATGTAGCCCTATGCAAGAGACAGTCATTTACGGTCAGAATTAAAACTATACCTGCTCCTGCCCAATTACCTTGAAGAGACGGTGAATGGAGATTAACCTCAACAAGACCAGCTCTTTGTCGTGGAGGAAAAGCAGCGGAGGAGCTATTTAATACAAGGATACAGAGAGGATCCAGACTTCTGATGTCCAGGTTACACATAGCTTGTTTAGCAAGGTATGGGTAAGTTGCAGTAAGTCCACAAAGGTTCACTAAACATTTTTGCAGCACTCTGATCAGAATATACTACTTGTTACGCAGGGCATCCAAATACTCCTATTTCACTTTGTGTGTTAAAGCTTCCTTGCGTACAGTTCTGCAAAAATACATTGCAAACCATGCCCAGATCCATTCAGGTAGGTGCTCACCCAATGTGAACTGTGGAGAGGCACAGGGAGACAAGAGAAAAAGAAGAAAGGAAGGGACAGATTAAGATATATTCTATTAAATAAACAAACAGTTTCTCAAGTTGCCACTAAAGCAAGGCAAAACCTGCTTGAACATCAGCAACTAAGCCTTAAATTCAACCCCCTAGAAGTAAATATATTTAGCCATTTTGGAAGTACTGCCCACAGCTGAACAGTTAGGTTCTGCAAATAAATCCCGAAGTAGTTTGTTCAAGTTCACAACAGCAATACTGTCCACTTCCTTTAACTGCCACATCTTGCCAGAATCCTTCCCGTCTTATTTTATTCCTTTTGGACTAATCCCCTCTTCTTCAATTCCTTCTACTTGACCTAATGCTATAGAAAGCCACCTGAGATGCGACCAACATTCATAAAATTACTCTGGAGCCCACAGTCTGCCCCCCCAAATGAAAAACTAACATATGGAGGACCTGCTTCCAGGCAGCTTAGGATAAAGAGGTGGGCTTTTTTTTCTGCTATTATTCCATCCTCCCTGCCCACTCTTCCCCAAAGCAGAAATATGCTCAATAAATTAAGATTGAAAAAAGCTACTTCTGTTCATAGAAGACAGTGAAATGCTTGTCCTATCAGCAACACCCCACGTGAAATGAGATACTCATGTTTTTGAACAAAAAGTTGTCTCTTTCCCATTTTTGCTGGGCATTGCAAGTGGGAATTGGATTCACTCTCTCATTCTAAAAATAAGCATGTCCAAGCATCATTTTCTAAAGCAGAATTAGTGAGAAAATATGGCACAATGCCTTTAAGTCCTACAATAGATATTGCACTTCTTCTGAATAAAAGCATAGTTTTCATTCAGACTCCTAAGAAAGTAAACAGCTTATTTACTTCCGTTGACAAACATGAAATAGTTTAAGGAATTCTATTACCTTTATTGCATGCTTCCAGTAACCAGTAGTCCTTGTGGATAACCCAAGAGTAGAAATAGCATGTCTTACATATTCTTCAGCAGAAGGAAAAAAGAAAGATCTCCTTGATACACTGCTGCCGCACTCTGCCATGTTTGTAACAATTATGAATGGGGTTAAACTCTGAACAAAAATTCCTTTTGAGGCATATTCATAATGTAGTGCTCTACTGAAATAGTCCAAGTAGGTCTAGGATGACAAAAGCAGAAACAAACATCTTTTTTCTTTCTTTTTTCTAAAAACAATCAAGTCTTAGGGCAGAGGTTTATTAAAATTACAGAAAAGTTGTAGCATATTTTATACATAAGCTAAAAAAATAAAACCTCGAACAAATAGCATAAAAATACACATTTCTAAAGCATTACCAACATTTCTATTTGTTGTTATTTGTTTGCTAAAAACCTGCAACAGTACAGTAACTTGCAGGACAAAGCAACCTACTACTTACCTTACTTACTAATGCCTACCTACTTTAGGTAAACAAAACAAACCAACCACTTCAAACACGATACACTGTTAATGCACAAAGAGGCTTAGGAGGCTAGAGCAGCTTGTTCCCACTTCTGTGCCAACGTAACTGTACAAGGGCCAGGCTTTAAACTGGATTGCTGATCTAGGATTTGGATTAATGATGGCAGCTACAGGAAGAAACTTTGGTACACTTGGTTTTGTTCTGTTCTTTTTCATTCAGGCCTTTTAATTGCTTCAGTTCAGAGTGCAGTTCTACATACACTTAGCATAACCAAGGGGAGATACTCTGCAACAGAAACGGGAATCTTAAGCTAGTTTCTACACTGAAGAAAATCTGCAAGGAGTTTTATGCCTTGGGGTAATGAGAGCTGGTTTTGCTCCAAGCAAAAGGAAGTACTTGCAAGAGCTATCCCAGGAGCAAGGCTGCACAGGGGTTAGGCTACAGCAGAGGGCAGCCACCGACAGCTGGGAGCAATAACCGCTTGTGTTTAGACACCAGATTTAGGCAAGATCCTTCTACAATCTCAGTTGCTTTTGTGGAGTCAGCAGGAAGTCATCCAGTGTAAATTCACATCCCTGCATGCATTCGTACTTCCAGCATCACCCAGCTGCCCCATCCTATTCATTGACTGAGTCTCCTCAGGAAAAATAATTATGGGGGGAAAGTTCTTTTCAGTTCTCCCCAAATACGGTGCAGACAATGGTGTAAGAAGCCTTTGCCCCTTCGTGTTAGGTGAAGCAGTGGCTTGATTTGGCCACAGCCCTTGTCACAGTAGTGGCCTGAGCATGAGTACAGGCGCTCTTGCTACCAAATACTAGTGTGTAAGTAGCTTGAGCTATGCCTGCACAGTTAGCTGAAGAAGAGAGATTAAATTCTTGACCCTTTCAATGGGTCATAGAACTGCCGCTTTGCTTTGCACATCATTCCTCCGAGGAAGGTAACATTTTTCCTAGAACTGTTATGGCACAGTTCACATATAATCCAGATAGCACTGACTTTGGTTCAAAGCCCAGTATTGGTGAGGATAAAGACTTTACTGCATATTGCATGTAACATTCACCTCTGGTATTTGAACAAATCCCTAGAAAACTTTCAAGTATATTTTGATATCCTTGCTGAATGTGTTCACAACCAACCAACCTATAATGCATCCACTTTCTAAGGCATGCCATTAAACATTACACCCCAACTTACTTTAGAGGCTCCATAGATTGTCAACATTGGTGTCGGCTGACAACAGGATGCAGAAGAAACATTCACAATTGCCCCTTTCTTCTTCTCTACCATGCCTGGCAGCACAATATGTGTCATCATGTTAGCAGAAGCAATATTTATGTTGATCATGTCCCACAGCACATCTTCAGACACGTTGGTAAAATAGTCCGGGTAGGGATAAAACATTCCTACGTTATTCACCAAAATGCCAATTTCTCTGTCTTTCAGAGCCTTCTTAATGGCTGTGTAAGGCTCACGCCCCTTGCTGAAGTCAGCTACTATGAAATCTGTTTCCACTTTATAGGTTTCAGATATGCTTCTAGACACAGCCTCTAGCTTCTCTTTATTTCGGCTGATTAAGATGACGTTGACATGACGCTTCGCCAGTTCTTCAGCATACGCCTTCCCGATACCATTGGTGCTACCTTTAATAGAAAATAAAAAAACAAGGTGAAAAATCAGAGCAGCCCCAGCCTTCTCTTTTGCCAGTTCTTTCATTTATAGCTTTATTCCCTTCTCTGAAGATCACGTGGCACTGAATATGGTGATCTCAAAACCACAACAATAAAGACAATGTTGTCATAGCATCATAGAATTGTTTAGGTTGGAAAAGACCTTTAAGATCATCGAGTCCAACCATTAACCTAGCACTGCCAACTCCACCACTAAACCATGTCCTTAAGCGCCACATCTACACATCTTTTAAATACCTCCAGGGATGGTGACTCAACCACTTCCCTGGGCAGCCTGT
The DNA here is from genome assembly GCF_000737465.1 of Haliaeetus leucocephalus. NCBI lineage: Eukaryota > Metazoa > Chordata > Aves > Accipitriformes > Accipitridae > Haliaeetus > Haliaeetus leucocephalus. Next base: position 2,994,938 of record NW_010972528.1, on the reverse strand, counting down.
TCCAGTGCTTGACAACCCCTTTGGTGAAGAAGTATTTCCTAATATCCAATCTAAACCTCCCCTGGTGCAACTTGAGGCCATTTCCTCTTGTCCTATCACTTGTTACTAGGGAGAAGAGACCAACATCCACCCTGCTACAACCTCTTTTAAGGTAGTTGTAGAGAGCAGTAAGGTCTCCCCTCAGCCTCCTTTTCTCCAGACTAAACAACCCCAATTCCCTCAGCCACTCCTCATAAGACTTGTTCTCCAGGCCCTTCACCAGCTTCCTTGCCCTTCTTTGGACACGCTCCAGCACCTTAATGTGTTTCTTGTAGCAAGGGACCTAAAACCGAACACAGTATTCAAGATGCGGTCTCACCAGTGCTGAGTACATGGGGACAATCGCTCCCCTAGTCCTGCTGGCCACAGTATTTCTGATACAAGCCAGGATGCTATTGGCCTT
>NW_010972528.1:2993858-2994186 GCF_000737465.1 Haliaeetus leucocephalus | reverse complement strand
AATCATAGAATGGTTTGGGTTGGAAGGGACCTTAGAGATCATCTAGTTCCAACCCCCCTGCCATGGGCAGGGACACCTTCCACTAGACCAGGTTGCTCAAAGCCCCATCCAGCCTGGCCTTGAACACTTCCAGCGATGGGGCATCCATAACCTCCCTGGGCAACCTATTCCAGTGTCTCACCACCCTCATAGTAAAGAATTTTTTCCTAATATCTAATCTAAATCTACCCTCTTCCAGTTTAAACCTGTTACCCCTCGTCCTATCACTACAATCCCTGTTAAAAACTCCCTCCCCATCTTTCCTGTAGGCCTCCTTTAAGTACTGGAA
>NW_010972528.1:2990525-2993848 GCF_000737465.1 Haliaeetus leucocephalus | reverse complement strand
CCCTGGGGAACACCACTTGTGACCAGCCACCAACTGGATTGAACTCCATTCACCACAACTCTTTGGGCCCGGCCCTCCAGCTAGTTTTTTACTCAACAAAGAGTACACCCATCCAAGCCATGAGCAGCCAGTTTTTCCAGGAGAATGCTGTGGGAAATGGTGTCAAAGGCTTTACTAAAGTCTAGGTAGGCAAAATCCACAGCCTTTCCCTCATCCACTCAGCAGGTTACCTTGTCATAGAAGGAGATCAGGTTAGTCAAGCAGGACCTGCCTTTCATAAACCCACGCAGACTGGGCCTGATCATCTGGTTGTCCTGTACATGCCATGTGATGGTACTCAAGGTGATCAGCTCCATAACCTTCCCCGGAACCCAGGTCAGACTGACAGGCCTGTAGTTCCCCGGATCCTCCTTCCAGCCTCTCTTGTAGGTGGGTGTCACGTTTGCTAACCTCCAGTCAACTGGGACCTCCTCAGTTAGCCAGGACTGCTGATAGATGATTGAAAGTGGCTTGGTGAGCACTTCTGCCAGCTCCCTCAGCACCCTTGGGTGGATCCCACCCGGCCCCATAGACCTGTGTATCTAAGTGGTGTAGCAGGCCACTAACCACTTCCCCTTGGATTACAGGGGCTTCATTCTGCTCCCTGTCTTCCAGCTCAGGGGGCTGGGTACCCAGAGAACTGCTGGTCTTACTGTTAAAGACTGAGGCAAAGAAGGCATTAAGTACCTCAGCTTTTTCCTCATCCTTTGTCACTATGTTTCCCCACACATCCAATAAAGGATGGAGATTCTCCTTAGACCTCCTTTTGTTGGTAATGTATTTATAAAAACAATTTTTATTGTCTTTTACAGCAGTAGCCAGATTAAGTTCTAGTTGGGCTTTGGCCCTTCTAATTTTCTCCTGCATAACCTCACAACATCCTTGTCATCCTCCCAAGTTGCCTGCCCCTTCTTCCAAAGGTCATAAACGCTCCTTTTTTTCCCCAAATTCCAGCCAAAGCTCTCTGTTCAGCCAGGCCAGTTTTCTTCCCTGCCAGCTTGTCTTTCAGCACATGGGGATGGCCTGCTCCTGCACCTTTAAGATTTCTTTCTTGAATGATGTCCAGCCTTCCTGGACTCCTTTGCCCTTCAGGACTGCCTCCCAAGGGACTGTCAACCAGGGTCCTGAACAGGCCAAAGTGTGCCCTCTGAAGTCCAAGGTGGCAGTTCTGTCAAGCCCTCTCCTTACTTCTCCGAGAATCAAAAAAAATCTATCATTTCATGATCATTAGGGCCAAGATAGCCTCCAACCACCACATCACCCACAAGTGCTTCTCTGTTTGCAAACAACAGGTTCAGCGGGGCACCTTTCCTAGCTGCGTCGGGAAGTTACCTTCCACACACTCCAGGAACCTCCTAAACCATTTCCTCTCTGCTGTACTGTATTTCCAGCAGACATCTGGTAAGTTGAAGTCTCCCACAAGAACAAGGGCTAGCGATTGTGAGACTTCTCCCAGCTGTTTATAGAATATTTCATCTGCCTCTTCATCCTAGTTGGGTGGTCTATAACAGACTCTCACTATGATATCTGCCTTGCTGCCCTTTCCCCTGATTCTTACCTATAAACAATCAACCCTATCATCACCATCATTAAGCTCTAGACAACCAAAACACTCCCTAACATACAGGGCTACCCCACCACCTCTCCCTCCTTGTCTATCCCTTCTGAAGGGTTTATAGCCATCCATTGCAGCACCCCAGTTGTGCAAGTCATCCTACCATGTTTCCGTGATTGTCAGTAGCTACCTTCTGCAGTCCCACCTCATACAAGTTTTATATTTTCTATGACGACAACAGAGAGCTTAGAGTAGAACCTTAACGAAAGGCGAGGATGTCAGAGGTACATGGCTTAAACCTTACTGAAGAACTTGAGCACATGTGAAAAGACCATAGCAAAAAAAGGATCTTGTCTGCATCTCTGCCTACACTTGTATGCGTTCGGGGTGTACCTTGCAGTTTTTCCTAAAAATTGCTCTGTGATTGTTTCCCAGCAGTGAATCAACACCCTGAGCTTGCCCATCTCCTGAGGAACTGAATTTAGTAAAGCACTGAAAAACTGCCACTGCTCAAGCAGATTAACTTGCAACCTGAGATAATGCAGACCCCAGCTTGTGACATAAAGCAATATAAACCAGCAAGTTTTACAGTACTGGCACAGTATGTTACATAAACATAAGCAAGTATACTGCTTCAGTCTCTTACCAGTGACCACGGCCCATTTTCCATACTGCTTTACAAGATCAATCTCGCCACCCAGCTTTGGGATTAAATGCAACCTAAGCATGCTGTAAGTGTCAAACACAAGAGAGATACATTTTCTGACTGTGTACCAAGCGCCAACTATAGCCAGGGCCTCTATGTAAAAATTGCAGGAACGACTGATCTCTCTGTACAAGAGGTAGAAACGATCCACTGCAGCCATGGTGATCACAGGCCTGGAAAAAAATAGACACAAGCAATTACAATCACCTCCTGAGCCACGTAAACTTTTCAGACTGAATGGATAACCTTTGAGATTCAGCACGTTACAGTCTGAGCACCGGTTTGATGCAGAAAAGCCACAAGTCAGCCAGCTAAAATTTGGGTATCACCTACCATCATCCTCACTGGTTTAGCTGCTGTTTAGCCCTTGTTCAAGGCTTTAGCTACTGATCAGTTATACCACACTGACACCGATCAATGATACTGTAAATAACACAATTCAAGTCCCAGCAGATAAGGGAAGCTCAACATGTAAAAACTACTTTTGGAAGATTAAGATCCACGTACAAAAGAGGCAAGGATAACCAGCAGGAGAGAGCTGAGCACACAAGAAACAACACGCTCCTCCAAGCACAGAGACAAAGCAAGCTCAGAGACAGACATAACTTTAGTCCCTGGCACTACCACAAAGCACTAACCCCTTCCCAGCAAGTGCACCGCACCTACCGTGTCCTTCGGGTTTGAAAATCCTTGAACCACGGGACAGTGCCATGCATCAACGTCACATCGCACAGCGGATGTCAGCAGAAAGCTTGCTGTGCCTCACAAGGCTTTTGATAGTGAATATATTGATTTGAAACAAGCACAGAACCCCACCGCCGCCTCCTCGGCAGCACTCGATCTGCAACCGGAGCCGGCAGCTTACCGCCGTTACACACCGCCCTCCCCTCGCCCAGCGAGACGAAGCGCACTCCGGCCCGCAGGCCTCGCCCCTCCCGGGAGGGATAGCGGGCTCCGGGCGCGCCCTTGCTGACGAGCCCCAGCGACCAGCGGGCCCGGCCCGGCCCGGCCCGCCGCCTCGCT
>NW_010972528.1:2939408-2990515 GCF_000737465.1 Haliaeetus leucocephalus | reverse complement strand
GCCTTGTGGGCCAGCGCGCGGCGTCGCCGTGGCGACGGCGGCGGTTGGGCGGCTGAGGCGGGGAGCGCGGCTGTCCGCGCCTCAGGGGCCTCCGGCGGCAGAGGGGTCTCGGTCTCTCCGCTCCGCTCCGTCCCGTCCCGTCCCGTCCCTCGCGGTTTACCTCTCCTGCCGCCTCGGAGAGACCGCGGCGAGGCCAGGAGCGGCCGCCGACCCCGTGCGCCAGGTCCAGCCCGGGTCTCGGGTCAGGTAAAGGTTGCTGGAGGTTTATTTAACGGGAGATACGAGTCTTCTCTAGAGAGCTCCCGGGCTACGGCAGCGAAAAGTGCAGGGGGGAAACCTGACGTCGTCTGCAGTCCTTGTGAGGAGGCTAAAACTCGCCTCAGGAGCCCACCTGGCTTGCAGCGGGGCAGGAGGCAGGCGTTACAGAAGAGCAGGCTGTGCCTCGAAGGAGCGCCATCGCTGTATCCTCAGTGTGCTGGCTTCCAAAGGAAAAAAGTGACTCACTCTATTTTGGGAGGCTTCTTGGCTGTGGTCCTCTGCTCTGAGTGAGATCCACCGTGGGCAAGATTTAAGATAAGCTCTCCCTGCCTTTTCATATCTTCACCGTGACTAGGCACAGGTTGCCAGCTCCATGCAGGCTTCATAATTTACTCACATTGGTCTTCTTATCTGTTACAGGTCCTCCTACTAAAACCTTTAGACATTTTGTCTGGAAAAGTTGGATTGTAAATCAAATACTGACTTGGCTGATGTTTGTCTAAATCACATATCTTAAAATGCAATCACAAATTGGAGACTGGGACGAAGGCCTTGGAAGGGAGGTTGCTCCACAAGAGGCATCAGGGGAATCTCTGAACGACACCAGAAATGAAGGTGCCCAAACAGAAAATGAAGGCAATTCTGTCAACAAAGGTGAGCCCATCCAGCTGGCTCACTAGGACTACTTTAGGGAAGACTTCAGTGAACATAAAGCTTAGACATCAAGTCTGTCCTTACTGATCTGGATGCAGCAGGAGTTTATCCTTTCTCCCAGTGAAGACACTGAAAATCTTGCCATAACTGAGGCTTTCTCAATTGCTATCATCTTGTGCTTTTTTTTTTGGTTGGTTGGTTTTTTTACTTTTCTTCTTGCTGGAGGGATATGTTTTCCTGTGATGCAGTCATACAGCTAGCCTGACCTCTAAATGTTTTAATTACAATCATATTTAAATGAGCTCATACAATCATCTTGTTCACACTGTCTCTTTTTAAGTGTACAGACTACAAGTGCAACTAGAAGGTGCAGAGCAAGAATCTGAAGAGAAGAGTATTGAAAACGTAATTAATCAAGAGCAATCTAAAGACAGCTTGAATGCGTATAGCACTGGAGACAGCTTCCAAAGAGTGCAAAAGGGTAAATTTGTAGAAGACCTAGACTAACGAAGAGTGCTTGAGGTGACTCAGATACGCCATTACTGTAGTCTCTTTCCATGCAAAGTTAGAAGTCTTGTTAAACTCAGATTATTGTTAATTAAATGTAATATATAGTAGATGTCTAAGACCATAAGAACATTGGTGCCAGGGCTTTCTTGTCACTGTATGTTATAACAATCTTAAGACTAGTGGGTACTACCTGACTTCCAGAACTAAAAAAAAAATATGCAGATTTCAACAGTTTATTTTGCTACTATATATTTTATGCCTTCTAAAAAAGTTAAGTTTCCTTTCATTAGAAATGTAAGCAATAATCTTGGTTAGAACACTGCTTTTCTTGAAATTCATATTCAAATGCTCTTCAATATTTCTCTAAAGTAATTGACAACGTGCCAATTTTCCCCACCCGTGCTGTTAAACTGCACTTGTTTTCTTACTTACAAAGATGTTAAAACTCAAGAGAAAGCTGTCAACTGTATGTCCAGAGAAGATCAACAGAATGAACAAAAGTCAGATGGTGATCACACATCAGTAACAAGCTCATTCAATCAAAGGCCAGAAGAAAAGAGGGGCTGTGTAAGGTAATACATTGTTTGTGGATGTTTTTTATTTAAATCTTGGCATCAGTAAAGTCAATGGGAGTTTTGCTATTCTACATGTTAATTCAGGAGAACAATTTTGAAAATGAACTTGAGAATAATTGATAAATCAGGAATTAGAGATATTTCCAGCATCTGTACAGCTTTTATTTATGGCCATGGTAGCAAACTACATTCTAACTACATGATGTAGTCTAATGGATCTGGAGAAAATTGTGCATACTCTTTTGGTAGTCATTTGTCAGTAGATTTGACCATTTCTCAGCATCAATTCAGAGAATGCATTGTATTCATTCATCACAGTGTAAATATTACAGTTGTCAAGATAACTTTTAGCAGAGGAAATCCAGACATACCTCAGGTGGTTGACAATAAGACACATCTCCTTTGTAAGCTTTGGCTCCAATTTTGGTCCAGCCTAAATCAGCATACGCTGCCATGGCTGTTCCTTAATAGTTGTGAAATGGGATTATTCTCCTGTTATCTCTGATTAAGCACATTGCAAGCAACTAATAAAATTAAAAAACATATTTGGTATTATTTAATAATATTGTTGAAAGTCTGGTCATGTGGGCTAGTTATGGAGTGATATATGAGGAACGATGAAGATTTACCCTCCGTTCCTGCACCTGCTTACATGTTGGTGAAACTTCCCAAAGGTTACGCTGCTACTAACTTTAACATAGCTGTTCTATTAGAGACAGTTACAGTCCTTTAAAGTCAAGGCAAAGATTCTCACGGAGTTATCAGGAGGTAGATTAGACTGTACTTACATAGAAAACTTCATTATCCTGTGCTAATCAGCCTGGCACACTTCAGAATTAAGTTCTTATGAAGAATGATGACAGAGAGCAATAACTGCACATAAGATAATTAGTGTTTTGAAGGAACACATTTTATGATCCTATAAATTGCCTGAAGATGCTAATCATTTGATTAACTACTACTACAAATAGCACAATGAAAAACGGTGGGATATACTGCAAGTAGCTAGCATACAATAATGTACCTGGGCTGACAATACTGAAAAACAGTATATATTTAAAGATTTTGCTCAAAGTTTATAAATCTTTCATTCCTCCAGAGATTTATGTCAGGCACGTTTGGCTTACAGGGCAGTTACAGGCTGACAAACGTATTTTATATTGCCTCAGAAGCTCAGTTGACTAGTTGACTGTATTACAGTTTTGGTTTTCAGCAATATTGAGATTTTTAGTGTAGTAAGTAAATATATCTAAAAGCAAATTTATTATGAAAAATTTAACTTCACTGCCTTTACTCAAGTTTTTTTGTTATTTTGAAAATATCTTCATGCCAAGAAAATCTTACTGTTCCAGACCTTAGGCCTACAAATACTTATGACCGCAAATGCAAAGTTCAATTTGTTAATAAGGAATGTAGAAGTAGAAAATAATTTTGGATCATTTAACATTGTACTTTTGCACTATTTCTTTAAGTGGGGGATATCTACTAGAAGTTTTATCCTGAAATTTTGCTTTACAGAATCTAATCTTTCTAAGCAGGAAGATAGAGATATTTTCTGCTTTGGAATGTTTTTGCTAGCTGTTTTTCTGGTGGTTTCCCAAGTTGCTTGTCTCTAATGTTACTAAATTTTCTGTCGCCCTGGACAGCTTGCCTCCAAAACCAGTGTCCTGTCATTCTTTGCAAAGCCCCTGCTAGGGGTCTACTAACTCTGTGAAACTGTTGATCCAGTGCTGTCTAGCACAGGGTCCCAGATAACGGCGTAACTCATCTCACCAGCTGCTCTTCACTGCGATCCACTCCTGTTTTATCAGTTTTCAGGCCACCCGTGTACTCTGCCACTTTGGGGGTTTGCTGTCTTGCTGACTGCCATGTGCAACTTTGGCCTCGTTTGGCTGCTGTTGGCTGCCAGCCCAAGTGCTTTGCCCCCTGCAGCCTCTGCTGTTTCACACTGTAGCTTTCTGCCTGATCGCGCCGAGTCCTCTGCCCCTGCACTGTTCAGCTGTAGCCCACAGCTTCCTTGAGTGGCCTTTTCTTGCTTCTCACTTGCATGAATCCCAAAAGGAGTGGAGCCGAACACTAAGCAATTACAATTGAACAGATATTCTTCATTTTCTTACTGTGGCATTCCTAGCCAATCACAGTTGTATATTAAAACTGTCTTGAGTGCTATTTCAGAGTCAGCATTTCATTAAAATGTTAGGTTGATAACTATTGAGTTAGTAAACTAGTCTGAGAAGAATGTTGTGTATTGGCTATGCCGCCAAAGGTCCTGCACCAAAGCAGCAAGGAAAGAATTTGAGAGGAAGGAACCAGAATCTAACATAGAATCATGCTGCTCTTTTCCAAGAAGATGGACTCCCTTCCCACTTTCCTACCTACTCTCTGTTTTTTAGCAGAAGAGCCTGGTAACTCACTTCAAACAGGCAGAAATGGAAAGCCACTCTAAAAAAAAATGCTGCGTTTTTATTTGGAGGATAGTCTTGAAAGCTGTTGCCACTTCTCTTGCATTAAGGAACTATTAATTGTGTTGCATTGAAATATGTTAAAACCCCAAAGATTTCAGAATGTGCACTGAAATATAATTTTTTGTTTTGCTTCTGCTTCCCATTATTATTTTAGAATGACAAAAAAGATTCTGCAAGACATCTGTAAACAGCAGAAATTATACTTGACCCCATACTTAAATGATACTCTTTACTTGCATTATAAAGGTAAGATGTGGACACAACTGTTTAGTTTTATCATTCTAAGTAGCATTTTAGCAGAGAATCTACTTTATGGCTCACTGAAGTAAAATATCTAATAATTCTTAGAAATATAATTTAATTTTGTACAATAATGAAATTATGAAACAAAATGAGTCAATATGAAGGTAGAAAAGTGAACTGATTATGTACCTAATTCACTTTGTGGAGTCATTCAAAGGATCAGTAGGAATCAAGGGACACTTTTTTTTCTCAAAACAGTAGCCTCTGAGAAATGTCTTGAAATACTGGTCTGGGTTGCATTCAGAGGAAAATGTATGTATTTCTTCTTAAATATTTTTTTTTTCCAGTTTGGGGGACTTTTTTACTGCCAAATAAAAATGGTCAGGAAGAAAACAAACGATAAACACTTGATGCATGTTCTCAAATACTAGTGAAAGAAAAAGAAGTTGCTAGAATGAACATGAATCATCCTTTTGTGATATTTGAGTGGGTTTTTGCACAATACATTTAGCTGGTTCAGGTTAGCGTAAGAATTGTTTTAAATAAATAGGACATGCTAAACCTGCCATCTACATTTGGTCTTGTTTTTGCTATTTTCTCAATATGTATTATTTGAGAACCTGAAGGGCCGCATGAGATACAGACCAGAATAGGTACCTATATGTTTTTGCCCTTTATGGGTCAGATACTGTATCATTGATTCAGTGGAAATATTGGCAGCAACTTGAGTACAAGTGTTCTCACAGACTGTTTCAGCGGTGGTGGTTTAATGAAATTTACTCTTCCAAAGACTTGTTTTCAGCCAATGCTATTTCATTTTAAAACATCTTTTTCTGCAGGATTTGACCGCCTGGAGAATCTTGAAGAGTATACTGGATTGAAGTGTTTATGGCTGGAATGCAATGGCTTAACAAAAATCGAGAATTTGGAGGCTCTGACAGAGTTGCGTTGCCTCTACCTGCAACTCAATTTAATTAACAAAATTGAAAACCTTGAACCCTTACAAAAGCTGGATTCCCTCAATATCAGTAACAACTACATTAAGACCATTGAGAATCTCTGTAAGAACTGTTGGTGCAACATGTTTTAACCTATAACGAGCCCATATTCCTAAGCTTTGACTAAGCTAAGCTATTATTAGTGGCAGTAATTTCAAGGGTTTTTTTAATTCATGTTAAAATTTTGCACAATATCCCATACCACAGTCCACAAGGCTTCTACTGAAGAGTCAGACCTATGTATTTTGCAATTTAAATGAATGAGAAAACAGAAAAGATGTAGTAATTACTTTCATGTGGATACCTAGGACAATGAAGTAGTTTTTTCCTCACTTAAGACCATTTCCGTCTGTGTTGCAGGCAGGCTGACAATCCAGATTTCACCATTTACTTCACAGTTAAGATGTGCTTTGGCAGTTGCAGACATGATTACCAAATCTTTTATGTCTGTTAAAAGATTTATTCCATCTTCAGCAGAAAATAAAAAAATTCCTCTACATTATCATTTGTGTACATTGGGACTAATTTGAAACACAAGATCTTGCTTTTCTGTAACTGACTAGATTGAAATGTGAATTAAAAACAACCACCATCTTAAACCCGAACAACTGTGTTTCCCAGGGTGAAGAAAGCAGCTTTGGAGGCCTAGCCAAAAAGTGCATGTAGCAGAATAACAATTTTAGGAAAAAAAAAAAGTCCCCACAATTCAATATAAACAATTATTTTGACAATACAGTTTTCTACTTTCTCCAGAAAATCCTCTGTGAAGCAATGACTCTTACCTTTCCTTTCATTGTACTGTTCTTGTCTGACAGCATGTCTGAAAGTCCTGCAGACTCTGCAGATTGCTCACAATAAGTTACAAACAGTGGAAGACATACAGCACTTGCAAGAATGCCCGAGTATTTCTGTTCTCGATCTTTCCCACAACAATCTAAGTGACCCAAGTATCATAAACATTCTGGAGACCATGCCTAATTTGGTAAGCCAAATATAGCTGAGGGTTTGTATCATCTATATGGGTGAATTCCATTAAATGGTTTTGTCGAGTAGTCCAATGCACAATAGGTCATGATCTAAAAGAAATGTTATTAAACATTATTTGGGTTTTTTGTAGATTACCTGTGACACCCAGGATGTTTTATTCACTTCTTGTTTTCGAAATGATAGAGAAAGTGCATATATCCAGATAGGAATTTTTTTGGTACTCAACTTTAAAAATTGTTTCCCTTGTTTCTCTAGCATGTGCTGAATTTGATGGGAAATCAAGTGATAAAGAAAATTGCTAATTATAGAAAAACACTTATTGTTCGACTAAAACTACTAACATACCTGGATGACAGACCAGTTTTCCCAAAGGATAGGTAAGAAACAGGGCCATCTTCTTTACACAGCAGTAAAGCTCAAATGCTAATGATCACTCATCCATTTTTTGTCAATATTGTCATGGAAGGCAAGGAAGACTGACTGGTATAATTTATTGAGGGTGGGTGACTGAGTACAAGAGTATTATACTATGGAGTTCTACATCTAACATATGTAGAAAAAGAACCATCTATTTTTTCACAAGAGAATTAACTCTTGAACAGAATTGTTTTATGCCAAGTCTGTAGACCAGAGGCAAATCCCAATTACAACAGAAACTGAACAGGTATCTGGAAAAGCAGAGCCAAGATCAGCACTCCTAGCAGACCTTTGGTGGTATGATCACCAGCATTTGGATACTTTTGTTTCTTTTGTTGCAGTTGCACATACAAGATAAGATATAGATACATCCCTGTTGCATAAGGGATTGTCACTGCTATATGCTTTTTTCTCTTGCAGTTATTTTTTGCTGTTGCAAGCTATTTTAAATTTCTGTCTCATTATAAAGATGGGCTTTCATAGCTATATTATAGTGAGCTTTTGTGTTTTCATTAGAGCCTGTGCAGAAGCCTGGGCCATTGGAGGGCTTGAAGCTGAGAAAGCAGAAAGGGAAAAATGGGAAACCAGAGAGAGAAAAAAAATCCAAGATAGCATTGATGCTTTAGCAGCAATCAGACAAAAAGCAGAGGAAAAGCGAAGACAAAAGTATATGGAAGAAACTGATGCAAGTGCAAAATGTGGAAATGGAGATGCAGCAGACATCCTAGAAGGTTTGTGGTTACTACTTTGGAAGATGTCCGTGTCTGCTTCAGTTTGAATGTTTAAAATAAATGAATAGTTCCTAAATGTTCAGAAGTAGGCCAATGCAATTTTTAGAATATGGTTATGAATCTTCTTTTCCCATACTAAATACCTTATTAATCTTGGTGCATCATAGATTAACCACAACGATTTTAAGCAATCATCACCTTTCTCACTGCTGATGAAGCAAAAAAACAACAAACCACTTTCTGTCCCAGCGTTTCAAGCCCTTGTGCTCTTCACCAGAGCAACCAGGTGCTAGTCAGGGCAGTAATGGTTCCAGCAGGCATTCGTGGGTGGAGGCTGGCAGTTACACCCCAAGAGTGATATTTCCCCAAGATGCAGAACAGGGCCGGCTTCAATAGGCATGTGGGCTCCAGTAAGGCCCAGTGATAACCGCCTCACCAGTCCCCATCCAGGCACCTCTCTGCTGCTGCATTCACTAACAGTAAGAGCTTTAGCCTAGAGCCTACAGCAGTGGTAATACAGGCGGTAAGAGGAAGGTCTTTAATAATTTGCTTCACTTGCTGCTCTTTTTTATGCCACACATTCTCCTGTCACATTATTCAAGGAGGCATACGTTTACGACCAGTAATAGGTCCCAACCTAACCTTTCTAGAGGAGTATGCATGTTTCAGGATAAAGAGGACTGAAGCCAAACAAGAAGACAGTACTACAGTGCAGAGGAGTGTTTATCTATCTATCCAATACGCTTTTGGGTTTCACAGGCTCTGAAATCAAATGTGGTTGACTAACAAGTAAAACTTTTTCTGCAAGCAGGTAGACTGCATAAAGCAGAAGATAACTTCAGCATTTGTCACTGATCCATCAAAATGCTCAAGCATATATTTAAATATGTAGCCACTTGTGAGTCTTTTCAAAGTTAACCATAGATACCAGGCAATTATTTACTATAGTGTTTTCCCTAGAGTTTTTTCCTGGGGAACTGTATTTGCTGGGCGGCTGAGATGGGAAAACCCACAACATTGCTGCAATCTTGGGAGGACTACTGATCCACAAATAGCTGCTCAAACAAAGTAGGAACTTTTGAAGCATATTTTAGGCAAAACTATTAAGAGCATGTAATAAAGTTTGGATATTTAGAATGAGTAATGGTAGATTAACTCAGCAGTTTTAATGAGCTTGTTTCTTCTGTAGGAGCACCTGCAAATTCAGATGACAGTGATGGAAATTCTAATACATCAGAGACTTCAAATATATCAGAAGAGGAAGAAACTCAAGAGAAGACTGAGAAATTTAGAAGTGAAAGCTTTGATGCTCATGATGAAGTGGTAACACTTCTACCAAATAGGGGAGATAACACAGATTTCACGTCTGGAAATATTCCTGCTAGAATTCAAGAGGATGCACAAGAATCAAACTCTTACAAACACACAAACTTCAACAATAAGACAGACGGTAATGTACACAGTGAAGAATGAAACCAAACTGAGGATGCAGAGACAATGAGCCACTCTGTCTTAGTGTAGCACTGCCTCTGGCCTGATTCAAACCAAGTGATTCATAGATAAGAACATCCCATTAGATTTCCACAGGGACCAGTTAAAAGTCAAGTAATACTGGATAAAATATTCTTTAAATACAACAAACAAACAAAAAATTCTGAGGGCTCAACCTGCAACTTCTGCTACATAAAGGTGGAATTCCACTTCTCATACATGCCAGGTTTAGTGACAGGACAGGAGAGCTTACAGGCTTCCCTTGCTCCCACATAAACTGTGTGGTCTGTCTGCCAACAGAAGCTGGACATCACTCTAGAGGTGGTTTTGTACCTTCACACATGGAAGAATGCTTTTGTAGAATACATTATTGCAAAATGCAAATATTAATTTATACAATACAAGGGAAGCCAAGAATGTATGATGGAAAGACAAAGTGCTGGATTCAGCTGTGAATTCTGCAGTGGTAGTCAGGTCCCCAGCCGTTTGGTTTTGCAGTCCTTGCTGTTGCAACATAGAAAGTATTTTATTCAATTAGTTCTCTGCAACTGACTGTTGTTTATTCTTTAGATCTACCAAGAGAGAAGGCAGCTACTGAAAAAGCCGTGCTTGCTGAACTCAATGATTATGCTGAAATTGAACAGATCAAACTGGAGACACCGGAGAAACTTTATCTTGATGTACGTATTGGATTCAGATTTTGACAAGTTCAGATTTGGGTATTGTCTGCTCCCAAGTTAATTCTTGTAACATCCTGGCTAATAAAACTATATGGCCAGGTTTCTAAGAAAGGCCTACTATTAGGAAAAGTAAAAGGAAAGAAAGAACCCCCCCCCGCAAAAAGTAAAGTTGTAGGGGTATTCATTCTCTCCAGTGTAGCATGTGTAAAGAATTTACCACCGCTTCCAAAGTTTATTTTGTCTTTGGTCATAAATCACTTGAAGTTGACCTTCTATCTCTGTGATTTCTCTGGAGAAGTTAATGAAGGCTTTCATTTAAAAAACAGAAATCACAACAACAAGAACCTAGTGGATACATGTGTCCGCTTAGGCAAAACTAATGAAATATGCAGTTGAAAAGGTGAACTATTGCAGAAAAAGCATAAGGAAAAAATAGCCACCCACTCATTGTAAATGTTAGCTAGCAGTATTAGATATTCTAAATTAATTCTCAAAATATAACTTTTAGGTATACTTCAAAAAAAAGCAGAATGTGCGTTATTCAGGTATATAATAAGTGATCGACATTTGTAATATGGTCTTCTATTATCTAAGATTTCTGTCTGATGATGCAAACATTTAAACATGTTTAACCACATTTAACCGTAAGGAAGACATGGATACCACTGAAAAATATAATCTCACTTCAAAGGAAAACTATTCAATATGTCCTAATTGTGACACTGCTGCTACACTGACAGTGTCAGATTATGACTTAACTAGCAATAACAAACTTCTGAGCTTATGATTTCCCAGAGCACTTAATATACTCTTTGATCCCTTATACTGCCACTGTTAACTAAATTCTTACTGGAGTGTTTTAGAAAAGTCTCTTATATATTTTCCATGCTCTTAATTTCCAAGGAAAAAATTTAGTCCTGTTACTGAAGGGCTCAACTCACTGCTTCAGTAGAGGGCTTACTGCTGCATCTTCCTGTTTGGCTGGTTTTAATAACAGTTTTAACAAGGATAGTAGAGAGAACTGACAGCAATTCCAAGTATATACAATATTACTTTTTTATAAGCAGATCTTGCAGGGTCTGAAATAAAAGACTTAATAAATAGCGATACTATAGGTACCCACAACATGAAGACCTCATAGATTCAGTGTTTGTTTTTATCTTGGTGCTATATGGCACCATAGCAAGCTCCTTTGCACAAACTTTAAGTAGTATAAAAGGAACTCTTCAGCATACGTGCATGGGGTTTCTTTTGACACATAAAAAGTGTGACTATTCTAATTCTACAGAATCAAAACCAAACCCAAATCACACGCTACTACACATTTCAGTGTTCTATGCTTCTTCATGCTCCAAGTGACGTTTAGTAATGGAAAGAGCTTCTCGCTACAATCACCAATACTTACACTATTGCAGATTTTCCAAAGAGACTTAGCACTGACATAGCAGGGAATGGCTGTGACGATGCCAATGGTGAGAAGCTCTGAAGCAGCAGCGTCATCTTTGTTCATATCCTGGAGTCAGTAGATGGTCTCTGGTGATATAAGGGAGAAGAGTGGACAAGGATTTATAATGTGGTGGTTATGACATCCCTCTGTCAAGCAGAAACAAGCTCATGTTGCTGCACTTGCCTTGGTGGTGTTTGAACTACATTCTGTGTATCTAAACCAGGATAACTTTTAGTAAGCGATTTTGGTTTGATCTGCAAATGCACTCTGCTGATTGGAACAAGACTAATAGCTATTTCACTTCCCTATTGACATCAAATTTCACCCATTAACATCAGTCTCAGATCTTAATTTGTACATTTTTAATGCTATCATTGTAAAACTGTGCGACTTCAGGACATGCTGCACTAGCTACAACCATATCAGAAAACAGAAATTGTTGATTTTAAGTCTGTAATAATCTTCACCACACATGACAGTACAGATTAGATGTTCCTGATGCTACCATGCCAAGCAGCTTGCTACAAAATCATTAAGCTCTAAAAACATCTAAAACCGAAAGGAGATGTTTTTACCAGTGTTGACCTACACTAAAAAATGGCAAAACGGTATTACTTTCTACCTGTGACTTTGTGTTCCCACACTCTATTTTTACTTTCATGTCAGCAAGTGATAGTTGTCTTAGATAGTATTTTCTAATGGAAAGCTGAAATAATTGGAGGAAAAACAGTTCTCAGCAAGTCCTTAATTATGAGGCATTCACAGTAAAACATTGTTTTATTAGATGTATTTAGGCTAACAGAGTTTACTGATAAACAGTTTCAGGTAGACTGCAGATCTTGATGTGGCTCTTACCCATACAGATGGGTTGCAGTTGAGATTAAGCATAGTAGAAAATAGCATTCAGTCTGACATTAAGGTTATTGCCTTCCCATCTGCTATTTCTGGAGACAGATGAATTTTCCTTTTCCCACATGTGCTTGACAGAGAAAACTGTCATCTTAGAGAGGTTCACAGTGTAGTACTGCTGGCTGTGGCCTCTTAGCCTGAAAAGCGTTGCTTTGAAGAAGATTCCCTGTGAGACAGAGATGTCGTATTTTATAGGTTACAGTAGCTTTTCCCACTGATTAATGATCTGGTGATTGTCTTCAGGAACTGCCTGATTTAGAAGATATAGATGTAAATGAATTTACCCTAGAAGAGGAAATCTTTGTTCAAAAGGTAAGATTCGTATTAATTCCAGTGATGAAGCTTCCCTAAACACATTTACAAATATTTTGCAAAATGAGGATAATCTAAATTGTGAATTGCTGTTTTGGGAGATGCAATCAGGTATGCATTTACAAACTAAAATAGATGTTTCAGCAGATTTTTATCCACTTGTAAATTTTTTTATTATTATTTTTTATATTATTGCATTGCAAAAATAGGAGAATGAAAACCTAAGACTGAGTAATGCAACAGTTAAACAAGATTAATTTCTTAGTAGCATGTAGTGTTTTAGTGAAGATTACTCTTAAAATATACTTTACCAGTACTAATATGCTGCAAAGGACTGCAGGGCTAGAACAAATTGCCTGCTACTGAATAAAATCAGACTTTTCAACTGAAAACACAGAGAGATTGAAACTCCTCTGCAGGCTAGTCAGATACAAGGCAGTTCACACCCCCATTAGCATTGTGCTCTGCTCAAACTAATCTGCTAGGCAAAAGTCTATAAACAGAAACAGAGGAGAAAAAAAAAGAAAACGACAAAGCTTAAAAGCATAGCTTTGATTCTTGTGATACAGTAGGTGTTTTTACAAGTCCCTCCAAGATAATGCAGACTTTTCCTACAGTCAGTGTAAGGCATGGAATTTATTTGCTCTTTTGGTCACAGACTCATAAGAGTGTTGCAAAACGTTGTGGCCAACAAAGCTTCCAATTAAAAGAAGATAAGGGAAGGGAACAAGGAGTATGTGTCAGTAGCTCTCATGTTCCGAAGGGTGTTCAGTTAGGCAGGTCCCTCTGTTTGGAGCTAAAGTAATAGAACTGAGCCCACACATTGCTGAATTGCTGAAATAGGTCTTCTTTTTATGAACTGTTAATAGTTTATTGTCAGTTCGTCGCTAATGTGTGAGAAATAGTTAACCCAAGATTCATCCATAAGGAAGCAGAGCTATGGGTGAAGCACATCTTCCATACATTTTGGGAGAACAGAACATCAAAGTTGACAACTGTTATGTGGATCCAAGACATATTTACCCATCTTTTAGCTTTTACAACTAGAATAATATATTTTCAATTGCATTTTCTACCTTTACAGCAGGAATATCACCCAAAGATTGAAATAATTTCTGAAATGACAAATGACAGTGATTCTGCATTAGAGGAAAACAATAAAGGCACATTTGAGAATTCAGTAGGAGAAGAAGTTCCAACAGCAATTTTTTCAAATGTGTATAAGATACATAAAGAGCATGAAAAGGAGCACTTAAGGCCCATTGTTGAAAGCTTCTTTACAGAGCCTGCTAATTCAGAAAGATATCTGGAGACCAAAGATAAACAAGCAACCCTCTCAAAACCCTTGATACAAGAGGTTATCACTGAGCCCAAGGATAATCTACTGTGGTCACCAATCTGCAATCGACCAGATGACCCAAGCCCCTGGGAAGAGGATGGTAAGATTACAGTGACATAATTAATCACAGAGAAAAAGGGGGGTGGCACACACTAAAAAGTAAGGATTTGTTCAGCTCTTGTTGAAAAAATTTTCAATCCACTGTTAGTTAACAATCACTTCTTCCTTTTATTTATGTGGCAATCCTAATAAATTAGGAATTAAAATGTTATTTTCTCTTTTTCTAAACAGATATTCTTGCCAAGTTTTATTTAAATGGTTTTAAAAAATTGGGCTCTACTTTTCTTTTTCCAGTATCACAGACCACCACTAAGTTTCATTCGTTTTTTGCCTTCATACTTTTAACAGGGAATGGCAGAGATGGAGAAGTACAGTGCCTGGTTGAGGGTGAAGGATGTCCTCACAAAGCACAAGATGATGAGGACAGTGAGAGTAGATTAGATTAATCACTTTGAAAAACCCAGACCAAATCTGGAGCACAGTGCCTGGCTGACTGCATGTGGTTATTCTCAAAATGCAGAGCTCAGCAATGGGACCGTTCGTTACAACTGACGTAACACTGTGGTATAAAAACCACCGCCTTCAACAGGAAGACTTAGCCTTTCAGTCAGTCAGAGGCTGCTGCAGCCTCCAGCATCTGACCTTCGGGTCAGAACTGTTGGTTGTGTCAGTGTGAGAGAAGCCCATAATCCTCTCTAACCCGCAGGCAGCGACTGCCATGTGCTCCCACTGCCAAAGCTGCTGGAGATGCCTCGGCTCCAAGCTCTTCAGGGCAGCTAGCAGCGTTCACTGCTCTGAAAGCAAGGGCACTACTGTTTTAAGGTTAAATTCCACTCTTGTGTCATTTTTTCCCTTGCAACCTTCTAGAAATTACTTAGTTAAATGTTTATGTCTTAGGGTTTCAATGAGATTCGTAGTTTCAATGCATATTGTTAACAGGTTTCTGTCATTTGAACTAAATAAAGATTCTACTTGTAAGCACCACAGATATTTTAACTTGTATCATCTCCTTACCAGTATATGTCATACCAGATGGGCTTCAATGGCAAACGGAGATTGCTTCTTAATACCATATTTTACGAATCTAATATTCATAGACATTATGATTGTTTATGCAAAAACAGATGCAGAAATAGCGTCCATATATGGAAAATCTGTTTTTACCTTTTAGGGCAATCTGTGATGAAGCATATACTTGTATCTGCCATTTTCATTGTTTTTCATTCTGAGCTGTGTCTCAGGATCTGAATTTCAAATATAACAGAAAAATAACCACCCAGTCAGTAGTGGCAGAAAGACAGCTTTGGTGTAAAAAGCTGATCAAAGGAACTCTTCTTTCATTAGCTTCTCTCTTACATCACAGTGGTAGTCTTGTGCCAAAGTGAAATGAAGATAACAGCAGTGATGCCTCAGCCAGGTTCTCCTTCCCTTCCCTTTTTATTCCCCACTTCTGCCCCTTCTGAGCTAGACCATAAAATTCGAGGAGGTGGAGACTGCTTGAGAGCAGTGCTTCCTCTGCGACACCACAAAAGAAAAAAAAAAAAAAAGAGAGTTGGGGGAAATGGACAACTCTTGGCCAATTCTGCTGAGGCATTAATGGCTCTCGTTTTCCTAACACAGAAGCGGCTTGCTAGTCAGTTAAAAAACATAATTGTACACTGTTTAAGCACAACGTAAAAGAGTTGGCCTCATCTTCAAGGGCTGATGAGGGTTGTTTTTTATGATGTAACGAACAATTGCAACATCAGGAGTAAGCCAGGCTTTAAGTGACCTCACTTCATTAAGCCATACCCAAGTTTAGGTGGATGTCTTTTTTCATATTTCTATAAATCTCTAATAATTTGTAATGAATAGAATTGAACAGGTCTTGTAGATGTGCACATTTAAAGGAAAAAATATATTACTATGGGCTTGCTGAAAAGACATATTTCCCATTAGCTGGGCCTAGGTGCCATCTGGTGGTAAGAGAATTGGTCCTAACCATAACAGAAAATAATCACAAAAGCCCTCAGGGAAGACAATACAATTGCTTTAAACTTCAGCCATTTTCTACCTTCCGTGAGTTAAAAACATGCTGGTGAAATTCTTGGCCTCCAGCACATGGCAGGAGGATGAGCAAGGGCCTGTGGAGAACAGGCTTGCCTGAAAGCATCTTCACAGGAATCTTCTCTTTAGAAAGCTGTAAATGCTGCCAACATCTGTGAGCTCGGTCCTAAAAAATATCTGCTTCCCTTTTCCAACAGAAAGCTGAATAAGGACTACTTTGAGGGCTTTGGGTTGTGCATTTTTTGTGCTGTGTTTTAGTGCCTGTCCTGGTACCCCCTTATTACACTGGGAACAAACAAGCAGGAAGGACCACATTATCACATCACACTTAAAAAAGAAAAAACTGTTTATAAACAAAATTTTAAAAAGTAATTCCAAGAGTGAAGTTTGACCTCTGTTATCACTCAAAGCAAGAAAAAAAGGATAAAAAAGGCAAGTAATTTCAAGAACTATAGATTTTTTTACTCTGATCCTGCTTTTACCAGATATACCCACCCTGACCGGCAGGTCAGTTTGAAGAATTCAGCTGCTTTCTGAGTTGTGTTTACTTTGCCACATTTGACATGCTAGATCCCTCCAGCTCCTGTTTTTTCACACAGATGATCACAACCCATCAGTGGGCCCTACATTTTCTCACAGCTGAATCTCCTGAATTCCTGGAAGCTATTTTTCACTTACTGGTGAGGACTTGGCAAGGAGGAAAGGAGTAAGGGGTAGGCGAAAGTAGTGAGAGAAATGCCAGAGCAGGACTAAATGAGAAAAAGGAAACATATTTAATTAGTGTTTTCTGTAAAACTTTACAAATGTACAGCATAGTGCAAAAACGCAGTCTCAGCACATCACCTTCAAGTAAAATGAACAATGTAAAAAGCCAAGGAACACAAGCTTGCTTCTTCACGGGAGTGGCTCTCAAATACTCTTCCTGGAGGTTCCTCTCACACCATCAAGCTCCAATCTCATGTTTATAGCAGAGCAAAAAGCCTAAAGAAAAACCCAAGAACCATCCCGGGTGGCTGCTCACAGCAAGTGCAGTCTGCCACTTCGCGCTATAAAAAACGCTGCAGCCTGAGACGGTGTCAGGCACCCTTGTTGTCTGAGCTGCACCTTTGTCTACCCAGAAGTAGCTCTCCTAAGATGGTTCATTTCTCAACCCCAACTAGACAATCCAGTAAGATGCTGAAGCGAATGTCTAACCTCAAGCATGTGATAGGCTTCATAAAAATACGGGAAAACTGCTCAGGAGCTTGAAGTTAAGCACGTGCTTAAATACCTTATTGGATCAATACATTCAGTGTTAACATTAAGGCAATCTAGCGTGTGAAGGTTCGGAGAAGGATGTGAATCTTGAACGGGGATAACATATGCTGTCAGGTGATATGAGACACCACCAGACAGTTCTCAATGACCTATGAGAAAAGAAGTAAACAGAATGCAACGCAATGACTTTCCAGTGCCGGAAATGACAAAATACAGTGGCAAATGAGCTGATCTAGGGGAACTTCCTAAGCACAAATCTGTCAAAAAGGAAAACCTTGTCCATGATACACTCAAGCACATCATCTAAATACCAGGCCAATGGGGGCTGCCCAAATTTTCCCTTAGTCCTGAACACGAAAACAGTGGCTGGAATTAATTCAGAAGCTCTCACAACTTCGCTCCTGCGAAGACTGCACCAGGAAGGTGGTGACAGAACTCTTGGCCCACAGTAGTTAGCTGGGGAAAAATGGGCTCAAAAGTGAATGTTTCTGAACCAACACATCTGTTCACGTACTGATAAATGGATGGAGGAAAGGGCTGTGACAGGAAGGTCCATTTAAAAAATGCTTATCTTATTAAGGAGAATTTGAGCCTGCATTCATCTGATTGATTGACTACATTTTGGGGTGGATGCTGCTTGACCATTCATGATGCTCGAAATATGGTTTAGAACCCACAATCCTCACGGGAACGAAAGTGGGCAGAGCATTTCTTCCAATGATACGGGCATGGCTTATACCTCCCTGTCTAAGCCCTTAGGAGGCCTGAGTCAGTTGTATTTCCTGGGTCTGTCTTACTGCATTTGGGTAGCTTTCCTAAGGAAAAGCAACTCAATTAGAGGATACCGAGATAAATAATACGTTCTTATTAGAACTGCAGCATAAAAAACAAAGCTCTGCTTTGTTAAGAAACTCAGTTGTCAGAAACCACATGAAAGAGGAAGATTAATTCAACCTTTGGAGGCTAGTCTCAGATGCACAAAGGACAGAAGAAAAGTTAGTGGGACATGGTGGACTAACCCTTCTGCCTTTCTCCTACACTGAGCAGCTGAGAGTCCTTCTAAAAAGGGGATCCAATCAATTAAACTGGTTCATCAGATTTTATACATCAATAAACCAACAGGCACATCTTCAGGGAAAATAGAACAGGTCAAGGCTAAGGAAAAAAATCATTGGACTGGACAGGGAATACTTAGCCAGTACCAAAACCCAGAGTCTCTCAGTCCTCTTTGCACATGGAAAACGGCGTGCAGAAGAGTCTATCCTTTTTTTTTTTTTTTTTTTTTTAAAAAGTATGGGGTGTCCTGCCTTTATGTTAGAGAAAATAAATTTGGGGCAAAAAAAAAATTACCAAACAACAAACCCTCTCAACTTAGCATGGGATGTTTTGGGGTCTGTGATGGTCTGTAACTCCCCTAGGAGCCAGAGACATACTCTTGGAGTGGTCACTCAGAAAATGATCTTCTGCACACCCCAAGAGGTCTTCATTTTCCTACTCACTCTAGAAGGATAAGGGAGAGGCACAAGTGCATCCCATCAAAACCAGAAAATGGATAAAAGAATATTTTTAGAGCATTGGACTGGCATATAGAACTATTTTCTTATTTAAAAAACAGCATCCAGAAGGGTCAGGCATCTTAGCTAATCTGTGCTGCCCCAATAAAATCCCAACAGTTTGCTGTTGCAGGCACTAGTCAGGATCACTTTATTTTATGAAGTCCCTAATGTACTTTCAAGCTACGCTTCAATTAAATTTTATTAGAAGATTTTAAATTTCTAAAAGCATTTTCAAGAAAAAAAAATCCTGCCAAGCTCTCACTCCACATAGGAGGAAGCATCAGAAGCAGTATTTTGTTTTAAAATTGTTATCCTGGGCAAACACTGAAATCCAGGTGCAGGGAGGGTAATACAACAGCTAATGAACATTTCCATCTACTCAAAAAGAAAGGGCACAAAAAGAAACTCTCTTGTGGGTTTCTGAGTCACTTTTGTTTCTTTACATTCAAACCTGTGGATGCTTGGATGGGTGGGAGGGAGATGATTTTTCTGGGAAGCTAAATCACTGGTTGTTGTCAGTTGAAGAGCTCAGGTTTAATGGGATATCCCCTTGGACACCCACAGAGGACAGGTAGGAAGCCATATTTTCAGATGGAACATAAAGCGATGAACTTTCAGGCAAGCTGATGAGGTCGTTTCCAAAGATTGACTGACGATCAATGAGGAACTGCTGGGTGCTTTCAAGAATGACATCTTTCCCTAGAAATGCAAACAGACAACAGAAAACTCAGTTTCTGGAAGGCAAGTTACCAGACTACATATGTAGAACTGAAAAGTGGCAAATCCCCACCGCAACAGGAGGTGAGGGGCCTCACTCCTGGCAAAAAAAGGCTGGAAACACTTGAGTCAAACCTGGACTCACTCAAAAGCCCATTAAAATCAATGGGAATCTCTGCACATTACCAAGCTGGGTTCTGCCTGAATGCTGAGATGCCTTACAAGAAGTGAAAGAGGGATGACCAAATGGCTGGAGACACTGAGAAGTGGATAAGAGCAGCTTCTCTGCTCCTTCACTCAAGAACTGTCTGTTTTTCCTCATCTTTGCAGAAGGAGACATCTGTCAATTGCCCCATTATTTCAGCATCACGCCACTGCATGGACCAGAAAGGCTTTGCAAACAGGGGATGCTCCTCTTGTGCAGTTCAGCTCCAGCATGCTTAAGAGTTGTCTCCAGCGTAGCTGGGCTTTTAACACCTCTGATGCTCATGCAAGATGCTGAGCTTAAGGTGGAGACTGGAAGTCCTTGAATGATACACACCCCATCAAAACTCTGGGGTGGGTTCAGGTGGCTACAGCACCAAACTAAGGCTCACAAAAGCTTCTCTTTCAGGTCTATCCCAGCTGAATACACATGAGAATAATAATATATCGCTATTCCAAGACCAAGGAAACACTTCTAGATTCATATCTAAGGTCAATGACACACTTTATTAGAGTCAGTGAGTGGGAGAAGATCAGCTGGCCAGTTCTCCTGAGGTCTGGTAAAAGGTCTGGAGAAACTGAGACATAACCTTTGCCTCTGGCTGCTAGCAGCTACTGGGTCACCTCCTCTGCAGCAGAATCCAGACAAAACACGGGACCTGTGCAGCTCTCACTCCCCTTACCCACTTGGACTACCACATTGGTCTTAGGTGTTGATGAACAGGCAGAGAAAACAGTGGAGACACTGATAAATACGACGTGGACCCAAGCAGAAACAGAGGTAGTTCAATTACATTTAAACTTTAGTTTATCTCCCATACTTTTCCTACTGCTCAGTAACTAGCTTAGCAGTTGTTGTGGAAACATTGCTGACTGACAATCACAAAAGTAAAGTAAGACACGTGTTTTGTTCCCTCAAAGTGGCAAATGATCAGTGCTGGACGTTGCATCTAGCTGCTGACATGTTTAACACCTTAGTTACATCCCCATTCCTGAGTCTGCAAGAGCTGCTAGTGCTCCTACCTGGGCAGGTGTTGTTAAACGGTGGGTTGAACACTTTTGAGGGCAGCTCAGTTGCATTCTTCTCCAGATCCACTGTGAGTCGCTGCATCTTGATGCAAAAATATAAACTACAATGTACAATTATACAAAGACAGGGGAGCTTGTTAGAACTAGGCCATTTCTGAAAATCACTGCTTCATCAATGCTGCACAACATCCACCAGCAATGCAATCTATCCTCCCTGCCCTGCCTCTCCTCCCAGCCTCACCTGCACTTTGTTAAAATAGCCAAAAGCGTGCGCTCAAGGGCAGGTATGTCTGAAAGAGAGAGCTAAGGGAGATGTAATCCCCTATTAGCCCTGGCTAATGTGATGTGAAGCTCCTGTCACATGAGGAGGCCAGGCTAGCATCACTGTGGCTGTCCCTGCCCAGCTGCTGTACAAAGCAAACCCACAGTCTTCTGCAGCCAGCAACAAATATGAAGGGAATTTTCTTTCCATTTGCCTATGACTGTCTTTAAAGTAAAACTAGCTTTTGCTTCCACAGTGCTTCTAGGCATGGAGTTGCTGCAGGTATTACTTCCACGCTTCTCTATGTTCATGACTTTCTGTAGGATGAGCAAGGCTAAGGGTAGGCTGCACCAGATGCTGGGAAATTCAGTGGACTCGAGGACTGAACTATTGAACATTGCAGCCTCCCTCTTGGCCTTTTCTCTCATGCAATCCTTTTTAAAAGAGACTGTCCCTTGCTTCTAAGACTTGCTAATATTATCTCTCTCTCAGAGACTCTCTTTCCTAACACTCAGGAAGTGGAATTACCTAGTAAATTCAAAATTATTAAATCAAAACCTGAAAAGGATAGTGATATCATGAAGAAGGCTTAGAGATCTTTTGCACTTCATTAGAATAGATTACACTTTGCTTGCGCATCTGTAGAGATGGCACAACCATCCAAGTCTTTATCTGACCTGGCTGGCAGGAGGGGGCTCTGAAAATTCACCCTTCATCAGGCAGGAAAAAGAACCCAGCCATGAAACACACATTTCCTTCACTGTTTATTAAATCACCATATGCACTTCAGAAATGTCTGTGTCTGTGTCAATGTCAATTCCAAACAAATACTGCCAAACAATTTCTCCTTGTTTCTTCTGTAGGGGTATGCATGAACCTCTATTCTAATTGCATGTGGATCTACCGGTCCTAAAATGTACAGGGATGGCTGCACTTTATAAAGGCATATTTTATAAAGAGCTTTGGCACAAAGATACTTTATGAATCTACGGTATTAGCAGGACATGACATTCACGCTAAGAGAAAGTTTAGAGTGGCCAGTTTCAATTAAAGACCCCAGGACACCAACACACCTCTAAACAAGCGCTGGTTGAGTGGGAAAGACAGGTCAAGAGTATAAGATAACACTCTCAGCCTACCCTCAGGAGATGCATATTTGTTGTGCTTTACCACACTCTCCCCTCTGGCTATAAAATAACTAAGCATTCTTCAGTTATGCAAAAGCTCTGCTTCATAATTACTTTATTATTATTATTATGATACCCAGAAATACACATCTCTTACCGGGGACAGACTGGCTTCCATTTCAGTCAAATTCCACTCACTCAAAGATAAATTGGGATTAAAGACCTGTTGGGAGAAAAACACCATTAGGGCTCTGAAAGATGTAATGGTTCAAGATACTCATATCCTCAGCTGTCTGCAGGAGGTTGTAGCCCTGCTGGCAGAGATGCCAGAAAGCAACTTCTGCCTGTGCCTCAGCTGCTCTGACATATTAACTGAAGCTACAGGCAAAGGCTCGTGTGTGCTGATTTGTAGCACAGCCAGAACAGCAAGAGCTGAGTTGTGGGCACTTGTGCTGATCCACAAGCCTTGCTGCCTGACAGTGGTGGGACAGCACAGACACCCGATGCCACAGTCATGTCGTAAACCAGGGCAGGTGTTTGTGTGCACTGCAAGTCAAAGTCCTTTTTTGCTGCTCTTGGATCCTAGGACACTCCCAGACTCATATGTTTTTTTAAAAGCATTCCAAAACACAGTAGCAGATTACTGCTGCCTCAATGACTAGATGCCAATTTCTTAAGAAGTCTAAGCAACCTGGGAAAAGGAGCTGTTGATCTGGGGTGCAGTTTTATGATTCATTCTCACTTTTGTGATGTTCAGTTGCACAGAGAGAGAAAAGTGTGTCAGTAACAGGAAAACACCTCCTAATGAGAAATAAGAAACAGGAACCAACGGAGTCAGTGATAGAGCAGGCCACTAGAAAAGCTTTCTGTAAAGTCAAAATCAATCACAGACACTTGGGAACTGGCTTTAAGAGAATAAGATTGATTTTTTAAATTATTTTTCATTCCTGTTTATCCATGCAAGCTTACCACGTGCCTGTATCTGAAGCACCTCCTCAAGGGAGCATATCTTTGACATATAGATTCTTTGCTATGTACAGAGTTATTTCATTATTGGAAAAAAACTTTCATATACTGACTATATGTACAAGGAGAGACAGTGTGAAAGAGAGAAATTATCAAACCTTCATATTTCTACATATATACTGAAGAAAAAAGCCACCATCAATTTCTAAAGAAGAGTCACTGGAGAACTGCAGACAGATAAATATCTCAGCAGAGAGAGAATTTGACATTGGCTACACTTACCAGAGTGTGAGGAAAAGGGGAAGGTAGTAGACCTAAACAATCTAGGACTATCTAAGACGTAGAATATGCAGAAAATAAACTAACCCACCCAAAGCAATTACCAAACTAGCTAGAGAGTTGTATTAAACCTATTTTACATAAGTGTGTTAGGTCTCATGATGATGTCTTTACCAAATGCACCATGTTTTGTGCTCCTAGAAGTTCAAATATGTGTATTTTCAGAAGACATGTAAAAAAGCATCATTTAAAGTCTGAAATCCTGCCAGTTCTCAGGAGCAGGTCAAAACAGAGCTGTGACTCTACTGGCAGCATGTGGCAGATAAAGTGCCACAAAAGAACAAGCAGCATGGTCTATCTGATTTACAGCCCAGAGGTACCGCTATGAACTTCACAACTCTTTCCCGCAGCCGCCCCAGTGGAGGGAGGGCCTGACACTCACATCCAAGAGGCTGGTGGGCTCCAGGCCGTACTGCTGGCTCCTCAGCAGCAGCTGCAGCCCTTCCAAGCTCCAGTCCGTGCCTTCCAACGGGTCTGAAATATCTGTTCTGAGAAAAGACAAGGGGAAATATTGCCACGAATGAGACTTGCACAGATACATATAGAAAACAGGACTGAGCAGCCCTCCAACATGAGGTTTATGCTTAAATCTCATTTTGAAAACCAAGTGCCCACTGCCAGCCTGGGTTTATGCCATATGAGTTGGTTTAATCCTGGAAGTCCAACCCAGCAGAGCACACAGGTGACTGGGCTGATGGTAAAACAAGTGAGACTACTCCTCTCCTGGGTGATGCATGTGGTTTGGGGATGGATAGTCTGTGCATGTATCTCCTCAAGACAGGGAAAACTAAAGCTTTCCTTAGAAGAAATCCTTCTAGGGAGGCACTTGGGACCCAGAACAGGCTGCATTCCCATCCTCCTGGGTCCAAGATGGCCGAATTCCTATTAACAAATGGCTTTTAAAGGAGTGACTTTTACCTGCAGGCATTCAGCCTGCAGGCTACATTTACATGAGACATTCAGCTAAAGGAGCAACTGTGAGGCCCTGCTGTGTTTAATCCCCCTCAAAAGCTAAAAAAAATTCTCTTAAAATCCAGAGTCTTTAAAAAAGGATGATTTTTCTTCTAATAAAATGTTTTTAAGTAGCCAGTGGGTTCAGAAGGAGAAATTTGGTTCTCTGTAAATACCCAAAGGAAAACAGAAGCTTTTCTGATAACCCTATTGAGTGTTTTGGGGTTTTTTTCCCCCAGTCCTCCTTACATTGCTGTAATTGCCATCAGGAATTAATTCTGCAGTTAACTTCCACATCATCCACCAAGCTGCAACCATGCCTTCCTCCTGCTGTACACTCACCCATGACATCGGTGCTGTTGGGATTTCAGTCTCAGACCACAGCTCCAAAAACGGCTCACCCAGATCGCCCTGTGACTGAGCCTAATGACACTGTGCTAACCCCCCTTGCGTGCCCTGGCTTCAAAATAATGAAACCTCCATCTCTTTATATCAGACTTCTGCACTCAGTGAACACAAACTCCCAACTCTTCATCCCCGTGAGTGACCTCATGTGCTATTTCATGATTTTAAGGCGTGATTTTATACCCTTTTATAAAGCCTTGCTTTGGACTGCCTAGCATTTTACTGAGCCCCTGCAGTTCAAGGAGACAAGCACAGCAATGCAGCTAACTTTCATGGGTTTTCACTCTTAGTCAGAGATGGGGAAGCAGAGATCTCTTGCAGTGTCAGCTCCCCAGTACCTGCCCAGAAGCGTGTGGTGCCAAAGTGACTGGCTGCCCCCTGAAGATAGATCTAGCACTGACTCAGGAAAGTCACCTTGGAAAGGTGATACAAGGAGATGCAAAGGGAGAACAGACTAAAGAGAAAAGTCTATTTGACTTCACAGCACAGGTGAGGAGAAGAAAGGGGGCAAATTATTTCCTTCTCAAGCCCAAGCCTGGGCCTGATAAATGCTTTGATGTGTTATCAAATATATGCCCTACTTAGTGCAGAGGTTATGATGATGATTGACTGTCATCTTCCATCACTGTCTGTGTATTGGCACACAAGTGACACCTTATTCACTGCACAGAAACACCAGTGACAAATATTTCCTTATGACTTTACGTAACTGAAGACTCAACAAATGGCAGAGGGCACACAAGCTATGGAGGTGCAGTACTGTCCAGTGGCCTGCAAGACTGCAGACGTGGATGCTGGTCTGGGCTCCAGCTTTCACTTGGACCTTGGACAAATCCCTCTCACTGCAAAAAAACCCCTCTTCCTGCTCCCATGGTTGTGATGCACATGCTCTGACAGCTCTTCCTCTGTTGGGTCCTTCAAGCAATTCACCCACAGACCCCCTACCCCTGTGAACTGTCCCCTGGGCTTCAAGGGTCCTCTAAGCAGGTGCCACAGGTACAGGATGGAGCTCACCAGGCTGCATTAGGCGACTTAAAATCAGCCTCCCTTTTCTTTCCCGCTCATGGGAAGAGAGGGCCATGAAACACGCAGGGCCACAGCTCGCTCTCGCTCCCCTCACCTGTCCAGCAATGCCCTTCTGCCTCTTCTCTCAGATGGCTGTGAGGTCCCTGGTGGGGCTGCACCACAGCTCCCTTTGCCTTCCAAAACAGACTGAACCATGGCGACCGGGAGCACAGGCGGCTCAGAGCAAGCCCGGCAGCCTGGCAGGTGGACATCAGGCTCAGTGCTGGCTTTCACTCCAGGGCTGACTGGCTCTTCCTTGATCAGCATGAGGCACTTCTCTCTGTATCAGAGACAAGACTTAGCACCACACACACATCTGCTCCACAAAGGCCTTGCGCTACTGGGAAGGGCAATAGCACAACGGCTTGCTTCCATTTCTCATCAAACTGCCCCACAGGGTCTTTCCATTCCCCTAGATGGGCAAAAGAAACCAGCAACCTTGTTTTCTTTTCAGCAAGCTCCAGAAACAAGCTCAGCTGGAATATCTTCAGTCAATTCATCAGTCATAGCTGTAACGAATTTGCCCCATTTGATTGTTTTGCAAATATGGAAAACACTTTTTTTTCGATCATTCCTCAGACAAGTGTTAGGCTTGAGGCAGGTTAAATAGTCACTAGGCTAGAGAGGTTTCCCTGAAAAAGAAAAGTCTCCACCCTAGAGATAGGAATGGGATCAGTAAGACCTTCCCATGCAGGAGTTAGGATTGGACCAGCAAGCACTCCAGCGATCCCAATGACACAGGTCAGGACCTTGTGGCCCTGCAGGATTTGGAACAGAAGCTATCAAGATCTGACAGTCCCAGTCAGAAGTTTTATTTGCTTGGAAGCAGAGGTTTGCCTTTTTCCAGTGGGAGAGGCACTCCACGTTATTCCCAGATGGACCTATGGCATTGAAGTTTTGAATAGTAGCATTTTGTATGTAAAAATCCACTCTGTACTACTTACAGGAGATTTTACAGCTCCCTGTGAACTTGCACAACTGGAGCCAAAGTGACAAAGGCATGTAGATCAACAGGCACAGAGCATGGAAAAGCCATCCTGAAAAAATATTATCTTACAACACTTACAGACTAGCTTTGCTGCAAGACAACACGTAAGCATGTCACACATATGGGATGGTAAGTGACACTACTAAGCCTTCCTCAGCATTCCTTTCAGATCATCTTCTCATCTCGTGAATCCTAAACTCCCACCAGGAGCTCATGTTGATTTGGGAAGTACACACTCCTGAACTCATTAGGGCTGTGGCTGGCTCAGAGCCTTGTCATGCAGACACAGCACAGATCAGAGGCCACCAGATGGCACTCAGTAATTAGTAGAAATAAGCAACTTAACTTGAAGGTTATATTAAAATTTTTATGCTTTAGAAATGGCTTCCAGGGTTGTTTTTTTTTAATCTGGAGCTCTTTACATGCTTCTAGCTAATTTTATGGCTATGGTTCAATTATAAGGCAGATTTACAGGCAATTTCTAGAGTATAACTGCCTTGCCTCTATGCCTGAGAAACTGTTTCCATGATTCATCTGTCTACTTACTTTCCACTGACATAGTTGTAGCTATTCTGCTACTAGCCCTAAATACACTGCATGCCTGTGGCAGGAAGAGATAAGCATTAAAATACCTCTGCATTCAGTTGTTGTTACTGGGACCTTTTCACAGAAAAGTTGTCAAACATCGGAAGTTGTTGTGATGCAACATTTCTGTTCTCATTAGCAGAAAGATGTACAGTTTGATTCTGTTTCTTCTTTGTCAAAGCCAAAAGGAAACCTCCTTTCTGTCTCCCTCTCTCAATAAACCCAACAAGTGTTAGCATCTCATTTATTTGATAAAGTCTGAGACAGCCTGTCTTGAGAACAAAATATAAAGAAACATGGAATACTTCTCAAAGAGGTGAGTGGGAGTTCTCAGCATGAAACTCATGACTTTGTTGTGAAAGTTGTGCTGTTATTAGCCCTCCCTAAGTCGGAGAAACTGACCCACATTGCAAACTGGAAAAAAGTATTCCAGCCCACCATCTCTATAGAGGTTTGCGAATTAGACAGAAACTTTGGTACAATTACAGCCAGGAAAAACTCTTTTGAAGTTATGCAAGTCCACACCAGACCCTCCCTGTTTTTAATCACAAACATGTTTACCTGTCATTTTCAGGAGGGGATTGCATATTTATTATGTTGGATGGTGATGCCTCAGTAACATCAGATATGATGGGTCCTCCAGCAATTGCAGGGCTGTTTAAGCAAGAGGCAGGTTCTGTTGATGGCTGAGGAAAGCAAAAATCATATAGATTTATCCTTCTGGAGCCCAGAACAAGTCCAAGGCCCTATCTGAGATATAGTCAGGGTTTACTCACTGTGCCCTTGAGTCCTCCTTGTACGGAAACCAAGAAAGCTTTTACCTGCTATGCAACATTATAATTTCCTCTGGTCTTTCCTCCAACCACGCAGAGGTGCACGTGTAAAATAAGCACTGTGACTGAAGTGTCAGCTACTGAGAGGTTTTACCATGTCTGACATTTTGCCTAGACTGCTTAGCTTTCTCTGGAGGGAAAAATTGAACACAGCCCAACAGGGGAGTATGGCGCTCTCATGGCAGTTCAAGTATTTTAACTGTATGACATGTGTCATGTGTCTGGTGTCTGCTTTGGTGGGTTAGGTGTGGTGAGGATCCCTCAGCAACTGCAAAAATCTGGCTCTGGTCAGAAAGATCAAGTACCCCCTTCTAGAGCATACTTCTGCCTTTCTCCCCTTGAGATAAGCCAGGCTGGAATAACACCAGGGAGAATCTGGTGTGCAGGGTCTGCCTTTCCCTCCCACAACCCATGGCCTCCCACATGAACATGGCAGCACAAGCATATGCAAGCATGTGCCCCTCCCTGAAGCAGGGGAGCTGAAGAAATAATAAATGTCACTCAGATTTGCAAACCTCTTTTCTTCTTCACTGCCAACTCTTGCTAAACTACTTACTCTGTAATCTGTATTATTACTTCAAACATTTTTCCACCCTGGCCAAAGAAATCCCACAAAGCTCAGAGGTTGGCGTAAACCTACCGACTGTATGAAATAGGGGTCATGCAGGGGGTCTGTAGACAAATGCCGGCTGAACTTGGCCACTTGCGGAGCTGAGATCCCGTTGTCAAGCATCAGAGGTCTGTAAGGAGAAACAGGTTTGTTTTCCCAGCACGTACTGACTGGTTCCTGGTTGCTCATACAAGAAATGTCTCTCAGCCAAGGGTTGTTTTCCCCTGGGTACTCTGTTTTTTCTCAGCTGTAAGGTACTTTCTTGTCCAGTGTTATCAACAAGGAAGGGAAACAACAGTTTTGGAGGATGTCACCATTAAAAATGGCATTAGCCATATATAGAGGGGATGATCCAGGTTTTCGAGATCTTATTTGAAAGATGCAAGTAAAATAACAAATTCAGTTCATATTTTGAATTGAACAAATTCAATTCATACTTTCTTCTAATTGCTAGTGGTTTCAAGCTCTAGGCTGGATCCTCAGCTTGTTTAACTGGAGGTAGCTATGCTGAAATTATTAGTGCAATACTGGGAATTCAGGCTTGTTACCAGCTCCCTCACGCTCAGGGCCACTTTGGCAAAACTACATCTCCGTACATAGCACTGCATAAAAGGAACTTGTGCCACCCACTAAGTAAGTAATAAAACAGAGGGAGACACAAAGCAGACCAGAGCCTAAACTCACTGCATACAGGCTTTTAAAAAAAGACTGTTAGGCTTTTACAGATGGTCACTGACAATAAGAAGCGTGTCTGCGTGCTGGGTCCTGTAGCAGGAGAGCTTTATGCATAGTAAATGATTGAAACCAAGAGCGAATGAGAAGGAGCCTCAAAATGGCACTGCCTTTCTATCATGAAACTTCCTGGGTGGCAGTCCTTGGTTTTGTGATACAGTCCCAGAGAAGCTGGGAACTGGTATATTTTGCTACACACCCACTATTGTTATTGCTGTGATGATCCTATAAAACTGCCTAGCAAATCCCTCTTCTCCTCCTACTGTCCCACAGTCAGGAAAAGCATCTTCAGGGTTCATTTAGAAGACAGTGATTTGGCGGAGGTCACCAGGGAAAGCCAACAGTTTTTTCCACAGTAATGTCTAACAGGCTTGACAGAAGATAATTCCTAGCTCCCTTCATCCTACAGATACTGGAGTTGGATATGTTGGGAGAAATTATGGGTTTGCTCTGACTCCAGTTAGATCCCACAGTGAAGGGCATTATACAGCAGGACACAGTGACCACAGTGCTTGAGAGCTCAGTGTTGTCTAAGAGCTCGCTTAACAGGCTTTTTCTATCCTATGACATTAACTAAAGACACAGAATAAAAAAGAATACTTGAATCATCCTGGCATGGACCTTGTTATGGCATAATCTGCCCTTCAGTATGTACCGAGATACCTTAGCCAGCCCTGCAACAACTACAAATTTGTAAGTGTCCAGCTCTCTGCTCCAGGAGCCACAAATGAACCTCCCATCCAACATTTCTTATCAAAGTAACTTTAGTGTCTAACCCGTCTAACAGTATCCCAGGTCAGATGTGCCCATCCTGCCCAAACCTACCCATTGCTCCCAGTCAGCACTCTGGTCTGTGCCAACAGTTGTTCCAGGCTGTACGCTATGCTTTCCTGCAGTCATTTAGAAGAGGCAGGAAAACAAAACTGTGAAAGGTAAAACATTAGAGGTACAGATATAGACACAAGAGCTGAGGTTCCTTGAAGACAGACCTTTGTGTTTCCAAGGAAGCAGAAACTCAAATTAACATGCACAACACTGTGCAAATTGCAGCTGGGTTGTATTGGTGTGATCCCTCTTCATAAGAAGGTCAATACAGTTGCTGGGCAGATACTTCTGTGCTCTTCTGCCCTTTTCAGCACAGTTTCTCACTAATGATTTGCTTTTTTCAAAAAGCAGTGGTCTAAGACAACATTTCTTGGGCTGCAAAGCTTTTACAGGGAGGGCACAGCGCTGACCGTGGCAATTAGAGATCAGATCCAGCATCTCATTTCTCTGCTTCCCCACTCCACTGGGGAAAAATTTCCCCATTCATGAACCTCAGTGACTCAGAGCAGCTGTTATCCTCCCCTCGAGCCCTCTTCTTTGCTACCATTCACCTTGCAGTGTTTATCCCTTCCAAGAGGCTCAGTAGAGAGGGTAGACAGAGGTAAGCATATCCAGCTTGCTTGTACAGATTATGGGCTCCTTCATTCAATCCTGTGTTTCCTTTACAATCCTCATGAGAAGACTCAGCCAAGAACAAGGACACTGACTTAAAGAAAATCAACTCCCCTGAGCAGCCATTCTTGGGAAGCCTGGCTCCTTTCTTGAGGCATGGAGAAGTTTCTGAGTTGCCAAAGGCCACAAGGTAATAAAGGCAGGAACTGGAGGCAGGTCCCTGCCCTCAGCCTGAGCCACAAAGGCAAACTCCTCTTAGTAGCCCCTCTCCCCTCTTTAGATCACAAGCACCACAGAGCAAGAAATGCATGGCTGCTCTCCTGGAAGGCACTAAGCTTCCTAATACAAGCTCCTCTACTCACTTGCCTTGAAGAACTTATTTATGACTCTAAAGATACCCCATAACTAAAATCTTTCTCCCCCTTCCTCTTTGTAAGGCCTGCAGGTTACATGCCACCAAACCTGTGTCAGATACACACCCCATTCAGTGACTGTGGGTCAAACTAAAGGTGTCTGTGGGCTGGCTGGGCCCAGCTGTGCTGCTCCTGATGACAAGTGGCAAAACTGGAACCTGTAGGACCAGCAGTGGGGTCCTGCCCTTTACCCTCCCACTAGGTAGTGTTCCCATCTCCCATCGCGCTCTGCGTTCCCCAAATAAAGGTCATGAGCTGACATGGTGCTTCTCTAAAGACCACTGAATGGGGCATGTCAGCAGGTCTGACTCGGCAGTTCAGCCCATTCATTTCCCATCACCATGGTGCCCTGGTCCGGTGACCGCCTGTCTGGGCGAGCTGAGCTTGTGCTTTTAGTGAGGGGGCAGCATTATGCACCCGTGAGCGTGTGCGCACCACACAAGGGTACTTACAGCTTCCTCTTTATCCCAGTGCTGCTAGGGCTTGATTGGAGCTGGCCAAACAGAAACTGAATCAGCTGTCAGGAGAGATCAAAATCCGGTGTTAATCAGCAGAGTGATTCAGCACTCCGTGCTCTTGCAGCCATTCTTATCTCACACATTCCTCCCTCCTGACACCACCCCAAAGCTGGGAGCAGCCATGATATATGGGAGCCAAACTGCATGAGACACCAGAGCCCAAAACAGCACTAAGTTTTCCAAGAACTCAAATGACCTGCCCGGTTTTCAAGCAATACAGCCAGGTGCCTGCTTTGCGCAAAGGCTGCCAGGTGCATGTGCTCAGTGCTTTCTCTCTCCACTGCTGTGCACGCAGAACACCAGCTAACCCTATTAGACTTGGGAATCTGCCTGTGAAGTACACATGCAAACGTTCCTAGGCCTGGAGTTAGTCTTGGCCTCTGTAAAAGTCTTTAGAGACCTTTATAAGAGGCTCTATACAGTCTGACAAAGACTTTGCAAATGAAAGAAGCAACCCTCTAGGGGAGTCCCTGGACGGAGGTCTTCGCTCTTTCAGTTGAGTTTTCCAGCCCTGTAAAATTCAGTGTTGATATAACAGGACACTAAAAGAGATGCAGAATGGCTTTGGAGAGGAATCACTTCGCAACATTTTCCTAGGTCAGCTTGAACCTAATGCTCTGCTTTGACCTCCAAACAAAGCTAGCATTATTATTATATATCACAGCTGTCTCTTACTCATTGCTCAATATAACAAAATAGAGTTGCATAAATGCCTCTACAATGAGTGGTGTGGCTGGTCCAGCCTCAGAGCTGGAGGAAGGTTTGATAGCCTCATGCATTTCTATCCAGTCCTATGACTCTGTGATGCCACGTGAGGATCAGAACGTGGTTCCCAGGGGGACTGGGAAATGTGACGTGCTCAGTCATGTCAGCACCACCTGGGAATCACTGGGGAGGCCTTTTCTAGTACTGGTCATGCTAGGTTTTAAGGGAGATGGCTCCTCAGTGCTCCTTCGGTCTAAAAGGTTGTACAGTAATTCCTCAACTATGCCAGTAACACCAGAAAACGTAACAGTTGCTGGAGGTCCCCACTGGGGGAATGGCTAGCCAATTCTGCTGCCTGCAGCTTCAGTACTAGCCGGAGGGAGAGGCTCCTCTCTCGTACAAAGGAAAGAGGAAAGATTTGGGGAGCCCAAATGCATCGGTACAACCAGAACACAGTCAATACAGGGCAATTACTGAGAGTTGTGCTCTCTTGCTTAGGACGTCGGCAGAAAAGTGGTTTCTAACATCACAGCAAGGACTGACAGGGAAATTAAAATCTTTTTCTCAAAGGCATAATCTATGCTTTGTTAATGACCACTTTCCATAGGACACGTAAGAGCATTGCACAATTTGAAAGAGGGAAAATAAAATATACCGTGATATCAGAGTGTGGAGAAGATTATGGGACAAGAAAAAAAAATCAGAAGAGGACATGTACCATGCAGTACAAGTGAGTTTGGAGTTTATATGACCACTACCTTGTTGATCACCTTCTGTTGCTGTGAGTGGTTCTGCCGGAGAGAAACAACTTCCCGCCAAAGAACTTCATTTTGCCTGAAAGTGAAACAGAAACTTGCCGTGAGCACAGAAACATCCCAACAGCCTACGGTGCTGCCATGATGCACAGTAGACCCAATTGTGCAAAGTCTGTCTCACTTTGGGGCTCTTGCAGTCCTTGGCTCTTTTCAGGTGTCCCAAACGGGGTCAAACAATTGCTTTCCTTGTTTTCCTTTGACCTCAAAAGAACTACAGACCAAAGCATGGAGTCAAAACAAAGAGAGGGTAACAAGAGGACACGTGTGTTTAGTTTTAGTGGAACATTTGGGCCAAAGTCAGAATTTCAGCAAGGCCTGACTTGTGACTTTGAATGATTTGGATCACCAAGACTGTTTCCTGTGGGAACCAAGAAAGCCCAACCTCTCCACAACTGTCCCCAGTGCCCTTAAAGACCAAGAGATCCTATGGATAGGGATCCTATGTATTCTGCCTGCTGAAACCTCATACACATGGTGGTACAAAAGCATATTTGGGAGTGACTGGAGCAGCTAAACGGATGCTTCTGCATCTGAGAGCCTTGAACTAGGAGGACTGTAATGATTTTATTAGTGGGAGTCACTAATTTCATCCAGCACAGACCTGTGTCCAGCTTGCAATTGCATAAAGCATATTTATTTTCTGTCTGCAAATGCAGCGCACAGGGGAGTTTACAGGCTTTCTTGAACAGTCGGCCCCAGAAAGTGGGATGGGGAGATGCAGAGTTTATTTACTGTGCTGCCTCCAAATCTGGAGGCCAGCCAAGTGCATGCTGCAAAAGGTTTTGCCAGTCAATTTATCGCAAGAGTATATGGATGTACCAAAACTGACAGGCCAGCAAAACCTATCATACAGGTGAAAGTTATAAATCCTTTTGCTTTTTAGTCTTTCTAGTGTGGATGCTAAAACTGGGAAGATAAGATCCAGGGCTTGAAAGAGCATAGTAGCTGCCCTAGTATAGCAGCTTGTACAGCAAGAATCTCTGCAGTGAACTTTCTGTACTGGTACTGACAGGATTTTCAGCAAAGCAGCTTTCCTTAGTCTGACAGCTTGTACTGGAGTTAGGTCCTAATGGTTCTTCACCAGTGTAAATTTCTTAATATGGTTTCAGCCTGGGATTACTGGTCTATCTTAGTTTATAAAATTGTATTATTTTCATCATTCGAATGCAATGTTGTCCTTTGCCAGATGGAGGAAGGGAACAAGCAAATCAAAACAGAGAATAAACTAAAAGCAAGGCCAAATCATCAATACTGGAATTCCTTAAAAATCATGTAAGATACAAACCTAGATACTCTTACATTGCCATTGTACCTGGATTTCATGGCGTGATTTCATGCATGTGCTAAGTCTGGGAGTCATTAAAAATTGAGGAGGGTTAAAAATATTTATCCGTTGCACATGAGGTGCTGGGCTGGAATGAAGTTTCACAGTATATGGTGTTGTCTCAAGGCCCAGGATGTCAGTGTCATCTGGTGATGTATGAATATCAGCTTTCATTATAAAAGAAGGGCTTTGGGTCTTTTTGATCATTCCAGTGCTTTTTAAACGAAGTTCTCTGTAAGGATTAAAATTCTGGAGGAAAATAAAAACCTCTCCAAGTGCATGATTTATAAAACCGTATCCATTTACTAAATTCCTAGTGACCATGTCTGACTCAGAAAATCCCAGAGTCTCAGACAGCTGGAGGTCAGGCAGCCACATGCAAGATGCATTGTACTTGCTCTTTTTGCTCTTATACAACAATTTTGGCCATGTCAGAAGACATAGTCTTCAGAGAGACGGGTCCATGGACTAAACACTACAGCAGTTCCCGTGTTCTCATATATTTTAGGCCAGTCATATATTTTGGAGGTGAAGGATGACAGAGGGTTTTTTTATTATTTTTTTAATAGCTGGAGTGGACACCACCACGCTTCTGCCAAGGACTCTTCTACATGTGAGAAGGAGTTAAATCTGTGCCATCATTTCTATCTGGAGGAAATACAGTTATCTGAGTTAAGT
This sequence comes from Haliaeetus leucocephalus, assembly GCF_000737465.1. Classification (NCBI taxonomy): domain Eukaryota; kingdom Metazoa; phylum Chordata; class Aves; order Accipitriformes; family Accipitridae; genus Haliaeetus; species Haliaeetus leucocephalus. The sequence continues at coordinate 2,954,877 of NW_010972528.1, read as the reverse complement.
CCCCAGGTTATACACATACTTCCTACATGGCCTACTCTGTACTTTCCTCATCTGCAAAGGAAAACATAGAAGTAGAGAATATGTCTACCTTTCACAGAAGACAGAGGCTGAGCATTAATTCATATTTTATAGAACATGGGGTCTGTGCAGAAATCCTACGGTATTGTTTCAAGCACACCTAGTCCCTATGATTAGTCCCTGGCTCAGCATGTGCTCCCTGGGAGGGAGGTGCGTAAAGCTTCTCCTTTCAAACATTCCCCAAGATCAACAACCCTAGAGAAACAAATGCCCATAAGAAGCAGGCTGAGTAGGATTCAACTCACTGCTTCATGTCCTGCACTTGACATTCCATGTTCTCCTGCTGACTTCTCAGTATCTGTACCTCGTATAGCAACCTGCTGAGGTCCTCCTGGCGCATCTTGGTCTCCTCACTTTTCACTACTGACACCTGAGGAGGAAAAATCAAAGGTGGATTCTACCAAGCAAGAAGGGCTATGAACAGACAAAGTCATTTCTGTGGCTGTGGTGCAGGACTTCCACCAGCCAGGCTCTGACATGCTGAAACACTAGGACAGGCTATGTGCACAAGTCTGAACTATCCTTAGTGTATTATTATAAGAGCCAAAGGGATAAAATAGAGCAAAGAGCAGGACAAATCCTTTTGTACAGAGGGTCTATTGGCAGCAGAACATTCCAGACCAGAGTGGGGACTTATTTCAAATCAGCTGGTGGGTGGGTGGGGAGGAGGTATTTTGAGGACCAGGGAGGAATTGAACTAGGTTGCTTGATCAAATCTTTCTACTTTAACTACAGAGACACCCAATCCAGCCTCATGTTTTACAGGTATGAGCCTGAGGTAATGCTTCAAATTGACATATTACACTTGGATTTCCAGAAGGCTTTTGCTGAAGTCCCTTTTCTGAAGTTGCCACACTAATTCAGTAAGAGAACAGCCCTTTTGGGCATCGATAACAGGTTAAAAGACAGCAAACAGAGGGCAGGAATAGGTTTTCTCTTCTATAATGACAGGAGCTGACTGTTGGGAGACCCTGCAGGAATTAGACTGTACTTATCTAGAAAAGCGGGTAACGATTCAAAAGCAGAGTGGTGCGAAGCAAGCCTGGCCGTGCAGCACTACACGAAGGTCTCGTGATACTGAGCAACAGAGCAAAAAACCACAGGCAAAACTCTGATGAAAGCCAAGCCCTGCACACCGAGGACCCCCACCACAACCGCATGTGTGTATGGAGAGGACAGAAACCAGACCACAGGGTGATCTTGGAGTTATGCTGAGCACTCTGTAGCACGGGGGGCTGTGGTCTGGAAGCAAGCAAGCATTTGGGGAGTTATCAAGAGAGGAATGCAGCTGTGGTAGAGACCCTCACAGTGACCACGGAGTGCTGTTCTGTTCAATCCACCCCAAAAAAGGGACGTGGGAGGGTTAGAAAGGCACAGGGCAGAGAGCCATGGCAGCGGGCACAGAGGGCTCCTGCTCAGGGAGAAACGAGGCGTTTTCCGCTCGAGAAGGCTGAGGGGCAGGAAACAAGTATTCACTACTTCTCTCCTAGCAGAAGGCCCAGGGGAAACAAATTAAATCAAGGGACAGCAGGCTTAAAGCAAACCAAGGGAGCTACGCCTCCATGCAGACCCTTAGTTAAGCTGTGGGCCGTACTGTTGAGGGATGTTTTGAAAAAGGACCATGCAGCCTCTGCCCACCGGTGGTATGGAGCCTTCTAGAACAGGGGTCTGCCACACCTCAGCCTTCCCGCCCAAGGGGGCTCACGGGGGGGCCTGCCGAGGCCTGGCTGCTGTGCATCCCCCCGCCCGGCACCCCCTCACCTTCCTCTTGATGTGCTCCAGGAGGTGCTCGTGGCCCTGCAGGAAGCAGAGGTGCTGGAACTCGGTGTCATCCCGCTCGGGCTTGACGAGACCCCCCTGCTCGATGTTCACCACCTTCCTGAAGCCGTCTGCGTGGAGAGGGCACGGCTGAAGGGCCGACAGAGGCAGGCCGTCCTCCTCACCTCCCCCCCATCACTTTTGAGGATGTTTCTGTTCACTCCCCCCACTTTCTGAGCTGCTCTGGTGCTCAAGGCACAGCCATGTCCCCTCCCCACGGCCGGGCACGCTTTTGGGACGTATCTACAAGAAATCCGGACCAAGGGAGAGCCCCGTGCATCCTGCTGGACACCCCGTGACTCTGGGGACATGCTGCTGCTGGCCCATGCTGTGAAAGCCTCACTGGCAATCCCTCAGGCATGCCGGTCTGTCTGCCAGGAGCTGAAACGCCTGTCCTTACAAAATCTCTAGTTTGATTTGCAAGCCAAAGGGATTCAGGGGAAGGTTTTTCAAAGGCACAGACCAGCATCAGATGCCGCTTTTGGGGAAAAGGGTCACGTGCACCTTTGGAAATCTACCTTGACTACTTCTCTGAAGTCCTAGAAAGGTTTCTAAACTGTATCTCAAAGACTGGCCTAAAAATTGCAATAGGGCTACCATACAGTTAAATAGCAAAGTTAAAACTTTGCTGAGGAACTTTGTGAATTAGTCATTGAAAAACTTCCAAAAACAATCAGAAAAGAACCATATTTAATACAATTGTGGTCTAGATGTGGCTGAAAACTATACCTAAACCTCTGTTAAGGGGTGAAAATGCCCAATTGGCAAGGCAAGGTTTGCAGGGAGAAGTACTGTCCATAATTAGTTTAGCGATATGGCTGGGAAAATGGATAAGCTCTGGGCATGTTACCCTCAAAAAAAGCAGTTTCTGAGGGAGGTGTCACAGTATCAGGTAGCTGGAAAAAGCCCCGTATAGAGTAAAAGGGAAAAGAAACAATAATAGGTCATCAAATTGATGCAAGAGAAGCGGGAAACCTGGTAGCTGAAATTTCTTAGCTCACATCTTATGATTTAATCTAACAAGAAATTTCATGCTAGAATCTAAGGTCAATACAAGGAAATTGCTCCCCTGGCATCTGAGAGGCAGGTCCTCTTTGGCAAAATCAATTATGCCACAGTAATGTGTATATGTGAGAGCTCAACTTTTCTATCCACAGTTCTCTTTCATGCCTCCCATCCCACCCCCACTTTCTGTTGCTCCCCCCCACGTCTGTAGGACCCACATGGCCTGAGGATGTGGAGGTTGAACTTACACATGTTCAGCTGCCGGACGAAACTGGCCATGTTGTTGTGTTTGAAATACTTGGGCAGCACCTCTTTGGCAAAGCGTCCTTGGTCGAACACATGGAAGCTGGTCCCATTCTGCAAAGGAGACAAGGACAAAGGTGAAGTCAGAGGAGCGTCCCTGACCATGAGAGGGGCCCAGGAGGAGGTGATTCCCTTGAGTCCTACAGCAGGGGAAGTCGTGCCCTCTGAATTGTCACCTTGAAGCTGAGAAGAGTGACAACAGCCTTCAATGATGGATGTGCTCCTTTCCACTGTGGTATAGTTAGTTTTGATCTTTTTCTACTAAACTTTGCTACTGCTTAGTTCAGAGCCTTGGATGTGAGAAAGAAACTACAGACTTTTACACAAAAATAGGTGGTAGCTTGTGATTGTCCACCCTTGCGTGGACCTCACAGAAAGATTCTGGTGTCTGAAGAAGGTCCTGGAAAGTGGGAATTGCCATTATAACCCCTCGATCTGCTTGTATAGGTCTAACTCTGACCCATCTGCTCCAGAGTGCAGCAGTCCTGGAGGAAGCGCTGCCTGGAGACATGGTACAAGAAACAGCAAGGCAAGAAAGCAAATCATCCTTGGAGACACCACACTGATCCAGAAGCACTACGCACCTTCTCTTGACTGGTTTTCAAAGTACACAGCCACAAGGGCAACCGCAAAATGTTAACAGTCATGCTTTACAGTCCAAGCTAGCAACATGCATGTTAACCAGATGAGATATCCGTTTCGGAGGTTGCATTGCCAGGATCTGTGATTGCAAAACAAGGCAAAGTGCCTGGGATTGCTGGCAGAGACAGACACATGCAGGCCATCTGCTTCCCCTGCCTGGCCTTCTACCTGCGGACAGTTTTAAGCTGGTGCAGAAAGGGCCTGTGAGACACCACGCACTGAAGCTGCCTTGGAACTTTTTGCAAACAGCAATCCATGTGACCTTTTTAGGGACAGAAAAATTAGCAATTAATTTTCAGCTGTAACCAACAAGTAGAAACAACATTTTCTAAATCTCTGACCTCAACAGATCAGTGTCTCCAGGACATGGTGACAGGGGGACCACCTTAAATCCTACCTCTGCTCCAGATGGGGAGGCAGCACCAGGAATTTGGAGGAATGAAGACTCATGATTTTGGACATGGAGTTTGGGGCACACATGGCATTTTTGTAAACTTGCAGAGAACGGTATCTTCCAGGCGCTCACATTGGCTTTGCTTGTGGAGAGAGAAAGAGCTGCAAAGAGCTACCTGGGGAAGCACCCAACCGTGCAGCCTAAGCTCTCCACAGCTTTACGGAGGGACAGGCAAGATGCAGAGACCTATGCCAGGGCCAAGACATCAGCAGATAGTTGGGACTTACCAATTCAGCTGCAGCCCAGTTTCAAGGGACAGCTAGCTAAAGACACCAGGGTCTGTGCAGTGTTGGCAGGGAGGGGTCTGAGACCAGCACAGCCATAGTCATCCTTCTGCTGTGTTCAGCGTTATTACCGGCAGTCAAGTGGTGTGTCAGCTTCAGGGGTTATTTCACAGCAGAGTGGGTTTTGACAGAGGACAGTGTTTCATAAGAGCGAGCACTCAGGCTCTGTGTGCAGTTGGAGCATACCAGGGGTGTGTGGGTCCCACCACGCACCCATCACAGGGTCTGTAGCTGCATGGGTGCTCTCAGGGCTGCCTGGAAGTTTCTAAAACAGGGAGTGTAATTAGGACCACGAGAAAGTTCAGCAACTAAAGAGGTGCGGGTATATGCCTGTAGCCTGCCCATGGCCACCAGAAAACAGGCAGCTGGCAAACCCTGCTGCCCTACTTGTTGCCACCATCACCAAACGGTGCCAATTCCCACTGTTCTCTGGCTCTGTTTGTCAGCTCTGATGGTTAACCCTGTGCACCCACAGACACATGACTCTGGGTCAGCTGTACTTCTTGCTCCTTGTTCACTGCTGCAAACACTGAACATGACTGTTTGCCTTGACAGTGCCCTTTGACCATCACCAGGGTCTTTCCTATCATTCTTTACCCCATGCAGCAGAAGCAAAGGCTAGTCAAGTGCTTAAGAGATTCACTAATAATCCGTAAGCTGAAGTTATCCCCACAGACTGATCTTGCAGACATGACAGCAGGGACCAGGGTTTCCCAACACTGCAAAGGCTGTTCGGGGGACAGAGCTGGTTTATCCTGCTTCCCTTGTGCTTCTGCCCACTCACTCTCTCTGGGATACAGCTGCGTGTCCCAGGCTGGGCAGGCTGATGTAAAATGAGAAACACAAGGGTTTTGTGTACCTGAACATCTCCTTATGGCCTCTCTCGAGAAGTCATTCCTTTGAATTCAGGACTGCAATGTTCTCAGAAGCTGGCACACCCGAAAGGGTTCCTACAGACACAAGAGACTTTGCAGTTACTGCGTGTTCACCGATGAACCGTGCATGTGCCAGCTTGTTCCCACACAGCAGCTGTGCCTTGCTTGTCTTATATCATGGGAGCGCAAGCTGGGAGACACTTCTCTGCCCAAGGCAAAAATCACTCTGCAGCATGTCAGTCTTGGCAGATGCTTATCTTAACTGTTTTTGACAGACCCATGATGACAGACGCCCTATGCCCTGCCCAGGCAAGCTACTCCAGGAATTTGCTAGGAGTTCTTCCTAACTGCATCTTCCATTTCAAAAATTCATTTAATTACTTCTGGTCCAATCTACCATGGACACAGACAGCAGACTTTTCCTTTCCACCTTACAACAGCCTTTAGTGTATATATAAACTATTACCACATTTCCTCTCCATCTCTTCTTCATGCTAAGAAACAGTTCATAAGTCCTTATAGGTCCTGTTTTCTAAGAGTTCTGCTTATGTCCAGAAATCTTAGGCATGCACACAATTTCTCAACTCAAACAACACTGATAGATAGAAGAGGAAGAACATGGGAAACATGGGAGCATGCAACATGGGAAACTTAGACATCTAAAAGCCTTGCCAAAACCTCCCAAGAACATAGCTGTAGCTTATGTTAGGTTGCAGGAAAGCAGAGCATGGTGGTGGTGGGCAGTCAAAAATAACAACATTATAAGCGTAACAGAGAGGGGACTATTTATACGTTAGAAAATCCTTCCTAGTTTGAAAGTCCTTATTTAAAACACACAATGCCAAAACTTGGTCGTTCTCAGAGGTATGGCTACGTAATACCAACATCAGAAAGCAACCTTTGCCTTGGATAACAATGCAGCTCAAATCCTCTCTCAAGTTTTGAATGAAAACCCTGCTGGACACAAACACATGACAAAAAGGCTGCTTTAGACATTTTTTTCCCCTTTAAATCTGCTTTTGTTATAAATCAAGGATTTTGGAGAACAAGTTTGTGCACACAACTTATCTGATAACTTCCTGCTGAAGACAAATCCCATTATTTGCAGCAAGTCTTAGTCAGGTCAAAAGCACAACGTGGTGTCAAAATGCTGTACGAGGGGGACAAATAAGTCATTTTAATTCTCTGATTGCACTTAGTGTATTAATGCCTCAGTGACAAGTAAGAAGCCAAAGCAAAGCAACCTATCCCTATGAAGTTATACAGACAATACATACACACATCACCATGATCATCACACAGACTCGTTGAAAAATCAAGTAAAGCTCTTCCAAAATGTGAGTAATTTAGGGTGCCGGTCTGAGATCTGTTTAAACTTTAGGTTTTAGCCTGAGGTCTGAATGCTGTTTATCTGCTGCCTTCTCCCAAGGCATTTGTGAAAGGCTGCTAAGAAACACATGTGAAATAATAAAAACAGCAGTAGAATTTTTTAAGGGCTTTGCACCTTTTCTAGAAAATTTTAGGGAACCGCAGATTGAAGCAAGGTGAAAAACCTCTCTCTCAGTCTGGATTTTTAGAAGATTCAATATTAGACACCCTTTAAGATGCTTCAAGCAAAATGTGTAAATATTGTTCTTAAAACACTCCCCAACCAGTTGTCCCTTTGAAACAGAAAAGCCACAATATTGCAGATAAATAATGTCAAGTATATCCAAAAGGCCCCCTAATGAACTATTAGTCCTTTCAGTCTCCCAGTTAGCTGGCCAGCACTTGTCAAGCAAAGGGAAGTTGCTGTGCGATGCAGTACTTTGGCCTTGCACCTGGGTTTTTCCTGGTGTTGCAGGCACTTGGTGACACCCGATATTTGCTGTACTTACAGTACTCCAGCAGATGAGATGGTTCGTTTCAGGATCTTCCACCAGCGTCCAGAGTTTGGTTAGGAAGGCTGGCACATTGCTAGAGTATCCATCCATCACCAGAGAGCTGGGTGAATCCTGCATAGTTTTTCAGTGTCCCAGCTACACTAACCCCATTGCTCTTGGCGTGCCTGCCTCCCTGCACGCGCGTGCGTCCGACAGAGAATGAACCACCAAATTTTATCCCAGGCCAGTGGAAAGTAGGCTCCCAGGGAGTCACATCAGCAGTGCTGCTCGCACTCTTAAAAACTCAGCACAATGCGATGGCATCACCAGCCCCAGAGAACAATACACAGAATGAAAATGCACTGCAGCCGATCTCACAGAGCTGTGAATAAATACGCAGTGTCATGCAAAGGGAACACGTGCTACGCACCTTATTGCTGAGAGGTTAGCAAGTCACCAGAGTGAACCCACCTGCCGAAAGTCTGTGGGATGCCCAGGCACAGCAATGCCAGGTTTGTGAAGGCACCTGAATTATTATTTTGGAATTTTCTTGTCCTAAACTTTGGCTGGCATAGATGAACAAGGGCTGGCCAGACCTCAGGGCTGCACATCTTTGGCAAGGTTTTGAAAAGTCAAAATTGTAAGCTGGTTTGGCTACAGATCCTGTGTTATTTGTCAAGTGAAATGATTTGGCTCTTGGGTGAGAAGAGAGGGTGATAAAAAAAGCTACACATAGAATCTAGATGACAATATGCTTTATTGTTATTATTATTATTAATGCTTTAGGTAGCTCTAAATAGGTGCTCACAGTGTAGCTTTATGCCAGGATCATTTCAACTCAGAAACTGCTCTTCAAATAACATTCACCAAAACCTTTGGTACAACAGACCAACACACATGTATCCTAATTCAGATGCAAGGTAAATTGCATCTGAATGCAGAAAGCAGATGCAAAAACTGTCAACACTCTTGATTCTCCTAAGAAACACTAACAATGTAATAAAAGCAAAGGTCTTTCCAAAAGGCCTTCAAATTATAACCTGGAAACCTGCATTCCTGAGCAAAAGAAAGACAAGATGGACACAGAAATTTGCAGGCCACATGCCTTTTATTACTACTTTGTGAATATTTTTCCTTAAGTGCTTTTTCTCCTGCTTGTATTTTCTAACATAATTCAGCTCCCGTTACATGCCTCCAAGCTGTAAGTTTCCTGACGACCGGATAAGGGGTAAGCTTACCATCACTGAAATGCCAGAAGAGGCATTATCAAGGTTAGAGGGAATTTTCCATCAGATGACCACAGTTCATTGCTATAGCTCACTGAATCTGCACGGCTAAGTACCCCACTGGGCATAAAATGGCTGCATTGAAGCTGCCACTTCCTTAACTGCCTGTTTAAGTAGTTGCTGGGCAACACGTAGGTGCTGACACAATGCGCTTGACTTTGAGATTCTTTTAAAATGTAAAATCAAAATTAAATTCCACTGAGGTCCTAAGTAAAAACCTGCAAAGGGTAAACTGGGCATTCCTGCTAAATAAAGAAGCAAAGAATTAAAAAGACCTGCCCTACACACCCCCATGAAGAAAAAAAAGACAAAAAAAAAAAAAAAAAAGGGGGCCAATTGTATTTCTCTGTATAACTTTTTCTCTATCACATTTGAGTGTAAATGCTTGGCCTGCAGATCAGGTATGCATCATATGTAACAGCCAGTGCTGGTGAAACAGCATGCTTTCAGTGAGCGCAGAGGGCATTTGGCAGCATTTTCCTTACAGCCCTAAATCTTCTTTCCGTGTCCTCTTGCAGATCCCCACGATTTCCCCAGGAAGTCAGTAGGAGCTGGTCACTGGACTGTTACTGGTTTCCAGGGGTGCCGTTCCTTTGTGACCTTCAGAGTGTATTGTTTCAGACTGGGGCAGTGTGTGAGGAACGCTTCTACCACCTCCTGGCTGACCACACAGTAGCAGTGGATCTCCAACAGATTTCTGCAATGCCTAGCCAGATCTACTAGCGAGGAATTTAAGTCCTCCGAGGATGTGGTTTGCAGTGTCAGCTTCTTTAAAGTACTGCTGTAGCTCTGGGTGACAAACCTAATCTGACTGACCATGTAATTATAGGTATTAAGTTGCAGCGTGCTCACAGGTATATTCAGCTTTAGAATCCGCGGTATTTTGCAGGCAGGGACCGTATGATCAAACTCTAGGTCTACACAGAGTTGAGGATGCTTTTGACTTACAGCAGCCCAGAGCTCTTCTGAGATGACCGGTATATATTTGTCCAGGCGCTCACAGAAAATGTCTAAATGGGTAAAAGCTGCTCTTTCGGGCTTGAGCAGTTCCTGAAATACATCGTCAGACAAACTTGCATAATAAACCCCCAAGGCTGAGAGCTTGGGACACGCTCTGAGAACCTTCCTAATGGTGTCTGGTGCCACGTTGCATACCAGGGTGCGGTTGTTGATGAACAAACTGTGCAAGTTTGGGTTGGTGGTAGCTAAGAGTTCGACAAGCTCACCATCGAGAGTGAAGGGCATTTTTCGAAAATCAATATGCTGAAGATCTATCTGGTTTTTAGCATCACATATATTCCGTATGCTCTGTAGGATGTCCTGGCCAGAGTAGAAATAGGGATTCTCCCCATGGCACACAATGCATAGCTGCTGCAGCTTGTGGTTCTGTTTTGCCAAAATATCCAAGATGCGTGTCACATTCTTCCGGTTGACCTCCTTGGACTGGTCAAACACAATTTTCAGGTGTTTGATTTGGCTGAGAAACTGGAGCAGGCTCTGCAGCATGCCTTCCTCATCCTCTGAATCACAGCTGGAAGGGTAAAAAAAACTCTTAGTCACTGTGAATGCTGAGCTGAGCAAGCACAGAGCAGATACGCTCCTTTACTAGTGCTTCTGCAAACATCAACAGATTCCCCAGACATTTCTTCTCAGTTGATGCCTGGAGAGTCACTGTAAGGCCAAACACTGAAGGAGTCAGGAGGTGAGAAGAGTCAGTCCCCAGAAAGACTCACCAGAGAAGTAAGTGTCATGATGAAGTTGACTAGTTAGTAACTATCTCTTGCTATTTTCAAATGACAACTTAGAGCAATGTACTAAGAATATAATACTTTCCATAAAACCCAAGTCGGCAGCAGCCATTAAAAAACTCCAGCATACAACACAATTTTCTCTATTATATAAAAAGGTCCTAGTCATGTAAGATAATACCATCACACACAGAAATCACAATTAATGTCAACAATGTCACAGTAGGGTGGTGTAAGTGTTTGACAGGCACTGAAAACATAATGAGCTAGTTATGCCTGCAGAGATGATCGGACATGAGAAACACGCTCCTCTTACCTGATCTCTGTGAAATGCCAAACAGAGCTAGAAGAAACAGCTGTAGCCCACTGTCTGCACACTTGGAAGACCGTGTATCTATCTTGAAGAGAAAGATAATAGAAAATTTGGATGAGGATTTCTTCTGGGATGTAGTTCCACAGTTCTGGAACTGGTGCAGGCATTTTGCCAATTGAGTCAGGTTTAAAAATGGGAAAAACTTCCAAAACTGCAATTAATTCTCCAAAGTCCCTGTTCAGAAAAACAAAACAAAACAAAAAAAAGAGAGAGACACACATCAGGAGTTATTTAACAAATCAAACCAATGCAACTGGATCACAGAGGAGGTCAACATCTTTTTCAAACTTGAACTTTCACCAAATTTTGAAACTGAACACAAAAATGAGGAAAACCTGTTTTTTCAATTTTTTGAAATTTTTTCAATCAGTCCTAAGAAGCTGGATGATACTTTTCAAGAGTTAAAGATGCCAGATCAAAGCTTGGGGGGAAAAAAAGCCTTTTTTCCTGCAGTGAGGTTTTGCTACTCTGAGTAATAAAAATGCAAGGGAATTTTCTAGTACTGCTGCACTGGTATTCAAAAAGCTGAGACGGATTTCTCAAACTGTGGGGGAAAAAAAACCTCTTTGCAAGCAGAAGCTCTGCACAGAAAACAGTCCCACATATCTATTTTTTACTGATAGTGAAACAGAAGGCCTATAGTAAAAAAATGGTAGCTTAATCACAGTGGTTCTTGTCTGTGATGAGACGTGACAGTTTGAAAAAACTGTTTTATTATTGTGACTCCAGTTCTCAGAAATTGCATTTATACATGTTTGACTTAAAAACGGAAAAGAATATTTTGATTAACCTTTCATGTGAACTATAATGCAAAAGAATAAATGCCTGGGAAGAAGGCTGAGGTTCTTAGCATCAGACCATTACCTAACTTTTTGATTCATCATCTTCCAAAAAGTGTTTTATCCATCTTCTAGATTTCTGCACAAATAAAACTACCAACATGACTTTTTTTTTTTCAACCCTTGAAGAGAGAAGTGAGGGATTTTTAAATGCAAACATTCCCCTTCCTAGGCTAGCACTGGAGCATGGGCCAAGTCTTGCAATCTCACTCTGAATTTCATGGCATGCTCTCTTGCTTTTGAAGCCCCAGGTCCTGGAGTCACAGCATTACCTCAGCATTGCAGGTTTCATCTAAATGAGAACCTGCACTTCTAGATATCCTAAGTAGGGAAAGAGTTGAAAAACATGAAGCAAGTATGGAGTAGCGATGCAAAAAGCATAAGGCAGAGGGGAACACAATTGCACGTTTTTCTAGAATACGCTGCTTTGAAGCGTGACTCATTATTTTGAGTGCGAGGTGGCAGTAGCATAGCAGCTATACTATCTTATCTACCATCATATCAGCGACAACCCCTGTTCCACCCAGCCCCGAGCTAGAACAGCCAAGTGATACAGTCCTGCTTCCTTCCTGGGAACTTGCTATCTTTTGTCATTTTTCTCTGACAAGCACCTTGATGGCTCAGACCCTGCTTTTCTACTTTTAGCTGCTTTTAGTACAGTCTCTAATACATGTTTGACAAAATGTTAAACTGCTCTTTGCCCTACATGAAATCTCACGTGTTCAGCTCCTTTCATTTTCCTTTTGGTATTTTTCCTGAAAGCTCAAGCCCTTGGAGCCATGTAAAAAGGACCTTGAATCACTTAGAAAGCAAGACTGCATTTCTAGCCATGGTGATTGCTTGGAAAAAAACTTAAAAACACAGCCTGAGAGCAGGAAGGCAGGCAGAAAGGCAAAATTATTGGTGTTACTTTGAGTAACTGAATGGCTTTGAGTCACCAAGGAGCACGGTTTGTGGTCTGTGAACACTGCGGGTTGGCTTGGGTCCACCTTGGGTGCCTGCCCTGGCGAGGACAGCCAGGTTCGGACCGGATCTCGTGAGCCATGAAGGATCTCCCCGCTTTACTAGCCACATGACGGAAGGGGTGCTGCCGGCTGCCGCACCGAGCTTCGTCAGCCCTCGGTGTCGCAGGCCCCAAGGAAGCCAGGCAGCCGCTGGCTGGGGGAGAGTGGCCGGCAGCCCAAACAGGAACGGGCGGTGCTGAGCTCGGGCGAGACGCCCACGGCGCTTGGGCCTGGCCGCCGCTCTCCCTGCGAGCCGAGCGACACGGGGAAGCCCCCCGCCATGGCATCCCCTCCAGCCCCGCGTAGGCCCCGCCAGGCAGTCTGGGCAGGGGTGCAGCGTACCTCTCGCGGCGGAGCCCGTCTTCCCCTGCACTCCCTGCCTGCGGCTCCCAGCACCGGCTGCGCCCCAGAGGGAGGAGCAGAGGAGGAGATGCCAAAAATAACAGCTGAGAGAGAGGCGCCTTCCCTGCCCACGGGGTGGGAGCCAGGATGCTGCGCTATCCTTTATGGGAACAAACAGATTAATAGCCCTGTCTTCCTCCTCCTTCAGCACCCGTGTGTCGGGTGTCACCCCCCAGTAACCCAACACTCCGCTTCCCTGAAGCTGCCCCTGTCCTACCCCCGCCGCACGTTCCCCAAGCAGACACACTGTTGATGCCCGAGACCCAAATCTTGTGCCAGCTGAGCCCTGCTGAGCCGCAGCCTCTCCCCTCACTGGCATCTTTACTTCACAAGTGGGAGACAACAGGGTGAAACTCCAAGTGCTTATCGAGCACTTTGCTCCCTGAAAACATGCACTCAGCAAGGGTTAGCAGAAGAGAACTCGGGTCTCGGCTACCCTTTCTGGTTTTTATTCCCTCAGTATAAAGCGAACGGATTAGCTTCAAGGAGAAAATGTTTATGGGACATGGGTGGGTAATGGTCCCCACAGCAACTCACCCTGTGGTTCCCGCCTGGCTCTGGGAGCCAGCACTGCTTCAGGCTTGGTTTTTGTAGGGGAAGGTTGGGACATCTAGGCTCATTTAACCGCATTAACCCTTAAATGTATGAACTCACAAGTCGCTTCCTAAACTGTCAGCAAGTAAATGCCTGGTTTCCAGAAGCGCTGGCACCACCAGGCCTGCTGACCCTGAAGGGGACTGTGGGTGCTGCCTGCCCCCCAGGCCCTGACCCTGTGAACCACAGCACCGAGGAGAGCCAGCCCGGATTAACCCTTTCAGGGATTTATTTCAATTATGTTTTTCCTTTGGCAAACAAATTATATTGTTAAAATATTGTCGTTGTAAAATAGTATTAAATAGATATGTATTTTAATATATATGTATTTCATATATATATGTATATTAAAAAAAAATCTTTTATAATGCTTTCCACTGTTGTTTGAAGTTCAGTTCCCCAGAGAGTTTGCACAACCTGATTGCCAAGGCAGAGTGACAGCAGCTAGCATGTGGGCACAAAATCTGGCCCCGGGGCCATGCCAGCTTCTCGCCAGCTGGGGACAAACAAGGGAGCTGCTGTTACCCCTCTGCTTGCGGGAGGACATCCATGCAGGACAAATGCAGCCTGGGCAGGAGGCTGCTACCTGAGGTTGAGCGACGGAGACCTAAATCCAGCTCCTTGCTTTGCTTGCCACAGAACCTCTCATGGCTCAGGAAAAGCTGCTTTACTCTCTCTACCTGTTCATTCAGTTTGTCAAAGGAGCACAGTGGAGTTAAAACAGCCTCACCTGGCTCAGAGAGAGGTGGGAGATCATTCAGGTGTTACTGCAGGAAGGACTAAACCAGAACACCCAGCAAAATTCAGCAGCTATATTGACACCATCATCTTACCCCTCCTGCAGGAGACCAAAGGACCAGCCCAGGTGTCCCTACCTGCTTGCAGAGCTCACTATCACGCCGCTCTGCTTTTGCTAAGCAGAGTCCCAGAGGTCCCCTCCATCAGTGTTGTTCTCACAAACGGCACCAGACTCCTGCTCGTCTCTTTTGGGAGCTTTCCTCCTTCGCCCACTGCGCTCTTGAACAGCGGTATCCCGTCAAGCCTGCTGGAATTGCCTGGAGAAGGGAACTCCACATCATTAATCCCTCTCCCCTCCTGAACAAACGGACACCCCTGGATGCTGTCACAGATGCTGCAGTTACTGCGTTCCTCAAATTATCCTAGGACAGCTTTTCAAAATGAGGTCCGGGGAAGGGAGGGTGTTAAGAGGTGAACTCCTCTGCTTCTCAGTAATTACTAGCCCAACCAACCTTTGTTTTCACCGTTCACCCTCGTTAGCGGAGTCAGGGGGGAAAGCTGACAGTGCTGGCCAGGACCCACCAGCCTTGCAGTGCCGCCAGCCACAAGCTACGCAGGGGCTTCAAGCAACCCCGCTTTCCCGCATCCTTAGCGGACCAGGGACACGCACCCAGTCCCAGGCGGTGGGCGGCTCATGAACTGTCTGAACAGAGTAATTTCTGACCATCTTAGATAGCCTCACCTACGAGAGCGACCAAGTGACCGAAGCTGGGTGGGCATTCAGCTGCTGCCGGAGCCACCAGCCGCCTTGTGCTGTGGAGACCTGGAGGCGTCAAGGCACGGCGAGAACCGCGCAGACCTCCTCAGCGAACAGCATCCTTCCCCGCCGCCGGGCCGGGCCGGCGGCTTCGGGTGGAAGTAACACGGGCCGAAACCCAGCTCTCGGCGCTGGTTTTTGGGGCAGCACAAGAAACGCAGAAGATATTCGCGGAAAGCGGACTACCGCTCGCGCTGCAACGGGCTCTGTTTTGGGCTTGGCCGGGGTTTTTTCCGCTTTTCCGTTAACCCCCCTCCGCCCGCGCGGGGCCCGGCTCCCCGCGGGGCCCAGCCGCCCGGCCCGTGTCGGCGGAGCAGCGGGCGGCGCCGCGCAGAGGCGGAAGTGGC
>NW_010972528.1:2913338-2939125 GCF_000737465.1 Haliaeetus leucocephalus | reverse complement strand
TCTCTGGGCCCGGCCCCCCGGCCCCGGCCGGTGCTGCCCCGCTCGCAGGACGGCGGCGCCGGGGGCGTTCACGGGGCGGGTCAGCAGGCCCCGGCGTCTGACCCGGCGGGGACATCCAGGTGCCGGGGAAAACGCGGTGCCACCACGGGCGGCACGGGCCGGCCGTGCCCAGGGCTGGGGGCTGCCCCGGACTCGCCGCCCTAGCTCTTTTTCCTTAAAATAAAGACGGTCCCCCTCCCAGTGAAGTCTTTGACAGGAATTAAGCAGCAGCCGCCTGAGGCGTGCCAAAGGTCGGCGAAAAAGGCCATGACGGCGATCGCGTACGTTACCTGTCGCCCGGGGCGGGTCTTTCTGAAGCACCCGCAACCGTTTGGCCGCTGCTGCTGCTGAAGCCCACGGCGAGGGGGGACCGGGACGGAGCAGCGCTCACTGGGCTGGAAAACTCGCCTGCGGGGGTGACACTGCAGAGGCACGACAGCCAAGGGGTCCTTACCTGAGTTTTTGCAAGCCCGGTGTAATTTCCAGGCTCGCCGGCGTTGCTGAGTCGAACCAGGCGGTTGCTGAGGAGCAAGAGCCCGGTCTGTGTGGGGAAGGGGGGGCAGGGGCAGCGGGGTCCTTGGACATCATCTGCCTCTGGGCTGGTAGGGAGCTCTCGGCCATTTGCACTTCAAAAGACAAATTGTTCTGTGGGTTAAACCTTTTAAATATTTCACAGCTGTAGTTTTCTAAGATGTTACTCAGATTCTGTTACCCTCCTTCTGCGAGACGCTAGGAGATGGGTGCCCAGATGCCAAACTTCCCGCTCCCTGTCTGGAGGCCCAGACCAGGCCTGGACAGCAGCGGCAGTGCATCCTCCTCTTTCTTCTTTACGAGATGCTTTTCTACAAGGCCTGTGTGATGTGGCAGCCCATGGCCATGGGAACACTCCTGCATCCCCCACAGGCACTCTGTGAACTCCAAAGTTCAGTGTGAATTTCATGATTCCCTGGTTATTTCCTGTATTTTCTGAACAAGTAGAAGGCTCCCATGCTGGGCACAGTTCAAGGCTATGGTAAGGAAACAGGGTGGGCCATATGTTCCAGCGCCCTGTTGGATCTGCTGCCCAGGAGGGAAATCGTTCCCAGCCCCAGCGACCACCTGAAGGACATCTTGTCCGTGGGAGGTCATCATCTTGGTCTGGCAGCCCCTGGGGACAAAAGATCTTCGCACCCACCATCTAAAGGACATCTGAAGTCAGGGACACTGTCATGGCCAGCAGTTATGCTGTCAGGCCAGTTGCTTTGCAGCTGAGGGAAGGCTATTGGGGTTGAGAAAGAGGGCAGAAAGCATGAAGGAAGGGATGCCCAGGGGGAAGCAGCTGATGGTGTGACAGAGATGCAAACAAGTAGTCAGAGAGGGGGCAGGACTTGGGACTGGGGCTGAGCCAAAAGCCCCATATTACTTGTCACTATGATGCAATGAAGGACTGACTCCGAGCGCTGCTGTCTGTGAGAGCAGTTTCGTGGGGCTTGTGGTGACCGGCTCATGGACATGCTCAGACAGTTTGTGTACATACCAGAAAGGAGAGGTGGCCATGCTTGTCTCCTGGGCTGTCAGGTGCTCTCCAGCCACCACAGTCTCAGTCCAGTATTGCCCACTCTAGTACAGCTTTTCCATGCTGAGCATCTGTAGCCTGGGAGGTGTTTTGGTTCATCTTTGCCTTCGGAGTAGAGTTGGGTGCAGCTGTGGTAGGTATAAGCATTGCGTTAGCTGGTCAGCGAGGAACAGGCATGATGAGAACAGAGAGGTGGATGTGCTGTCTTCCAGGTATGTTGCTGGAAGAGGCAGATGGTGGAAGAGTAATAATAAATGAGCTAGTACATAAAGCAGAGTGATAGCCCTGTGTCATAGAATCATAGAATCATTTGGGTTGGAAGGCATCTTTAAAGGTCATCTAGTCCAACCCCCCTGTGATAAGCAGGGACATCTTCAACTTGATCAGGTTGCTCAGAGCCCCGTCCAACCCGACCTTGAATGTTTCCAAGGATGGGGCATCTACCACTTCTCTGGGCAACCTGTGCCAGTGTTTCACCACTCTCTTTGTAAAAAATGTCTTCCTTATATCTAGCCTAAATCTACTCTCTTTTGGTTTAGAATCATTACCCTTGTCCTATCTGTGTAAAGTGTCCTGCTACATGAGCCCTGGGCTCTGTAACGTATCCTTTAGTGAGGACAACCAGGGGACTGGGACCTCAGGCAAAATGCCTCTGCCTTCAATAGGGCTTCAGTCTGTGTGAACCTGCCAGAGCCAGGACTGCTGCATGCTCCCTGGGGCACCCCAATTATGCATCTTTAGACTTTGCCAGCTTGGCTAGGCAGTCAGAGGCTTGAGGACTGAAACTCTTTGCTTTGGAGTCTCTTTGGACTATAGAATGAATGGAAAATGAAAGGAGAGCTTTGTGAGCTGCTAAGTCTTTGGGACACCATGTCCCACTGTGTTATGCTTTACAGAACAGTAAACTCCTCAAAGGTTACACTTGCTTTAACAACATCACCACCTCCTCTAGGAAATAACGGTAAACCCCCATAATCCTGTTATGCCTGTGCTTAGTGTTTGCTGTAAGCACTCACCTGGCATCAGGCCATTTTCCCTATATTCTCTCAGCTCACCTGTGTGATTTTGTAGGGTGCTGAAGATGGCAGGCAGCTCCACTCCTTGGATTGGCAGCGCTTATCTCTTCCTCCAGTCGACGTGCAAGACCATCGTTCTGCCATCTCTCTACGAAAGCTCCCAAAAGAAACCTAGTGTGTTCAAGGCACTGAAGCTGGCATTAGCAGGTACCCATCCTCTCCGATATCTTGGCACACTGTCTCATCTCTTCACGCAATGCCTTTCTTTAATCTCACACTCATGGGTAAGGAAAGCTGGTGCTCATTGTATTTAGGAAAGACAATAAAGTGGAGCAAGTTCAGCAGAGGTCCACCAAGATGGTTGGGGGCCGGAGTACTTGTTGTGTGAGGAGGGGCTGAGGGAGTTGGACCTGTTCGTTCAGCCTGGGGAGGAGAAGGCTTTGGGGGACCTACCAACAGCCTGCCAATACCTACGGGGAGCGGGAGATGGACCCATGCTCTTCACAATGGTGGATGGAGGAATGAGAGGCAACAGGCACAAATTGAAACAAGAGAAGTAGGCACCAGATATAAGGACAAACATTTTCACCATGAGGACAGTCAAGGAGTTGCCCACAGCAACTGTGTATTCTCCATGCTTGGGTGTTTTCACAATGGGACTGGATAAAGCCCTGAGCCACTTGGTCTGACCTCAGAGCTGACCCTGCTATGCATGGGAGGCTGGGCTAGAGACTTCCTGGGCTTCCTTCCAACTTGAACTATCCTATGAGTTATCCTACTTCATGAATGTTCATTTAAACCCATTTATGTAAGAGGGGAAAAGATTGCAATTGCTCCAAAAGAAGATTTAATTTCTGTCTTTATACCACCACAGAAACATGATTTCTGTTTTAAGAAGCCGATTTTTTAAATTAATGATAGCCAGTGTAAGTTCTTTTCTGACAGGCACAACTACATTAGCTTCAACTCTACGTAACCCTAATTACATCCAAAAAGGACTTGAGATGCAAATGGCCATAAAACTATGTTTTTCTATCCACTCTTGCACTAAGCTGACTGCAGAATAATAGTAATTTGAGGAGTTTATCATATTTACCTAGAATGACTCTCATGGTGTTCTTTACCTGTCATACAGCTGAGCCTATACTGTTTAATTGGGCTTGTGTAACTATTCTGTAATTTCTTCTGGCAATCATGAGTCTAGCCAAGTCATCCAATACAGGCCTGCTCATCTTGCAGCAGCTCGATCCAAAGATGTGAAGCAGCAGGAAGCCTGACACAGTTGTCCAGTTAGGCTCGATTTATGGCTGCTTTGTGTCACTGGAATGTGAATCTGCTCACATGTTTAAAGAAAAGCCCACAAAAACGCTAAATCCTACTATGCTTATTCAGACCTAAAAAGGACATGAAATCTGAAGCTGTCTGAGGTTTCATGAAGAAACGT
The DNA here is from genome assembly GCF_000737465.1 of Haliaeetus leucocephalus. NCBI lineage: Eukaryota > Metazoa > Chordata > Aves > Accipitriformes > Accipitridae > Haliaeetus > Haliaeetus leucocephalus. The sequence continues at coordinate 2,935,071 of NW_010972528.1, read as the reverse complement.
GTGCAAAGTCCTCTCTTTTGAGGCAGCTTTACAGCTGTCTTGTACACCATTCGTAAAGGTTTCCATGTCTGTGCAGCTTTTCCCTCCGCAGCCCTCTTACCCTGTTAAGGAAGCTTCTGTTTAACCAGCACTCACAAAAAACACAGCATGAAGGAAGCGATAAAGAGATTTCTAGTCAGCCACAGTGAATTAAAATGCTTCTCCTAGCTGCCTAACCCCATGTCCCAGTTACACATCTGGTCCAAACTAGACTTTATGATGCAACCAGGACTCCGTAAACCCTGTAAAGCCACTGTTAGATCACATACTTCTAAATGCCAGGTCACTTGTCCTGCCTAATGTGGAGCACACAAGTCTGCTTTGCCTTGGGATTGTCCTCCAAGCATGTCTAAATAATGCCATGACGCGTGGTTTAGGAATACGTGATGTATTGCTGGTCTGAGCTGGCACCTCCGTACGGCCCTGTGCAACGACAGGCCAAGAGGTTAATTCGGGTTTGGAAGCAGTACAGTCAGCCTCCCACAGGCCTCTGCTGCAAACAAGAGAAAAACACATATTTTGAACCCTCATCATCAGCATACAAAATCCCTGTGGAGACAAGGTCAATGTGCACAGCTAATCAAATTTTGCTGGGAGAAGGAAGAATGAAGGCCTGACCAATTTCTGTTGTTTATGTCGCTCGTGCTCCCCCTGCACTAATGTTAGAGAGTATATCCCTGGCTTCTCCTTGCTTAGATTTTACCTTGAATTAATTCTCTGTGCAAAAGACATTAACAAGTCAAAGCCCAATCTCAGGCAGCCTAAATTCCTGTGGCTGGATCTATCATTTACCATTTGTGGGATTGTGTTGAAGGCTCAGAGCCAGCTGAAAGTTACCTTTAGGCATGGAGTGGAGAGGAAATGCTGGGTCTCTTTCCAGGACCTTCATCACTGCATAAAACTCCAGTCACAAGGACTGAAGTCTGACTGAGCACTGAGCTGAACTCTGTGCTTTCATCTATAAAACTTTGCTATGCTACTGGTTTAGCGTAACAATTTCTGTCCTGGAAATGGAGCCTCAAATGTAAATCCTCCCCTAATGAACGCATTTGGATAATTACCTGGGCTGTAGTACCATACGGCTTCAGTTGGGCACCTTACTTCATAAGGATTGATGGTGGCAGGGCAGCAAAGACTTAATCCTTTCCTCTTGGTTTTACATACAGGTTTTTCATCCCAGAGGACTTTATCACAGAGAGAAGAGAATTCAAAAGCTACTCCATTGCAGGCTTGGTGGTGGATGGGAGTGGGTCTGGGTTGTTTGTCTCATGCCTGGATAGTGACTTTGCTCACTTCTCCCTGCCAGACTCCACCGGCAGCGTGAATGGTGTGGACATGCTCAAAGTGCACTGCAGCCACCCACACCTGATAGTCCAGCTCAAGTTCTGCAAGCAGGAGAACTGCCGCCGGTTCCTGCAGAGTTACCGGGAAGGAGCGCTCCAGGAGTCCCTCCAGAATCACCTCCAGCTCTCCTTGGCCATGACCACAGTGCCTCTTGAAATGGAGCTGAAGGCTGGCAACGAGCACCTTGACAACATGCTGAAGGATGAGGATCGCTGCCTGGAGTGCATCTACAGAGAAAAGGTGAATGGGAGAGGGAGGGAGGCCAGGCAGCAATGAGAGGTGGTAGCACAGGACTTGGGAAGGTGGGTGCAAATCTTGCTCTGCTGCAGTGTGCTGTGTTGTTGACTTCTCCATCTTTCAGTTCTCAACTGTAATATAGAGAAACAGCTCTGCCCTTCCTCAGAAAGAGCCTTGCACTTTTCTGGAAGGGTAATAGAGTTACCTAAAACAGCCTACAGAGATTCTGCTAAATCACTGTGGTTTCTGTGTATAACAATTAGCGTGGCTGTTATCACCACTAGGATGTGGAATTGTAGAAGGTGCAGTTGAGAGCACAAGCAAGTGTGCCTCAATACACCTGTGAGGCAGGCAGAGAGGACAGCAGTCCTGTGTGGAACCAACACCGCTCAGCACCTTCCTCCCCCGCCTCACACAGCACCTCCTCTGAGAGTAGCACCTAGAAATGAGCGTGAGTGCAAACACTCTGCACATTATACCAACAACTTGTGACAGAGTGGGGACACACAGCATCTGCTGCCAGCAGGAATAGGCTTCCCTTCTGAAGGCAAAGTCCCTCTCTCAGGGGTGATATCTTAACGTCTAGCTCATTGCGCACTGGCACTGACACTCTAATCCTGCTAGCAAGAGCAGTGAGATCTTGTCATCTCACCACAGAACCACTGCACTTGACATGATTACACTCATTGCCTTTCTCCTCTCCTCTTTTTTTCCACCTGGAACTAGCAATACCTTATAGCTCTAGTTCCCTCTAGATGGTCCTGAGAAATGGGTAGTCACCATCTACTTGGGAAGATTACGCACAAGAGCATGTTTTGCCAGGTTGCTTTTCTGCAAGCACAGAGAATGAAATGCAAACCTTTCAGCCCTGGACCAAACAACATGTGATATCCCATACTCTGTCAACTTCTGCTTGCTGCTCTCTCCCTCTGCTGAACTAGCTGACCAGACAAAAGAGATGGGCTTATTCTCAGTTCCCCCAAACTGACTCAGTCTGACCGCTGCCTAACAATGCAACATCAGAAAGATGACACTAGCGCACAGCCGTCCATGGCTGAGGGCAGTGCTGGGTGCCTGCTGTACGTGAGCTAAACACTAGACTGAGTCAGAGCACTCGCCAGGTTTGACTCTTCCCATGTGCTTTGCCTTCTTCACTCCCTTTCTTATGACCTGCTTTTTGGAGGTCAGACTAGTTTTCTCTTGGTTAGTAAGAAAAACTGGCTTGGAGAGGATCCAGGAACAACAGAACTTAGGTAATGGAGGGGCAGAGAGAGAGAAGGCCTGCTTTGGTGGCCATGAGCTGTTGGATCAGGTCACCCTATTCTGTGGGTCTGACCCACATAGGTCATCCTATTCTGTGGGACTCTGTGGAGTAAGTTAGAGAAGCCATGCTGCCTATGGTGCACCCTAATTCTTGCAGACAGCTGCTGAAAATAAACATGAACTACTAGCAGTTTTGTGCAACTTGTAAGCACTCACTGCTGCATGTGAGAAACCCAGGAGGGGGAGATTGCCTCTTTCACATCACATTACAGATTCAAATTCACATATTGCAGCCAGAACTCCGTTAGACTATCATCTCATTTGGTCAGTTTAGAACTCAAGCTATAGCTGTCTCATTGCTCCTCTCTTGACACCATCACCTTAAGCTGCACCTTCCAGCTAAGCATCTACAGCTTTACAAGATGGTGAACCTGGCATGAATCACTGATGCTGTTTGCATTACAGCCTGACCGCCTGCGGGATGAGGAAATCACAGAGCTGGAGGAATGCCTCAAGAGCCTGATTGTTCACCAGAGCATCAACAACAATATGGCTGTAAAAGACTGCATGTCTCTGAACTCCCCATCTCTACCTTATCCTTCTCAAGGCAGCTCCCTTTCCCCACAAGTCACCTTCATCTTTCAGGGAGAAGAGTTCGGTGAGTAGCTAGAATTGACCAAGAGAGCCCTTGGTCTTCCTCACCTCAAAACCCAAGAGGGAAGATTAACGTGACTACATATTGGGGTCTACCTCAGATAAACCAAGGATTTCCCAGCATCCCATAAGGAAGGAATTACAACAGTCCTAAGACACTGCCATGCTGCTTCAGATCAGGCCTCAACCTGTTTTCTTTTCTGGGGTGGCACAGAACCAGATGCTTCAGAGTCTGTGTCCCTTCCAGGTTCCTCACATTTTAAAACTCCTTAATACTGAAAGGAAGAATACAAAGTAGTTTTCTCTTCCTCCACATCATTTGGTTGAGGTGAGTTAATAGCATAGTTTTGGATCAGAGTGGGAAGGTTATTACAGACACCATCAGCCCTGCTTTCAGCCAGGACTGGATTTGTCCAGGCTCCCTGCAGTGCACCAGCTGTCTTTGGGGTCTGTCCCCTACAGAGAGCTTTCAGACAGTCTCACATAGCAATTCTAGCTTGAGATCAGCTAGATCACTTCTGAGTGTGTTTAAGCTGTGTATACAGTCTCCAGTGCTAAGTAGCCAAGGAAAGAGCTCCTGTCTGTGTTGCAGTATTTTGAGGATGCTTAGGTAGGGAACAGGGGACTTGGTCAGAAAGGCCTTGCCTAGTTGCTTTGGAAAGGCTGAAACAAAAGAGGATGTCTATCAGAAAAAGAAATATGCTCTGGCAAACCACAGGACAGTGCCATCCTGGGGGAGGAAAAAAAAAAAAAAGGAAAATAGGCATTGCTAAGCTTGCGGGGTGGGGGCAAGTGCAGACACTCTCTGATGTGGGAGGATTTCAGTAAGGGAATGGCCTGAGCAAGGCAGGGAGCTCAGATGTGCCAGGGCAGCAGGCTGTGAGCAGGTAACACTGTCACCACGTGCTACAGTTTGCCACCCGAGGCACCAGCACTGCCCTGGGGGATGGCAGACTATGTGGAGAGCAGACGTGTTCAGCTCATACACAGAGAGCAAGGAGACACTAAGCGGTGAGGCTTACTCCAGCCAACTTTCCCTTTCCAGTGGTGGAGGAATGCCATCGGAGCGCACAGACCCGTGTGCATGACCCTCTGCCCGTGGCGGGGCAGTCCCTTTGGCTTCACTGCTCTTGCACTTCTGCTCCAAACTCACAGTGCTGCCCTGGTGTTAAAACACCAGAGGACAAGCAGAGCAGCTCCACAGCAGTTTAATAATGTGCTGTGGACACTGAACAGATTCCCTGCTACACAGAATATTGAGCAAACCTTAGACTGCATCACATCAGCCATGAAACCCCTATGTTTTACTGGCCCTCTGTCCCTTTCAGCCAACAGAACGCTCACACCAGATGACCACCAGAAATTTGCCAAGCTCGTGTCCAAGAAATGGAAGCAAGTGGGTCGCTCTTTGCAGAAGAACTGCCGGGCCCTGCGTGATCCTGTCATTGATAACCTGGCCCTCGAATATGACCGAGAGGGACTATATGAACAAGCCTATCAGCTGCTTCTCAGATTTATCCAGTCGGAGGGGAAGAAGGCCACGATAGCACGGCTGATTGCAGCCCTGGAAGAAAATGGTCTCATCAGCTTGGCTGAGGAGCTCTTGGGCCTCCATTCCAATGAGGACTGCTCCTAGAGCCCGAAGGGTAGTAGCATTGCTAAGGGCTTTCTTGCTTTAGCTAGTGTATAAGACTGCTGCCAGTGTCTGGGAATGTAAAGTCCTGAAAATCACCGCAGGTTTCCATGTAGGTGGGAAAGCCCGGGGGAGAGGTTCTGTGCTTGCAGAAGCCAGCACGGACCTCTGACATTCCTTATTTCATTCTGTTTCCAAGAAGTCAATGTTACCTTCCCATGAACTGGTGAGAGAGGCTTTCAGCCTGACTTCCTTCAGGACTGAAATGTCACAGGGAAGCAGCCAGACAGAGAGCCCTAGGGGAGAGTGGGGGAGAGGAGAAAAGCAAGGAAGGCATCTTGGAGGATTTCTCTGGGAAGCAGACAATGCCACTGTTTCTCAGGCTATGGCCCAGGGCCATCACCTGGAGAGCTGCAATATATTTTTTATATTGAAGACATTTATGCCCTCAGGCATGACATCCAGTAAAGATAGAGGGGAAATTAAGGAAAAGTCAATTTTATATTATTTTCCTTCTTCGTTCTTCAAACAAGGAACATCTGTGGCAAGTGCATCTGTCCTGCCCTACTCTAGTATAGCTCCTTCCCACCTCTCACCACCTGAAGGTTTCCCTTTTACTTGGGACAGTTATAATCTTCCACAGGGCACAAGGTTGCTGCTGTAGAACAAACTTCAGGCACTGAACAAGCAATATGGACAAACATAAATTCAGAGAATGACTCCCAACTTTTTCTGGACCATGGTGGACAATAATATATTGACTACATCATGCTTAGCTCTTTCCCACCAACCTGAGAGAGCCTGCATCTGTGAAAAGCAAAACACAGTGCTGAAAGGAAAACAGTCTCCTAGACAGAAAGTTACCTATGAAGCGTAGATTGGAACTGCTGCTCTAAGGTGTGTTGCAGCATCAAATACCACCCTGAACCAAGCCCAGAGCTGAGCAATCGTCTCTGACCAGCTGGCTGCTAGTGCCTTCGCCCATTTCTTAACCGCCTGCCCTCGGCCTGCTGAGTTCACCGGAGAGGATAGCTCACGCCATCGTGTCTCGCAAGTGTCGGGATCCGCACAGAGCCTTTCCCTGACGGTGTTGTCACTGTGTGACAATTGGGCATCAGCTGCTCTGCCTGGATTTACCTGCCCTGATTTTGAGGGTTAAAAATGGCTTAAAGGACAAAGCACCCAAACCCCAGGGCTGACTCGTGCTTTCAGTTCCGGTGGGAGAAGCTGACTCTGCTGGTATGGTTGACGCAGACTGCAACAGAGCAGAGAGGTTACACCTTTGCCTGTAACAAAGCAACAAGTATCTAGCATGACATGGGTCCCATAAAGCACACCACCTTCATTACCTTTGACATATTCCCTGTGCTTTCCTGATATGTTTTTACTTATCCTTTTTCATTAATTTTACCTCTCTTTGCTCTTCCCTTCCATGGTAATAGCCAGAGGGCCTTGGAAATTATTTTGGATACAGAGGATGGCTCTGCCAGCACATGTAAAGCCTGCACGTGCACGCAAGTATCGGGCCGCTGGCAGTCGTGGTAGGACCAGCTTTCAGACAGGCAAGCCCTGATGGCCTTTTAAACCACAGCTCATATCTTAATCCTTCCTGGAGTCAAAGCTGTAATTCGATAAGGAGGGATGCAACATGGGATTCAGGTGTGGGCTCAGATCTGAGTGCCTGGGGCTGGTGCTGCTCCCTTAGCTTCTGCTAAAATGTATGCTGTGAGCATCAGCTAACTGAAGACCTGGATCAGGAGGATTTAGATGGCTAGCTTCTACCCAGTTGGGTTCCACATGCCTCAGATATGCTGAGCATCACGTTCCTCAGTGTAAGCCTGAGGAACCTGGCTTTTTTCTGCAGATTTTGAATCCCCGAGCTTACATACACAGTGTGGAAAGGAAATGGAGGCAATCAAAGATGGGGAGAATGTTTTCAGAGTGTGAGTGAATCTCTTCCTGTCTTGCCCTTAGCTTCAAAGGAAGCAAGGCTTCATGCCGGCACTGTCTCTACAAAGACTGTGGCTCCGTGACCTTTTATTAAGCCATTCTACATCAGTGCTGTTGCAGTCTCATCTCCCCCATTCCTGCTCCATGTCCTACCCTTTCCCTTACAGCGGTACCAGTGCTCTTCCCCAAGTGAAGCAATTACCTCTCTGACAGTTTTGCTTTTGGGACCAGCACAGCGATGCTGGTCTTAGTTTAGGCTGCTGTGGAACCATACCTCAAAGCATTTAGCTTTCCTGCCAGATCCCAACTAGGGAACTCTGTTTGGCAGCAACCCACCTGGCAAGTGGTATTTAAAAAAAAAAAAAAAATCAGAAACTTGAAAATTACAGCAAGAGGGTTTGCTCTTGATTTTGCAAAAATTATTTTTTAGAAAACAATGTCATATGCATAGCCTGCTGTCTTGTTTCTTGTTTGTAATGAATATTTCTAAGCTCTCAAACTAGCTATTCATGTGCACAACTTTCATATACAGTTATAAGGCAACCACCGAGTAGTGAAAACTGCTGGCTTTTATAGCATCTGTTAATGCTCAAAATGAGAAAGTCCACAAAACTTCCTTGCTGCTATTACTGTATTACAGAGGACTAAGCATGAATGCTTTTTTTCTTAATGCAAACCTTGTGCATTTATTCCTCTGCCAGCAATTGGCATACGTGTTTCCTCTTACTCACAGATTCCCTCTCAGAAGTGCCATTAAGTGCTGGAACTCCTGGCAACCTTTCTGGAATATCATCATCTTTAACAGCATTCACAGGTGCCTTCATTGCAGAGACTCAAAGGAAAAGGGTTTTCCAGTGATATTCCATGGTGGAATTGTCTTGAGCACATGGCATGGTTTGGGACCATAGCAGTGGCTGTTTCATACCTTCTTTTCCATGATTGGTCATCATCATCGTCATCATTATATGCAATGAAAAGTCTATTCTGGTCTCAGGCAGACTCCTTCCTGCTAAAAGAGTAGGTTTTTTTAGTATTATCTGGCACAAACATAGATGGAGACAATTTTCACAGAAGCCTTAGATGAAATAATAGATAAATTGGATCATGAGCACATGGTGTCATTTGCTTTGATTTGACATTTAGCTGGGGCTTGACTCTGAATTTACTTCTGTTTTACCCAAAAGGTTTTACAGCGGTTTTACACCAGTGTGCAAAGACAAGGGAACTGGCATCACACAGGGAAGGAAGAAGCACTTGTGAAGAAAAAAACATTAGCAGAGATTTGTTGGAAGAAATTAGAGGTGTGTCTTTACCTCTGATAGTAACGCAATGAGTGGAACTGAAGAAAGAGCTAGATGTAGGGGATACTTGCTGATACACACAAAACTCAGCACTGTATATGCTAGACCAAGGGCTATAACAAGCACCGCTGGTGACTGCCTGGCTGGCACGCTGTTGGAAGAGGAGTGCACTCGTGCTTTCTTCCTTGCCTGTGCAAAGTTAGTTGCACACATACTGCACCTACTCAGATGCCAGACATGTAAGCGACACTCCCTTACTACTATTTATAATGATTAGCTAATGTGTAGTGTGTGAGATAAGCCATGGACAGTGCTGCTGCTGGTGAATTTGGCCTTATCCTGTAACAGCTCTTCTCTATGTATTGAGATCTGTCTGGGGAAAAAAAAAAAAAAATCGGGGGTAGGGTGGGGGAGGGGTGGTGTTTCAGACTCACACATGCAGCAAACCAGCACACGATATTAAAAGCAAATACAGATGCAAATCAGTTGCATATAAAAAATGAAATAGACAAAATATAAAACAAACAGCAGGATCCAGGCCAAAATGTGCTTACAGGAAGGGATCCAAGAGGGCTTTTTTTGTAGTACAGTTTGTTTTTGTAGTTTTAGCAATGCTTCAGATTTGAAGGAGGCTCCTTTTAGTCTGCCAGAAGGAATAAAAGATCCATCCAAAGGAGAATTTGAATGATTTGTTTTGGCATAGCTGAACTACAGTGTTCAAACAGATTAGAACAAAGAGAAGACTGAAAGTTAAGATGCTCACCAGATACACTTTGACGTGAGGCATCTGACAGAAGTAAACTTGAGAGTATACCCTGATATAAAATCATCACAAAGGAAAATATCAAACTGTCCTGGAGAGCAGAGTTAGTGAAAGGCTGACTTAAACCCTCTTAGATGCTTGTTAAAAATACACCATAGATCTTAATTTGCTGAAGGTGACAATGCACCATCATGGCAGATGGGGAAGGTGCTCTCTTCCAGCAGCTTCAGTTCTCACATGCCACAGCTGCTTACAGTGGACCAGTTTGTCAGGTGAAAACAGTACTTGACTCAAAAATAAGGAAAGGGTTCAGCATTATTGATCGGAAGTGCTTAATAATCATGAGCTGGACCTTAAAGAAAGAATAAAATTTTCTTCCAGATTTTCATAGCAAGCCAAATTAAAAATGAATGTCAACAGCTCACAGCAATGCTTTCCAGGTTTCCGTTTTCTGCTTCAGCCCTACCATTGAAGAGATGGATATCTAGATTATTTTTAGTGCAAAATGGGGTGCTAATGTCACAGCACTGCAGGTTACAGAGCTTTATGAAAAAATGAGAGCCTCCAAGTAAAACAGTTTGCTGGAGTTTCATAGCTGGGAAGTCTCAGAACTATATCTGTTTCAAAATTTGGGGGAAGTGGAGGCAGAAAGCAGAATATACATTGCACCACTGTCAAGGTATGGAAAACATAAAGGCAAGAAAGCATGTAGGCTTAGAGCTGAGGGAAACTACTTCTTCAGAGAAGGCGTAAGTGCTTGGCGCGGGCACTGCCCCAGACAAAGGTCATTGCCCAGTGTGAGGAAATTGTGGGGTTTTTCCTTACCTGTTAATTTTGCCATTCATTTCAAAATCCAGTTCAACATTGAGAAGCTGTCCTACTGCCTGGGTCACCGTGTCACCTCCCCTCTACGGTTTCGAAAGGTACCTTAGAGCCACCTCCGAGTCACACCCTGGCAGCTGCCCACAGACCCTGAAACCAAAAGTGAGAACGTACAGCAATGAGGAGCCTCGAATTCGCTTAACCTGCTGATTTAGTTTAACTGAAAATTCTGGTATAGCCATTAACCTCTGGTATTGTACATCTTAAACCAAGGAGATGCTAGAATGGGAGTCAAGAGGGTTTCTTCAGTCTAGCCCACATATTGGAGTGTGTACATGAAATTGGTGAGATACACTGCTTTACACTGGACAAGGGTCTGGCCATTTGTCTTTTGTACAGATGGGCTCAAACGGTGAGGCGATTTAAGGCCTAGAGTAAAAAATGTTGGGTTTTTTTTTCTTCTCTGGATTGAATTTTAAAGCCACTGAAGGGATTTGGCCATACATCTCTAACTGAAATCCATAGGTCATGTGTGGTTAAAAGTCCCTTAGTCATCAATGGAAAAATCTCTGCTGACCTTCTAATTCCAAATTTCTGTGATATTCAGCATCACATCTGGATCAGCCATCTACAGCTACAGACTGCAATGCCATGTATACTCAGGTCTCGGACATTCAACCTCCAAGGAATTGTCTTTTATAGAAAAAAGCACTTTGGTCTATTTTTTTCTCCAGTCTTTTTTTTATAAATAAATACTTTTGATGAAAAGGGCCTCAGAGACTTTCATTAAATGCTTAATGCAGTAGTAAGAAAGGGATTCACTGAAGGTCTGGCCACATTGGCTATCACCAGCTCTCAGAGGAGCATCCAGCCAAAGTGTCTGGACGCACAGTAGGGTCCTGTCCAACATCACACGTATCTACTGACTCACCAAGGCTGGTGCCCCACCGGCAAGTTAATGGCTCTGATTTCAAGTCAAAACCAAGCTAAGCCACCACATTTGGTCAGTTTCCAGTTACTGCTTTGATGAGCCTTTTTAAGCAAACATGGCCAGAAGGGGAGGGTTGTCCCAAACCTGGCACCTGGCAGAGCTCCCAGTGTTTCTTTCGGTGCCATTATCTGTCTGGCACTCCTCCAAGGCCACAGCACCACTGTAATCCCAAAGTGCCTTGCTCTTAGTGAGCTTTCTCACAAGGCTGCCTGCTCCGTAGGTGGGAGCCAAGGAGCTTTGACGCTAAATCTTCTCCTGCGGCTTTTCACAGGAAGCCACTGGCTGACCTGACAGCTGAACCTGGGGAAATTCCTTTTGCCATGAACTTGAGCAGAGCAATATTTCACCCTGAATCACTTAAACCTCAGACAGTACTTGAAAATCACAAGATCAGCCCTTCTTTATTTACCGGAAAGCTGTTTTCCCAACCGCATGGCTCGATGCCTGCAGGAATACAGTAACGGGGAGTAAGGCTGTGCCCTACAGTGGGTGGAAGAACATTGGGCACATGGCTCACTTAAAGCCATGTGCCAACACACCGACCCAGGGTTAACAGGGTTGACCTACTGATGAGGGTCAACAAGATCACTGACCTGATCTTATAAGACAGAGTGACAAGCCATGGGACGGACCAAGGGCAACTTTGCCGGCAGTGAGAAGAATAAATCAGCCATGCATCAGTGCCCAGGGAGCAACGTACAGGTGAGACAACAACCAAGTAGAAGCACCCACAGAGAAAACCGCCTCCCAAGTTCCCTGCATGACTCTCCAAGCCACGGCAGCCACAAAGGCACCGCACAGCAATGAAAACCTCTGTTTTCACTGTCATCCCGTGGGAGCAAGCAAAAAGGATAGTAGCTCCCAAAACCTGGGTGGGGGAACGCGGTGGAAATACCTGCTGTGAGTCCCTGATGGTTTTGGGGCGTGGTCCCCCCTCACTCCACAGCCAGCCCTCCGAGCAAAGGCGGACACTAGTTTGCTCTTCGCTTCTGTGACCATCATCTGCCTCCTTATGGGGCAGGGATGAAAAACAGCCTGGGGCTGCTGCTGTGGAGAAGGAGGATAAAGGTACCTTGGGTTGGCACAGGGAAAGCATGAAGCCGAGTAACATTTATGGCCGAGGTTTCCGACCAGCTGCACTATCCAGCAAGGAACTACTACGTTTCAGACAGCTGCGGGTCAGGAGGAAAGGGCTTTCCCAGGCTGGAGCACCTGAACGCCAGGCTGGAGGGTTGCTGATCAGGAACCCGTCCATATGGCAGCTTTTCACAGTGACATTGTGTTCAATTGAGCAAAACATTTGAGCTGAAATTAAAAATATATCAAAAAAGCACAGGCTTATAAAAAAGCCTTTTTACATTATGTTTAAAAAACAGTCGGGTGTTTGTGAAAACAACAGAGTAGATCAAAGCCTGCTTTTATGACAAGTTCACTGTAAATTAAAAACTTTGCATACTAAAGGGGCTGTGGTCTGGGCACTCTCCAGACCCCTGGTGCGTGTTAGAGGAATAAGGGTCAATTGTTTCCATTGCAGAAACAAAGAAACAGCCCGAGATAGGAAGCTATGGCTGCAGTCAGCTGGCAAATGGGTAGCGGTGGCAATTTAGATTTGGCTGCAAATAAAAATGTTTTGGTTAGAACTAATTCAAATTCAATGAAAAAAAAAAAAGAGTGGGGACTTTTTTGTTGTTATTGTTCAGTGTTGTTTTGGGAGGTTTGGGAGGACCCTTGCATCTGTCTTCAGCCTCTGCGCTCCTCAGCTCCCGCCTCCTCCTGTCATTACCCTACTAGGCAAAGAGAAACCAACCGCCAAGTGGATATTCCTTCTGAGCTGAACCCAACCTCAATTTCTAATTCTGAGCCTTTGCAGAGGTCAAGTAAATAATCACAAGGGGATGAAAGAAAAGAAAACAAAAAAGCCGAATTGTTGGGGAAAAAAAGAAAAGACAGAGAAATTAGTACACTTCCTATTGAAAAAAGTTACAGTAAAAAAACGCCCCCAGCCTTTTTTGCAGTTGTTATTTTTAACCGGTAAAACAGCAGAACCGATGGAAGTCCCCGGGCCGGCCCTGCATTCGATCCCTCGACACCTCCGTCCCCGCCCCGTCCCGCGGGGCGCGGATGCCCGGGCGCAGAGAGGCGCGGGGCGCGGGAGCTCTGCGGCGCTGGAGGCCATCTGCGCGCCCCGGCCCGCCGGTCACGTGTCAGGCCCTTGGAAGCGGACCCAGCTCCTTCCCCTGGCGCGGTTGCTCCTTCCACCACGCTACAGCAAGCGAGCGAGCGCGAGGAGGGAGCCCGGCGTCTCGTCTCAGACCCCGTTGGCACACGCACCCCTTCCCAGTAGACGCACCAGCACGGGGGAACTTTGCTGGCTTTCAGCATGAAAACGGCCCAGAGCGCAGGAGACGGAGCGCTGCTTCGCTCAGCAAGGATTTCCTTGGTTTCGCTTAAAGGCTGAGGAATGTCTAACGCTAACTATATCCAGATGTGCCTACTTGGCAGCCTGCTGCTGAGACGTTACCGAGGGGACACAGGATCAGCGCTATCAAATGGGATGTAAGTATCTATTATGTATGTTTGATCAGGGTGGGTTGGGGAGAGTTATGCAGCAAGCAGCCTGAGCTGTAGACCCTCCTTACTGCTTTCCTTTTCTTCCAGCCTGCCGCTTTTCTTTTTGCCTTGTTGCTCTTGCAACGTTGTTACATGCAGCAACCTGAACCGTGATGGTTAACATGCAGCAGGGCTGGGTACAGGCTCTGAACACGCAGCCTCCAGCCCTGCTAGGTCTGCTTTGCACTTGACTTTCCAAAGAACTTTCTCTGGGTGTTTTAGGTTGTTTTTACAGAAGGAAGTTTGGGGCTTCTTTAGAGAATGCCTTCAGTGCTCCAAGACAGGGTTTCCTCCCAACCGTGAACATGTTCCAGTGGTGGCACGTTAACATTTACAAGCCCTTCCTTATCAGAAAAAGGACATGAATCTTCCCCAAGTAGCACTATTGTGTGCTTTGAGCAAAACACGGAAATTTTCAAGCTCTCTAGCGTTGCAAAGACAGAAAGAAAAAATTCAGTCCCAGTGACTGGGCAGTTACTGATTGCATTTGTTTAGCAGCCTTTGGGCAGATTCTGATAAACTTATGTGTTGCATGTCATCCTGAAATTAGTGGGGCAAGTCAGCACGCACTCTCTCTCCCGTTCATGTCTGGGTGTAACAATACACCCATCCTAATGCACTGTGATTGCTGGGTTTTGGGGCACATCAGGCAAATTATTCCTGGGATCAGAAGAGGGTCTGGGAGCTGAAAAGGCAGCGAGTGCTGCAGCCTGGGGAGGGCTGGGAAAGGAGGGTGGTTGTTTTGGTGGGGCTGTTTCATGAGCCTGCAAGGCTTTATTCTCCTCCTGGGGCCAGGGGAAATGAATGTTTGCAAGAGAGAAGGCAGGTTTCTCACCCTGCGCTCGGCTGCTCCAGGAGGGGCCTGTCTCCCCGAAGCACTCAGGGTGTGAGTTGAGCTGCTGAGTTCTCCATAATTCTGAAAATCAGACCACCTACACGCAAGATTGCATCTGGATTTAGGAAAGTACCTCTCAAGGCTGCTACGCCTGTGGAAGATAATTGCGTGTTACCTTCTCCTACCTTGTGGGCAGCTGAATGCTCTCTTTAAGAGACATGGTGCTGCTCTTAAGAGGAGCTAGAGTTTTCCCGGTTTGCCGGGGCTCACCATGGCGTGCCTGGCAGCAGTGCAGTCCTGCACGGGCACTGCCCCGATGGCACGTCCAGCCCCGAAAGGGCCAGGAAAACATCCTGCACTGCTTAAACGCAGCACAGCTGCTGTCCCCAAACTGTGCCACGTGTACGCGAGTGACTTACTGCCGGGTCAGCAGGGTGACAGGAGGAGCGGTGCAGGCACCCGCCGTTCCCTGGAGGTTGTGGGGACGGTCGTGCAGGCAGCCAGCGCTGCCCAGGGTGATCGGGGCTCCCGTGCACAACTGCCACTGCTTTCTGCCATGGTACCACGCGATTGCCCACCAGGGATGGTGCAAGTTCCTTTCTGGGACCCCTGTACGTGAGAGCAGACATCTCAGCCTGCGTTTCCAGCCTTTGCACAGCAGCTCTGCAGTTTCTCTGCACCTCGGTTTGTATACTTCAGAAAAGTTTCACCAGCTGGGGTGAAAGCTAAAAGGAGGCAACTGCAGCAGCCATTTGCAAGCAGTTGTCTAATGCATGACTGGCATTGCGATGGCGAGACTGGCAGCATCAGCAGGAGAGGCTGTAATAAAATGGGACCAGCCAGCTGGGAAGCTGATGAAACCACATATTTCAGGACTGTGGCAAGCAGAGAGATAAATAAGGCACCCTGTCCCATAGCAGCGTGGATCTTGTCCATTCCTTTGCGCTGGCCTGAAAAGCAGCTCCGACAGGAAAGTTGGAAATGGTCTTTGGAGTGGGGCCTGCATTTTTGTTACCTGCTTGCGCAGTGTTTCAACCAACAGAGCTTTTGCTTCCAGGTGCTGCAACGCAAGTAACGGCAGCAGTGAGGCCATGCCAGTGACACCGGAGCGCTGCTGCGACAGCGGCACTGGCCAGCAGCATCTGAGCAGTGCCGTGGTGTGCACTGCGAGCCTCTGCCCCTCGGTACTGTGTTCGTTTGGCTCTGGCTCACGATCCCAACTCCTGGGAAAGCTCTCTTAAGACATTCAGGTAATTAAATCCCACAGCCTATTCTCAGTTTGTTTACAGACTTCAAAACTTCTAAGCATCTGAATGAGATTGGCTTTTTTCTGGTAAGGCAGATTAGCGATTGTTTTGGTTACTTCATTTTTCTAAGGCTTTGCGCTAATGAACGTGCAGAAGGGCGTCTCTTGTAGTTCAGCCTGCCTTGTCTTCTAGTCAAGGAGATCAAATCGTTCAGCAGTGCTTTGTAATCCTATAGCTCCAAATGAGACCTCTTCACAAACATTGTAATGCAGAGAGGAGTTGTCCGGCACCAAAGCCACTTGAAGGATCAACTTTGATGAGGTTATTGACTTTGCCTGGAGGCAGGGGGAAGGGGAACCAAAAACCAAACAGACAAAACCAAAAAAGAAGCCATGCAGGAATAAAACTCGTTACATGACACCCAAACATAGAAATGAAAGAGGGCTTCTTCCCCTGCTCCAACACATAGAACTATTCTTCCCCTTTAAACACTCCAAAACCAGCTCAAACCGTTAAAGCCAAGTTGTTTCATGCATGTTTTTGTATATGGGGCAGAACAAACCCAGCGCTGGAAGCCAACACATTTCCCTGTGCGGGTACCCCAAAGAGCCCAGACATCCACGCAATGCAAAATGAAGATGAGGTTTTTGCCAGCACAAGACCCATACTGAGATAACTCAGCTGAGAGTTCAAACCTTTGCCTTAGTGCTTCACTTCAGGTTTCTGCACAAGGGCAAGAGAAGGATGGCAGCCCAGCGTGGCTTGAAGAGAGCAAAACAAGTGATCCCCACGCAAAACAGAGTGCTACTTGTGTCTGCGTGTTCAGCAACGCATTTAAACTAAACCGGTGTGGACACAGAAGTCAAACGCTCTCCTGACCGTTGGGGGGCTTGGAGGATGGGACCAAGCGAGAGTCAGTAGGGACACGTTGTCAGCAGAGCTTCAGGCAGCGCAGACTTCTTGCTGTCAGCATCTTGGTCTGGTGGGATAGAGCTAATCTGCGCACGTCTATTTCACACAGTCCCAGCTGCAGGATGCGCATAGGGTACGTTGTTATTGTTGCTGGTGCATTCTTGAACAGCATCAGGAGGCGGCAGCAGCAGAACAGCAGCACAAGGTGTGGAGGGGCCTGGGAGCTTGATTTGCTCTCGCTGAGTGAATCAGGATGGAAAAACTGCTGGAAATGAGGTGGGAGACACACATGTGCACAGACCTTCCCACTGCAGGTCAGAGCCCGGGTCTCAGCTTCCGGCACTGGGTGTTACAACCCGACTTTGCTCTCGTGAAATGCGTTCAACCAACATGAAATGAAAACAAATATCCAAAACCTCAAGCATTGCCTCAAAGCACCCCCACCAGCCAGAATTCTCCAAGTTCCCCCGAGGACTGCAAAAAACTCATTGCCCCCACCGGTGCTGGATCCCCAATACTTTCTTTAGCTCATTTTACAGAGAAACAGATAAGACATCTCCATCAGCGACAACAGCCCTACATATTGCATGGCCCACACAACATATGCAGCCCCTCCGTTGCCCAACCGAAACCTACTGGTGGCAGCTCCAGCTTCAGGAGTGAGGAGGGGAGCTGGCAATGCTTTGCATGCAGCAGGGCAGCAAGTTGATCTGGGGACAACCCACAGTCGTGCTTGGTGGGAACGGATGCTCCCGTGAGCCAGGCTGGGACAAGCAAGGATGCAGCAGAGCTTGTTGCTGTGTTTTGTACCTTCTTGCTCGGTGTACCGCATTTCAGCTTGCCTCGCTATTGCAGCTGCTTTTCCTGAGGCTGGGTGGGTTGAATAATCACCCTTCAAGGCACAAAGCAACATGCCAGAATCCCCAAGGCTTCTTGACTGAATGTGGGGACAGGATCCAGAGGATTTTTCCCCACCTGGGCCCATGCGAGCAGAAGTGCCAAGAGATGGAGACGTGACAGCTGCTGCAAAAGAAGGAAGTTTCCAGGATGAGCTCAAGGCTTCACGTCATTCAACTGGGAAAGAAGGACAAGCAACTTAAAAAAAAACAATAAAAAAATCATAGTTTAACTGCTTTTATTGCAGCACTCCTTGGCTGTATTTCAGAATCCTCCTCTCAAATAAATGAAAACCAGGCGGAGGACTGGGCCCTCTGCCCGAGCGTGCAACAGCGCAGGTCAGATTCCCTGCCTGGATGCTCACCAGGGTGCCGTGCCCTGCTCTGACCACTTCCAGCTTTCGAGCATTTTGTTGCCTCTCGGGCCATGCAGGCTGTGGACCCCTCGGTCCTTCCAGCACGTTCCCCACGTACAGGCTCCCCATGTTGCTGCCTCATGGATATGGGACCTCTCACCCTCTTCCTACAGCCCAGCTCAGACCTCTAACGTAGCTGGTGCTCGCAGCCCAGCACGCAACACTCCCAACCTTCCCCAGGACCCACCTCATCCCACTGCCTGGGCAACCTGCACCCTCCCATTCGGACCCGCACGAGCCGGACTCGAGATCCTTACTGTAGCCATCCCCGGGCAGCCAACACAAAGAGGGACAACTGCCCATTTTTCCAAGCTTGGAGGACATGGAAGGCAGCCCTGGCAGCTAAGCCTGCATTCCCCAAGGCACTGCCTGATGCAACAGTTTTATAACCCCAGCTCCGTGTCACAAGTTGGACGGAGATCTCCCCCAGCAGCATACAAAGGAGAGGCGCGTCCGCCTTGGATGCGGACACACAGCGAGACGCTGTCCCGAGAAACGTTCTGCTGTTCTCACATCTCTCTTGTTTGGCATCAAGTATTTTCTGCTCACTTTGACAGCTCTGTAATTTCCCCCCCTCTCCCCAGTGTCAAGGTGGATGAATAATCTTTTTGGCTTTAGGACAAACCGGAGTGTCTGCCAGAATCATCAATCCCTCCGAATTCAAGAACAGGACAGCTTTTCCTAGTGACATCCATGGGTAGAGTTCACACCTGTGTAATAATCGAACGTATTTCCTTCAAAAGAAGGAAATATCTAACAAAGATTGGAGAATCCATATAATTCGATCAAGGAATCACTTTAAGGGCTGGCAACATCTTTTGAAAACGAGATGTCTATATTCGGCACTGAACTGTTTTATTTCAGCATGGAAATCGCTGTTTTGGATTCTTTTATTTCAATAAATGAAAACACAGAAGAAAATCCGGGCTATCAGCCCAGGCTTGTAACAATTTGGGGTTTTTCTTGGCTTTTCCAGGGATACTTATTGCCAGATTGTGAGATGCTGGCAGGATAAATCTGTAAGCCATGGAAATTACGAGTTTCATGACACACACATTTTAGTCCAAACCCTCGCCGATAAAATTAAACACAGGAAAGAGCCAGGACTTTCATCCAGCTCCTTAATTACCATCTGGAGTCTGGCAGCTGAAATAAGATCAAACTTTTGCATAGAAAAGGAAAAAAAAAATTTGCTATTACAGTGGGGAAAGAGATGAGACTTTACAAAGAGCTTGAGTAGAGTTACACAAACATCCCGACGCTATCAGGATCTGTCCTGCCAGGGGCTGTGCATCTCCCACTCACTTCTCGTGTGCACAGAGCTGCATAGCACCTCAATAAAGCTTATCCCATCACTCCAGAAGGAGTAAAAATGCCTTAGTTTTAGTTCTTATGAGCTTTTTGAGACAGGGTCCCTATTTTGGGTATCTCAATAACACCCAGCAAAAATTCTTGCTCGTAATGGGCAAAAGAGGGACAGACGCTTTCTCCTTAGTGGCTCCAGTTCAGTGGCATGTCCTGGGTGTAGTGGGAGCATCCCTTCATACCCCCGGAGCTTCTGGAAAATTATTGAAGGCAACGTGAGGGAAAGCCTGCTGGGAGCCGCATCCTGACAGATAAAAGGTGATTTAGCACAAAACTGAAACACAGCGCTTCACTACAGAGCACCGCAATCAGGACTTGCCAAGGGTAATTTGCACACGACAGACATAAAATGCAAACTAACATCCTATAGGCATTAGAAGGGACTGTTTCACGAGGCTGAAAATAGTTATGAGCCAAGTCATGTGGCAGAAAGAACATAAACAGAAAACAGCTTCTGATTCTTGTAAGTATTTTAACAACAATTTATGAGAGATCAGAGAAAATTCTACAATCCTGCTATTAACATCAAAGCTGCGCCGGTTAAGACATCTGCCTAGCCTAGGAGAGAAGTGAAAGGTACAGTAAAAAAAGCCAACAAATAGAGAAAACCCCAGCAATCTCTATTAGAGGCCAGAAAACAGCAAGAAAGAAGGCCTGAGGAAAAAAGCATGGTCATCAAGACAAGGAGGAAGTGATTTTAAATCCACCAGGAAGGCAAAGAGCCTTACACCAAGGCACAGATAAGCCATTTGCTAAAATAAAGTATTCAGAAATAATGGAGACAAAGCAGACAAGGTCAGTAAATATTTTGGAGCTGCACTTGGAGAAAAAATAGGTGATACCGTATGATGATGATGAAATACTCTCCATTTCAACAGTAACTTGGAGATGCAGTTAACTGGTAATGAAAAAGCAAAATATTTTAAAATTATGAGATCCAAGTAATGTGCATCTAAGAATTTTAAAGGGACTGACCACGAAATCAGCTGGTTTATTAATTTTGCTTTCTCATAAGTCTTGAAATACTGCCTAGATCCCACAGTGTCTGGAGGTAATGTTGTGCAACTCCTTTAATACTTCATAATTACAGACTCATCAGTCTAATTTTGAGCTTCGAAAAGATAACGTTATGGCTGGTACAAAATTGATGGCTAATGAACAATTAGCAGGTGATACAATCCACGACAGTGAAAAAAGATTTTTCTGAAAACAGGTGCCGCCACACTAAAGAGGGTCCTGTTTTAGGTCATAATCACGCCAAATAACAATATTCTTACCCAGCACTTTGCTGCCCTGTTAGATGTTTGAGTCAGTAAGGTGGCTACAGGGCTCGGCAGGAGGCTGAGCATCCGTGTGCTCCACAGGCTAACAAAGCTGAAAACACTGAACTGCAGGAATAAATTGCTTAGGAAGGCACAGGCCCTGACTCCTCCACCCTTTTCAGTCCTTAAGGAGCATTCCTTAAGTGAAGGCAGACTGCCGTACAACCAGGCAGCTTTCAATCAAGAAGTTTTTGGATATGAGCTCAGCTAATTCGAGACAGACAGACAACTGTAATACCTTCAAAGGTAGCATCTACTAATACAGCCCAGGCAAGATAGAGCTGTAAATCACTTATGAGTGTAAAACATTATCAGTGGATGTATAAAATACTTCTGTGCACTTGTGGGAAAATTTTGGGGTGGAGCTAAACTTTTAGTAACATGCTCCTTGCTAATGACTGTAGGGATTACGATTGTCACCTGCCTTCTCCAGGAGACCGGAGTGACTGTCGGTCCCCTCTAACTCAGTTGTTAGCTGCCATGGGGAACGGCGTGGCTGCACATACAGTGGTGATGAGAGGACCTGCCTTTGCTGCAGCTACGGACACTTGACCAGCTCTTTCCCTCAATGATGGTTACATGCTGCTTTCTGCCTTCTTACTACTTTATCATTATTTTTTTTGTTTGTTTGCAGTTGAAGAACCGATCAAATGAGACAGAAGATCTCCAGGAAAAGTGTAAGTGAGCAATCCAATCTTGTATTGCAAAAGGCAGCTTCATCTATCACATGTGAATAAAACATTCCTAACACCAGGCTCTGCCTTGCTTCTGCATATTGGGATTTATTTGCCCACATCTTGCTTACCAGTTAGGGTGATTTGGCAGAGGCAAAACACCCATGGCCCCTTCTAACCTTATTAATGGAAGTTATTTATAATGGTTTAATATTTTATAAAGAATACTGGCAGCAAAAAGGCCCTATGTGCATTCGAGAGGGTGCCTAATGTATTCATTTTGAAGGCAAAAATCAGGTTTACGAGAGCTGCCTCTGTGTGGAGGGCAATGCCAGCAACACGCTGCCACTGAAAACTCTGCCCTTAGGCAGCCAGCTCTGCACCTCCCCGTTTTGACCCAAAAAGGGTAAAAGCAGCAAGAAACAGTTACCAAGTTGGGGGGGGGGGGGGGGGGGTTAT
>NW_010972528.1:2868537-2913328 GCF_000737465.1 Haliaeetus leucocephalus | reverse complement strand
GGCCTTGGGGGGGGGGGGGGGGCGGAATCTAGTTATTTATGGAAGAATGGCATTGTTCATCATTTTCCGCCTTGTTTTTCCCAAAGCAGTGAAATCTCTGAAATGGCAAAGCTTGTTCGGCAGAGAGGGACGTGGGAGGAAGGGCTGATTTCACATTGTGTTTAGGGAGCGGTTTTCAGGATGATGGATGACTGCTCGGTGACTTAACTAACCAAGTCACAGAGCCAGAGCAGTCGGATCAGCATTAAGTTTGGAACCCGCGTGCCTTTTGGCAAGTTCCTTAACATGTCTGTGTTTGTATGAGTAAAATGCACTTTACTGCTAGTTCTTTAAATGGTGTTTCAGTTAGTCTTGCCTGCATGCTTCAAAGCTGCTGAATCCTCGTTGCTGACACACCGTATGTTTATTTACAGATGGACACTGGTGCCAGGCAGCTCAAACACAGCTTTTAACAGTCCCAGAAACACCGCGGAGACAATGAGAGTTCGTCTCAAAGGGGATGCAATCTGTACCCTCTTCCTGCTGGTAGCGCTTTGCTCTCTACTCTACTCCCAGCTGGAACATTTAGTCCCGGTAGGAAACAAGGAGCCAACACAGAAGAAGCCTTCAGTAACACCGAAAATACTCTCTGACCCCAGAGCACCTTGGACACTGATGCCAGCAGAGGCAACAGTACCCAGACCCCAGGTAACTCCCATCGTTAGACGAACAGAAGTGGCCAACGACAGGGTCCAAACTACAACTCCATCCCCGTTGACTGATTCTGCCTTCAACTTCAAGCGCTATCTCCTAGACAAGGATAACAGGAACTTCAATCTCCTCATTAACCAGCCCAAGAAATGCAGGAAAACACCTGGAGGTCCCTTTCTGCTCATTGCTATCAAATCGGTAGTTGAAGACTTTGACAGACGTGAGATTGTCCGGAAGACTTGGGGCAGGGAGGGTTTGGTGAATGGGGAGCAGATCCAGCGAGTGTTCCTCCTGGGAACACCAAAGAATAGGACAGTGCTGGCAACATGGGAAACCCTGATCCACCAGGAGAGTCAGACATACCGGGACATTTTACTCTGGGACTTCATGGACACTTTCTTCAATCTGACCCTGAAGGAGATCCATTTCCTGAACTGGGCTGCTGAATTCTGCCACAACGTGAAATTTATTTTTAAAGGTGATGCCGATGTTTTTGTCAACGTCGAGAACATTGTTGACTTCCTGGAGAGACATGACCCCACTGAGGACCTCTTTGTTGGGGACATCATCTACAATGCCCGCCCTATCCGTGTCCGAAAGAGCAAATACTATATCCCAGAGACCATGTATGGGCTAAGCATCTATCCAGCCTATGCAGGAGGAGGAGGGTTTTTGCTGTCCAGCCGCACCATGAGGAAGCTCTCTAGGGCCTGCAGAGAGGTGGAACTCTTCCCCATTGATGATGTCTTTTTGGGCATGTGCTTACAGAGAATCAACCTCAAACCCATTTTGCATGAAGGATTCAAGACCTTTGGCATTGTCAAGCCTTCTGCTGCCCCACACCTACAGACATTTGACCCCTGTTTTTACAAAGATCTCATGGTAGTTCACAGTCTGAAAGTTGCTGAGATCTGGCTAATGTGGAACCTGCTCCACAGCCCACATCTTTCCTGTACTCAGAAGAAGCAAGTGAAGAAGCCTTTCCAATGGAAAAAGAAAGCTCAAATAACACAGGCAACACCGCTCAGATAATGCAGGCAGACTGCAGCAAAAACGCATAGTAAACCAGCTGAGAAAGGGAACCTGGAAATGTTGCAACCAAATGAGCCGACTTTAGAAGTATTTTAGCACATCTTATTTACAAAATTAAGAGAAGATGACAAAGTATTGCAGGAATTTGCCAAAATCCTACATTTACACAACATACCATATAGGTCCTTCTCCATTAATGAGTCCAAATAATCATAACAGTATCTTTAATTTATTATTATTTATTAGAATTATAGCAGTGCTTAGCAGGCCAATGTGTAAAAAGCACATTGCAAAATGCAATCCTTGGAGATTTTTCAGTGTTGTTAGAAATGTGAGAAATGAAAGAAGATAGAGGGCAAGAGATGACACCAAGGAGCACAGGGATCGTTGTCAACTTCTTACCTTCACTTGGACTCATTGAAAAATGACCAAACTACACAGCAACTAGAGTAAAGGAAATCAAGTCACCTTAGTGTATGCTCAAATCAAATCACCGCTGCCTGGTTGGCTTTCTATAGGCCTCATAAGAGGAGAAGAATGGCTAGCAGCTATTGAAATGGGGTCCTATACATTGTAGATAGGATGGACAACAAGAAAACAAACTGGAGGCTGAGGGTGGCATGGCTGGTTGAGCAAAGGACAGGTAAGTAGACAACTGGGAAGGGGCAGACTTCCAAAGGGCCTTTAAAGAAAGGACAAGAAGAACTTTGAGTTGATCGCTCCAAGTCTTGATTTTTCATTATTCGTAGCAACACCTCAGTTCAAATATCTGCTCCATTGACACACTCAGGACTCAGGGGACCAGGTTTTGGCACTTCCATGAGCTCAGGCTCTACGCTATGCTGACTGGCATGCAGTGAAAACTCAAAGTCATCCAACAGCATCTGATCTCTCTCACCATCTAATCCAGATCTTCAGAAGGTTTGCATCTGGAGGGATCCTCTGGCCTTTGCTTGTGAGGGTAAAACCACACAGAGTCACTGCTTGCGTCACATTTGGGAGCTTCTTCAAACCAAAGGAAAACTTGTCCGTGGACTGGACTGGTTTCTATAGACCTTGGTGCTCTTGCCTGGCATACAGTCAACTACAAAGAGCAGCCAAGACTTTTCATATTGCTGTGGGTGTCACGTGAAGGGAGAAAGCAACCTTGAGACAAAAGGGCTTCAGAATAAAAGCCTTTCTAAATTTATTGCAAGAAAGCAAAAACACAAAGCAATCCTTCTGTTGGACTTTGCAAACTTCAGTCAGCCTGTAACTTCTTAAGTATTTTAAGCATCGGACAAGAACACTGGATTGCTTAGTTTTTCAAAGAACAGTCAATACTTTGAAGCATTTTGGTTTTTCCAGCAGCAGATTACCTTAAAAGAACACCCTTTTCTTGGACATCAAAGAGGAATTAAAATTCCTCTAAATCAGGGTTAAAAAACTACAAAATCCGTGGGGCAAAGAGCCTGAATTCACCTCTGATACTGTGTTTGTTAATTCTTTCGCAATTTTTCCCCCCTCAGCAAAACTCCTATCCATCAGAGAACCCCCAATGCCATTCCTCTTCAGGAGGGCACATACACACTGATTCAAAGGAAACTACAATCAGCCATAAATGTCCAGGAAGTTGCTTTCACTTGAACAGAGCCTGCAGCGCAGCTGCATTTCATGTCTGGGTATAACCTTCCTCCTGCCCAGCAGTAGTCCAGGTTCAGTACTCGTATTAACTATGCACAACACGGGGGAAAGCAAGCTGGTAATAGCCACTGGTAGACTATTAACAACCGTCTTACATGCTATCTTCATCATAAGAGTTTAAGCCTTACAATAACGTATTTCCAAGGAAAGGTCAGCTGTATAGAAATCAAAAGACCATATGTTGATTTGGGGTATTTTCAGGATGCAATCCTGAAATACAAAATGCTCGTGTAAGATTTACAAGGAGCTCTGTCAGGTGTGGAAATAAGCCAGAGCCTTGCTGGTGGGAGAAAGCCAGTCACGCCCCTGTCTGCTAATATGTGTGATACTTATGTATTTATGAGCTTGTACAGAAATGTATTACCTGTGATTAGTTTACAGTTTGGGAAATTATTTATATCATAATTAAAAGACAGCATGCAGACGTGCCTCTAGTTGTCAGAGTGAGTCTGTCAAGTACATCTGCACACATGTTGTAAGACTAACACCACAGGTATTTTTCATGAAGACAGTAACATGAAAAATACATTATTCATTATTTTGGATAACTTGGTAAATCTTTCCCTATGCTGGACTTAATTTACTGGTAATGACAGAAAAATAAACACGTCTTACCTTATTATTTCCTACAAGGCAGCTAGTCAGGTTCAGCAGTCCTTATTAAGATCTTCCTTTTAACCTCAGAGATGCACAGAGATTGGCTCCTCCCTCTATAATATCTTCAGATCTGCAATCTACCTACAGTACAGCATTAATGAGAGCATTTTGTCCCAGAACAAAGTTGTTGTTCAACACCCACCTGTACCAGCACATACTCTGACAGATTGCGGAAATGGAACTAGAGCAAACTGTTTACTCTGTTGTGTTAGTCTATGGAATAGCTCGTTTCTTTTATCCAGTGAATACTAAATCTAGTATCTAAAAATGAAAGATACATCTGGTTTTGTTCTCAAGCTTCTGCTGCATGGCCTGTTTGACCTGGATTTAAAAGTTTCCATTCGCTTCTGCAGTTGAGCTGGAAGTTCACAGACTCCATATGTGAGCATAACGCACTGGAATGCACTGGGGAAATGCTGGAGGGCAGTGCTGCATCCCCTGCGGTTTATTAAATTCTACTTCCTGCCACAGTAGGCAAAAAGTCTTTGACTTCATCCATGCTGGAGATTGTTTCCTAAAATATGAGGTTCTTTTCAGAAAATCCTAAAACCCTAGGTGTGTATGAGAACTGGCAGGAAGGACCTTCCACCGACCTTTCCGACACATCTCAGAAAACCCAAACCATCCATTTCAGAATGACATTCTGAGCAGCTTTTATTAACTGGCTAATTCAATGCACCAGTCAGGGTTTTGCTACAAAGCCTTGCATGGCAATTTTTTTCATGACTAACCCATCATGAGAAAAGAAAACATAAAAATATCCTAAGTGGGTTCCACCAGTAGCAAGGAAGGCAAGCAGACATCCTCGAGACAGACATAAACATCTGAAGCTAATACAGTACAGTAGGTTTTATTGAATCCCAGGGACCCACACACAGTGAAATTTTGTTCTTACTGTATGTAAGTAGCCAGATTTGGTCACTATAACGAGCAGAGCTGGCTTGAAGCTCACATTCAGCACCTCCAAATGCATCTCTGGACACATAAACTGGTAGTGAATGCCAAGATCCATCATTTGGTCAGGCCACTGCTCACTTAGACATCATAAAAAAAAGAAAGCCCAAGATGGCTCTGGAGCAACTGAGTATTAAAATACTGTGCTTCCTGTCTGCAGCTTAATTATTCATCTTTCTACAGCAGGTTCTCGGAAGCAAATGCCAACTACAAAATCAAACAGTACAAAACAAGCAAACGGCTCAGAGAATCCTCGCTAAATATTAGCACTGAGAACATTCCCCAGAGAGTGCTGAAGGACCATCAGATTGGGGGGGGGAAGGGACGGGACGGGGGAAGTCTACCCCAAAGCCCAGTTTGAAGAACTGCTGAGCCCGAGTTGTACCTTTCAGCTGGAGCTGCAGGGCTCAGCAGCCCTGAAAATTAGCCCACCGCATTTCCCTAACGATGCTACTAACTATACTGATGTTTGTCAAAACCAGTAAAACTTTTAAATCCAACTTTACATCATTTTCTAGGCTTATGGTCAATGAGAAAACCATGCTGAGAAATGAGGAAGCCAAACCCCAAAGGACGAGTGCACCCGAGTCCCTCCAAGAGCAGCAAACAGCTTCCCCACCAGTCCTGACCAGCCCAACGCTCTCTCCAATTCAACCAAATCCAGCTCACACATCTTCTCTCTCCCTCCCTCCCTCCCTTTCCCTGCCCGCCCCTTGACAAGCCCAGTGCTGAGACCAGTGAAAAAACATAAAGTAACACAGGTCCATGGTGACTGCCTTGTTCCCAGGGGACTGACTGAGCTGGGTGGGAATAAAGGTGTGATATTCAGACAAACACTCTCTATGGCCATAGAAGCAGAAGAAAAGGGTGAAATAATCTTGTTAGCCTCCATACTTGTGGATGCAACAGAGCTACCCACTGAGGAACAGGGTAAACTCGGGCTTCCAGGGCTTCAGTCTTCCTAAGAGAGACCAGTGGAGGCGAAAAGGGAATAAAGTGATTCAGACTGGTTTGATTACTTTGCTGATTAGACTGCACATTGCATAATCATGCAGGGGGTTTCTGTGATTGGTATTTAAACTAAGTATCTACGAAACTTATGCACTAGGTGGAATATGTAGCGTAGGTGTGAAACATTAAGGCACTTAAAACCAGCTTCTGAAACTGCAATACGCAGTACTTTAAAATGACCAAACTAGTAACACTTAAAGGGGAATTAATTAGGGTATGAAAGAGAAAAGGTTATGTTAACTCATTATAGTCTAGTCCAGAACAAAAGTTACTGTTGTAACAGTATCTTATGCAAACTCCAGCTTGCCTTTCCCGCTGTTTCAAGCAGCCAGTGTTCCCAGATCATGAAAAGGAACGATTCTGCCTGCTGGAAAAATACACGTCCCCACAAACAAAAACAAAAGCCTTGGATAAAAGTTTGGCAGGTGAAACATTTAAACAGTGACTTTATTAGTTACAGCTAAAATTCACATAGGTAGAGAATATGGTATTTAAGTTCCACCTGAACCCTCCAAGTAACACATATACCTCCTGCAAAAACAAATCCCTTTGTTGGTGCAGTTTTCACGCAGTGAACTGGTTACACCCTGGCCTTGAACAAAGCCCCCCTACTTCATTAACTCTCAATCCTATTTTAATGCTCAAGAGTTACATCTTCAGCAAGCTCCACTTTTAACTTCCCCTTATTTTGCTTCAACCTTACCTTACCTCTGAAGCATCCTGGGCCACACCTTACACGAAAAGAATGAACCAGAACTAATTTGTATTCTATTAACTCCCCAAACACACACAGTGATGTATTTAATTGGCTACACATGCTGTGTCAGGTTGTGTCTGACAGGATCAGCCAGAGAGGAAAGTGCCTTTGTGTCGGTGTAATCAAGATAAAGGAGGTAAAATAATAGGTGTTTATGGGGCAAAAGTGGACATGGAACAATAGTATCTGCAGAGCTAGCACAGAATAGCCTTTTTTGTATCATGACACCAAAAATTATTCTGAACTCAACACAACCAGGCCGTGAGAAATTCTGTCGTATCAGAAATCTTGGTCCTTGTCCAAATACTCTGAAGCAGGCAAATAGCTATGGCTTGGACGTAACATTTCTTTCGAAGTAACAGCCACTCAGCTTCACACGCATGCAGATTTACTCTTACATATGTCTGGAGCCATCAAACACAAAACCTAACAGAAGTCAGCTTAGCAGAGTTGCTAAGTGACTAACAGGCTCTAACAACACGTAGAAAGTCAATGTGAAGTGGTCAACAAGCCCCTCGGTTTCCCTTTGGAAAACACTAGCTGAAGTCTAACCTCCAGCCAGCCCCTGGTAACAATGAATCACCATCCGCTGTAATCCTGAGACATGGGAAAGTTTGGGATTTTTTAAACAGGTTTGATGGGAGTTCTAGAATATGAACAATCATGAGTGCATGAATCAGTTCTCACACACCACTCGATTACTATTTCAGAAAAAAAAAAAAAAATCTGTTTAGAATTAGAAGTGTGACAGTTCCTGGCAACAGAAAATTTGGTTTTCTTGACAGGAACAGCATTTTGGGGAACAGAGGATTCTAGTATTACACAGCAGCACTGATCTATATAGTACTGCCTGTAATATTCACAGGAGACCAGGGACTGCTTGCAGGCCTAAAGAATATGGGAAGAAATGTCAGCTTCACCTCCAAAAAGAAGCGCACAACATTATTAAGTGTGAACAAATGAAATACTGCGGAAAATACTGCAATATTGAAGTTAAGCAGACACCCACAAAAACTCCTAATTTCTACACAAAGGAAAAAGGCACACATCAAAATGGGATCATATGCAGAATGTGTTTTATTAAAAATGCAATTGTACGTAACATTATATCAGTTTTATCGTATGAAACCAAAATGATGGACCACCAACGTGCACGTCGGCTACATGCACGATCTGTACCAAACCATACATAACTCTGACAAGGGCACCTACTGAGACGGGATCTGACACAGCCCAAATCTCTCGGTTCCTTTGGGAGGGGAAGGTGATGCACCCTGCCTAGCTGGCCTGGCAGAGCTCAGGCTGGCACACTGCTGCACCCTGAGCACCCCTCTGCAAGGAACAGCACTTGGTTCAAACGAACAGCCTCGTCCCAGCCCCTCCTTCCTGCCACACTGCCATCCTCACCTTCTTCCCCAGAGCTCCTCTATTCCCTACTCCTTCCTCTCTTCACGCTGGTGATACAAAACTGCCCTCGCTGCTCCCCCCCTGCCCGAGTCCTAAGGTTTTCATGCCAGCAAGTCCTTCAGGCTCCACACCAGCTCCCCTAATGCATCAGCACAGGAAGAGCTTGGCTTGGCTTAGTCCAAATAGCAGCAAACAAATCAAAACATCTCAGAGAAGCGAGCTATGAACAGCTGCAATCACAAAGGAAGGGTGAGGAAACCCAAAAGACCCGCTCCACATTATCTCCCCATGCCCTTCTTCAGCTCTGCCTCCTCCAAAAGTGCTTTGCGCTCAGCTCACCATCAGCAGCCAAAACGCAAAGTTGCCTTTAATGTTTGTCTGTTACAGAGGAAGTTTTCAAGATGAAGGGACTGACCTTGAGAAGTATCTGGGCTGTTAAGAGAGGACATTCCATTATCTACACTGTTTTAGTCGCTTTGACTCACCAGAGCACTACAAGTGAAGATGGGAGTCACTAAGTTAAATACCTTTGGTTAGCTGCTGACATCCTGTCCTATGTCTTGAGGTGCATGCTATAGCAGCAGTCCTGACCTCACACTTCTGAAGAATTTCAACTGAATATGCTTGAGAGCAGGATAGTGGTAGTATCTGCACAGCCATTACTCAGATTGCCCCATCAAGAATCTGTCTCCTCCTGCAGCTAACCTGGAGCCTTTATTAGAAAAGGATTAACTAGAATTAACTGAAGTTATTAGCAGGATTGCTGTCATATTTTAGTAACAAGCAGAAGCATGCACACCATCTCAATTCAGAGATCATAAAATTCTCCAAGAGCACACTGAGCCAAGCACTATGCAAGGTCATTTTATATTCCAGAACTGAAGGATGCTAAAGGAGGGAGAGCTAAGTGCTCTACCCTGCATTAGGCAGCCAGTGCAGGAGAAAGGCAAACGGAAACGGGACTCCCACTCTTTATGCCCTGCATTAACCTCTAAACTACTTCAGGGTAAGCAGACTTCCAATGCTTTTCTGTTGAAGTACCTTAGGGCACAAGAAAGCAATATGAGAATTCATGTTTGCTCCTTTTACTGCAGACATTTCTTCCATTCTGTTGTGCGATATTCAAACTTGTTGAAGCTTGATCGATTTTAATGACACCCAAAGGCTGACATGAGTGTAAATTGCATTTTTGAACATAATACAGAAGCCACAGTGTTATTTACCATGGTTTAAAGACTTCCCTTCTTTTGCACTTCAGGGCAAAAATTTATAATACACTTTGATGTATCTACTACGAAACAAACTGCAAGTTATGTTAGTTTTTACACTGTTTCTTTGGAGAACATACTGTGTCAGCTGTAAAGCAAGAACACTAGTCAGGTACTTCAAATATAATGTCTGAAAGACAGTAAAATAAAAAGAACTAATTCATAAGGAAAAAAAAGCACAAGAACATCCATGATTTTATTACAAAAACACCCAGCAACTGTATTTAACACAAAACCAGTAACTGAGAGTCTCTTTATTTTTCTTTCAGTGTACATGCTCATTATTATTCCATTTAATTTACAGAAGGGCTATGTAAAAGGAAATTAAAATTAGAGAGGGAACAAAAGGAAGGTTGAGGCATAGAATTTTCTTAGCAAGCAATGATCACAGGAGACAGCACAGATTGAACAGGGATTCAACAGGAGTGACACCTAGGGATAAAGGTAAACAGTAACTTTTTCCTTATCCATTAGATTCTCCATGGGGCTTTTTTGTTTGTTTTAGCAGAACAGTTTAGAGTGTCACAGTATACAGGAAGACTAAATGGCAAAGAACGTCTCACACACACACACCACATTTATCCCTGCTACTGGTCCAGGATCCAAAACTTCACTTAACATTCGATTTCCTCTCTCTCATTCATTGATAAACTATACAGGATTACACTGTACATGGAGTTAAAATTACAAAAATGTCATATTTACAAAATCTGTACACACATAGTAAAACTCACAAAATCGTCATCTATGTATCACAAGTTGCTACACCAAAATATTAAAAATGGGATAAAATTATACATTTCTCTTGTCCATTTTTAAAAAGGGTTCAATATTTCAAAGACAGACCACCTATTTCCCCCAAATAAGACCGGTAAGAGAACTAGAAACCTAAAGTATCCTCCTGGGATAAAATGTCGCGAGCAGCATCTCCCAACTAGAAAGAAGCCTATATCCTGTCTGCTGGGGTGGGGTGTGCAGTTAGCATATATGTACAGAAATGGTGAAACTACAATAAGGATGTCTTTGGCTAAACCTTTGGCATAAATTAAAATCATACATCAAAAAGTTACAGAAAAGGTTTTCTTGGTGATGGCAGAGCTCGGGAATTTCTTTCTGAGATACCATTATATACAGCTTTTCTTTCTCTAAGGAAACAGAGTAGGAAGTAAAGGATTTTGGAACAGAGGCAAATGAGGCAATGCTATTTCTTTGTTAAATTTTTCACTAGTATGAAAAATTGTATCAAATCTTTTCACTAAAACATAATTCAATCATAGAAATAACCTCTTTCAGATTTTTTCTTTTTGAAACTGTGTATGAAAAAAAAATAATTAGTAAACCAGCCACGGCAGAAAAAAATTGTTTCAGCATATCAAGTACATATTAGTGCAGGAAGGTGGATAAATTTGATCCACTGTATAAATAAGCTTTATGCGCAGCGTACATTAAATAACCATCACACCCCACTCACACCCAGTACACAGATGCTCCTCAGTGAAGATAAACGTTTATCAAGTAATTAAAGTGTATGTAGTGCAAATGTTACAACCAAGTATTATGCACATGCTACTTGCTTGGTTTAAAGTTACACAAAGATGTGGTGCCTGAAATCATGGACATATATACATCCTTGTCACACTTGGTACAATGTCCTAAGCCACAGAAATACCGATGTGTTTATATCTATATATATACACACACACGTTTTCTTAAAATGTGACCACCACATCAATACAGTAACACAAACAGACTAAAATCAATACCTGCTTCCAGATGCTCCAAGGCTCAGAAAGTTTGTGCTTCTAACTCTTGCAGTCATTACGTGCCCCTCTTCCATTTCCCCCTTCTGCCAGTTGAGAAGGGAGGACAGTCTCTTCAGGTCTGTGCTGCATAGGATGAGGGCAACGGAGAAGAATAAACGACGGCACAGGCACCTAAGCTGCTTTCCTCCATCAACAGTTCCATGCCCCATGATGAAGGGTTGAGAGAATTTTCCCTCCACACCGCTCCCGGGTGGAAAGGCTTATTGAAAAAAAAAAAAATCGTAACGTGCTTTCCGTATTATAAGTGGCAGCAAATCAAGGCACGCTGTACTAATTTCGTAGCATTGAGATTAGCTGACTTTGCAGGGGATGCTCACTGGGGAAGGTCCGATGTTCTCAACTGGCTGCTGGGCCGTGTTGGGCCATACAGAGTAACAGAAGCTATGTGATTATTCTGCATCACCTGCAAAAGGATGGCAGGGAAAAAGTGAAGAATCATACATCAAACAAACTCAGAAGAGTGAAAATAGCAAATATGAAACTGATCTGTCTGAAAAAAGAAATCCCAACAACAAAGGAAAGTAATAAGCTCTTGGCTAGTTCCTAAAAATGGTCTCTAGATTTCCATGACACATTTAAACACCAGCATGCTCCACCACTACTCAGAGCTCAGTGCACACATCTCCTGCTAGTATGAGTTCTGGGTGACAAACTTGGAAGTGCCACCTTTAACATGCAAATGTACAACCTCAGAGAAGAGATTGGAAAGTTGCCTATTTCTGCCAATAAGCTCTAAAAATACAGCCACTTCCAAGTGCTGGCTTTTCTTGAAATGGGAAATAATAAGCCAGTTGTAATAATAGCAAACTCCTCATCTTCTCTTGCCCAGACAAGTACGAACATTTTTCTCCTAACCTCAAAGATCATTCGTTGCAGTCCAAAGCAAAAGGTTGACCCAAATGGGTTAGTGTTGTTCGGAGATGATGACCTGAACAGATAAGAGGGGAAAAAAAAAAAAAAAAAAGAGCAAAAAAGGATGTGTGAGGATCAGGAACTTCTCAGGGAAGAATAACCACTCAGTAATATAAGGTAAATTATGGCATCTTTATCATGGCTTTCATCAAAA
Organism: Haliaeetus leucocephalus; assembly: GCF_000737465.1. Taxonomy (NCBI): domain Eukaryota; kingdom Metazoa; phylum Chordata; class Aves; order Accipitriformes; family Accipitridae; genus Haliaeetus; species Haliaeetus leucocephalus. Next base: position 2,900,980 of record NW_010972528.1, on the reverse strand, counting down.
GAAAGTAAATCTACATTATGCAACACCACTGCTAGATTCCAAGTGAGCCAGAGGATACCTCTGCTTAATGTCACAGAGCCATTGTTAATATTCAGGGAGAAAGTAACCAAAAAGTTACTAATGACCTCTACAGGAAAACTCTCTTTCACTGAACTCGAACAGGAAGAACTCTGAAAATAAACAGATACATAGGAAGAGAGAAGCACCATGTAATTTATTACAAGTTATTTTTGTGCAAGTTCCTTTCCCACTCTTCAGTCTACTTTGCGACTCAGCCTCCACCATATGTATTTACTATATGCTGTCTATTAAGCCACTTGTTTTATTGTGTTAAAAAAAATTACACGGTTAGATACTGAAATAGAATAATCCAAATTTCATTAAACAGTATTATTAAACACAGCAAATGTAAGGACTCTTCTGTCTTCAGTCAGCCTGAAAGAACTGTAGAACAACCATCTATGTTCATAAAAGCAAATCTTCTTCAAACAGACTGCTATCCTATATACTAGGCACTGTACTGTATGATGTCAAGTTGCTGAAATGCATGTAACTAGTTTAAAAAATCTACACTATTTATTACACAAAGAGAGAGACTTCTGTATATGCTGCTTAGCTCTTCTCTGGATTTTACAGTTCAAGGAATTGTGGAAATGTTTTCATTCTGCATGTCAGTCTATTTCCTCTGAGAGCAGCTATCTAGTCTTGTTAGTGGCCCAAAAGTCTGAAACTTTAACAGCAAAGCAGCCCAAAAGTAACTAGTGCAATAAACATCCTTCCTCTGCCTAAACTCATCCTCTGTCATCAGCTCAATCCCTGCCAAGCAAGACAAAGAGAGATCTTTACCTGTGAAGTACCACTGGCTTCTCTACAGGGTGCCCCAGAAGGTCCTGAATACTGTCCCACTGTAAAAATATCAAAGACTTTGTGTTAAAATGAGGCACAGGAAAACTTTTTTTTCTAGGAAGAGTCTTGTGTACATTTTTGTTTGTGACATGTTCATTTGCCAAATAACATAGAGGTTGTATTTACAAAAGTATTTTGTGACTGGAGCCGTAATCAGTAATGGAAACTATCCATTACTAGAGCTAGAAAATTCTCTCAGGGTTTATTCTCATTTTTGTCTCAAAATAGCTTTGAATTAGAATTATTAATATAAAAAATTCTATGGGTCTTATGGGTAAAGTGTAGCTGGAAAGTCTTGTAGCATTTCAGAGGAAAAAGCACCTGTAGGAAACCTCAGCAAAATATCCTCTTACATAACTTTGCAGAGGGAAAAATAGCATCACTGCTACCTCTCCCAAAAGCCTTTCCTTGATTGAAGCGACAAGTTTGGAAAAGAAGAGGAAAGCCGCACTACTTAATGATTGGGAATGTCCAGCACTTTTCATTGCTCTAAGCAGACCTAATAAGAAACTGCAGTTTCACACACAAGACTGAAATAAGTCAAAGCACTAAAGGATGTAAGCAATTCAAGTCAAAAAGCAAAGAATGGCAACTTCCAGGTTGCTGACTCCAATTTTTTCTTCCCAGTATGGGACTCAAAATTCACTAAGCAAAGCCTTTATTTAGCACCCCAGGAGCCAAGAGAGCAGCACTGACCCTGGCTGAATGTTAACTGTAGAGCCACTGCTGAACACAATTTTTGAGAAGTTTTTCAACTTAATGTAGCTCTCAAACATGCATCAGCAACTGCCCAGTTGGAAATCTCAGTTAGGTGGTAAGGCTATACAGTTTTCAAGGAGTTCACTGTCATCAGGAGGTGTCACACAGGCAGTGACATTTTTGTATGGCCTGCTGCTGCCTGAGAAATGTCCCATTACTGGCACCCTTCAGAAGAAAGTGGAAGGGCACTGGACCCTCTTGGTCAAATACCACATGTCTTCAAAAGCTACATTAAGTAGAAAAGCTCTGAAAATTTGTTTAGAAATATCTCTTCCAGCTAACATTCAGCCACCACTGCTATTGGTTCCCCCATCACTTATTTTACTGTTCTATTTCTACTTGCAGCTATCTGTCTTGGTTTCGGCTGGGATAGAGTTAACTTTCTTCCTAGTAGCTGGTACAGTGTTATGTTTCTGTTCGGTATGAGAGGAATGCTGATAACACACTGAGGTTTTCAGTTGTTCCTAAATAACATTTAGACTTAGTCAAGGATTTTTCAGCTTCTCATGCCCAGCCAGCAAGAAGGCTGGAGGGGCACAAGAAGTTGGGAGGGGACACAGCCAGGGCAGCTGACCCAAAGTGGCCAAAGGAATATTCCATACCACATGACATCATGCCCAGTATATAAAATGGGGGGAGTTGGCCTGGGGGGAATTGCTGCTTGGGAACTAACTGGGCATTGGTTGGTGAGTGGTGAGCAATTGCATTGTGCATCACTTGTTTTGTATATTCCAATTCTTTTATTATTATTATAGCCATTGTATTATTATTATCATTATTAGTTTCTTCCTTTCTGTTTTATTAAACTGTTCTTATCTCAACCCAAGAGTTTTGCCTTTTTTTTCCAATTCTCTTCCCCATCCCACTGGGTGGGGGGAAAGTGAATGAGTGGCTGGTACGGTACTTAGTTGCTGGCTGCGGTTAAACCATGACACTATTTTAAACGCAAAGCATGCAATAGGCATTAAGTGTGCTATTACGAATGCCTTCAATCCTTAACACAACAAAAATGTTTAAACCACAAAACATACATTAACTTTTGGCCTTCAACTTTTCTATTTTAAAACACCACGATACAACTACTATTATTTCTTCAAAGCTTATTACAAATTCCGCATAGATCATTTAGACGGTTTAAGAAAAGAAGGAGAACATTCAGTTCTGCACAGACTTACCTTGCTATATGTTGTACATGTTTCTGTCTGTGAATCAGCACTATCTATGAAAGAAAAACAGAAAAGCATTTATAAGCTTATACTTGAACCTATATAATCCTATATTTTGGGAGGTTAGTTCAGATAGCAGGAGACATACAAGCATTAGATCAGTTCATATACAAATTTACCAGGGTTTACTAGCAACCAGAATTGTCAACATTGACTAAATGCAAGTCAAGGTGATTAAACAAACCTGCCTATTTACAGCAAGTTCCAAGTTCTAACACTATATATGTTTAAGCTGTAATCTTACATAGAAGAATGCCAGAGTAAAAGAAACATATCTTTGCACTGTTAACATGCCTAGCACAGCCACTCATTGAGATAACGTGATGTGCCACTCCTCAAGTCCAAACACTCCACTGCACTTGAAAAGGAGGCTGGCTAAAACTGACGGCTTGAGACTCAGGAGCTGGCAGGCTTGAAATCAGCTAAAATGCCACTCTTTCAAAAACACATATAGCAGAGAGCTTGGTAATTGCAGTCCACCTAGTAAATAATAGAAAAAGCTACAGGAGAGGACAGCATTGCATGTACGCTTACAGTCTTAGAAAGAAATTGTTTGCTGGTGGTTTCAAGCAGTGGTTCAGTCTGGAGCATTGGGAATGGACCTAGACGCTAAACAATTCAAACATAGCAAATAGTCTTTAATTTGATTGAAAGCTCCTCTGTATTTTCCACCTGCTAAATAAAAATGCTCTCTTCATGTTGAAAGAGTTCAGTGCCTGTGCAACTTCAACCCTGGCTGTCAATTTATTGTCCGACATTGAACTACAGAAGGTAGTTAATAAAGCTGCATCAGACACTGCCACCAGATGGAAGAAGATGGGCTCTTCATAAATTTTATAACATTTGTTTACAATTTGTTACATGTCCTGAACATAAGCTAGAGACCAGAAAGGTGAGCTAAAAAAAACCCCCAAAATCCCAAGACACATTCAGAAGAGATTCATGGTATTACTTGAGATGAATAAAAATCAGAAATTAATGCCTTTGAAGTACTGCACAATAACCTAATGAAAAAGAATTTATAAAGTGAGAACTTATTCTCTTGGCTGAAGTACAAATCAACTTTCATATAAGCTAGCATATACAGACATTGTTTTTCCAGGTTTTTATTCCTCTACGTGCTCAAACTGCTGTGACAGCCACAGGAGAATTGCACTTTACACAGGAAAGTGCTTTCAGTAAAAACCAATCAGAATGAAGAAAGCATCCCTGGCCAAAACCTAGCCAGCATCCACCATTCCCTGGGTAATCAAAATACACACTTTCCCAGTACACCTGTTAATTCTTATATTAAAGAAGTCTACCTCGATCCCTATGATCTTCAATCAAACAAAGTTCCCCATACTTTGTGGGGATGACTGACTTACACAGAGCTGGGCACATCTTAGTATCTTGTGGAATCAGCATTACTGATTATATATATTTTTTTCCAAGTGAACACAACACACATACTTGTCTATAGCACATAAAGCCAACATATTCTAGGTGTTCGTTTTCATTCCCAGCTAAACCAGTTTATATTAAATACCATGAATAAAGCTTTCAAGACCGAGCTCAGTGTTAAAAAGTTCAACAGTGGATTGGACAGACCAGCTCAGACTAACACTGCCTTACAGATTTTGAACCTCCAGGTACAAGGTAATTGATTTTAGCAGAGTGGCAGCATTACAGAAAACTAGTGATGTTGCAGCTAAATATTTGTATGATCCAAGTAAGTAAACTAGGTAGCGTAAGTAAAATCAGAGAACTGCTAACATGTCCTGAAGTATCTTTTTCACTTAAAGAGAAACCTAATCCCCAAATTTCTCCTCTGTCTCAATGACTTTCACTGTTCTGTTAGCATCCTCTGGTAATAAGGATGCTTTAGAAATGAAAACTGATCACGCCCCCGCTTTGAGCATTTTGTGGTACATGCCCCCTGAAGCAGGACAACAGATGAACTACTCACCTCGCTTAATGACTAGCGGAATCTTGAATTCACAGCGATGGTAACTAGAAAGTGCAAATTGTAAAGCTATTAGAAAACAGAAAAGCCAACATAAACTGCATAGCACAAACTTAGGGCTCTTAACCAGTTTAATGAAAAGTCACATGAATAATAAAATGAAAATGAGAGTCTCAATGCTAACAGATTAAGAAGAGTTCTTATTCCTATTTTCTAGATCAGAAAAGGCGGCAGCCTGGGAATGTCCTAACATAATTTTCCAGAGGACACAAAAGATCCTTCAGCACAAATTACTCTGCTGTTACACAGAGTGGATGGAGAAATATTCAGCTTAGAAACAGTATTATAGAGTTCTCTGTCACTAACACTAACTGCTTTAATCAGACATCCATTCACCACTTCTTTAACTCATATTCCTCCTCTAATGAGTTTACATTTTAAAAGTATTGAAAATATGTTCAGAAGCATGAGAGAATTTTCTTTTTTTTTAAATCACTAACTGAAATAGTGTCAGGAAGAAAACAGCAGCCTACCTACCAGTAAATGGACACTTGCTAATACGAAGTTCACCTCTAGCAAGACAGTTTGCACATTATAGCTAGAACTATCTTACCTCATTTACTGCTTTAAGACATTCTTGACAATATAAAGGCATTTAAAACTAAAAATAAAATAATAAAAAAATGTGCTAATAATGATGGCTGAAACCTCCACAGACTACCAGATACACCAAAGACACTTGGAAAAAATACTGGAATTCTATAAGGGGAACATAAGATTTCCTTTTCAGGTGTTTTAAAATACTCTTTAAGAGATCATCTCTTCACACTCACATGTTAAAGTTGTAATGACCAGGATAATTTGTATGCAGGACAAATTTCTTCACCTTGTGAGTGTTTGCATCAAAGAGAATATCCTGTTGAAGAAAAAACAGACAGACATGAAGCAACTTGGGTAGTGGAAGGTGGCTTTCCCCAAACGAACCTGAGATTAGTTACAACAGTACAGGCATATAGTGATATGTATCTATTTCATTGGAACCAAATGGAACTATGAAAAGAAGTATTTGAAAATGAGACTATTTGTAAATTCAAATAAACACACATTTCCTCCAGCACTCAATCACAACTGCAGTTCCACTTGCTAATGTTGGCAAGTTTTCAAAGGAGGTCTTGTTTTTCCTGCATATTATTTACAGTAGACTAATGCAAAATAGCTGTAAAGAGGGACATGAAAGTTGAACTACATCCCACAGCTCGGCAAACTTTCACAATTGGTGTTATGGCACATTTATGCCAGATCTGCGGGACAGGAGCGTGGATTTCAGAAACAAGAACTAGTATAATCTATGCATCAGGCATGGCAGACAGAGAAAACCTAAGAGAATGCAAAAGCGCAAAGAGCCCTCCATCCACTGGTGGAGATGATAAAACATTACTGATTGAATTCACAAGTGCTAGAGAAAAAAGTCAGTGTTGTTTTTCATATCCAGAGATTCCTAAGGCAGCAATCAAGAGTTTTGCAGGCTCTCATTTCCCACAGCCTTTAGCCTTCTGAAAGGATTGCTGTGTAACCAAATCAAAACTTTACAGGAATTTGTTTATGGAAGCTTCCCACTTACCACTCCAAGTGTGAAATAATTGAAGAAGTAGTCATTGCACTTTGATGGGACCTGCTTATGGGGCGAGGGTGAATGGATTTTCATCTGCAAGAAACACATTTTTCAGGTGTATTTAATAACGCTCACAAAGATGAATGCCATTAACATCATCACTACATTCAAACAAATTGTCATAATCTCATTTGAAGCCCTTGTTCAAACATGTAAGATACTGTGCTTCATGACAGGACCATCAGCTGCTTGCAGTGGCACAATGACACACCATTTTTTTTCTGCTTTTAGTTATCTGAAGTAAAAGGTTTACTCATATGCTGCTATGTAAAAACATTAAGAAAGGATCAAAGTATGTGTTGAAGTTATTTTACGTAAAATATAATTAAAAAATAGGCAGTACACACTTGCTAAGGCTCTTTTGGATTCAGAAGTGCTCCTATTTTTATCAACTTTTAAACAAGTTAAAGTGATGCAGTTTTGTTTTTTGTTTTTTTTTTTAATTTAAACAGATTGGCATCGATTTAGCTTAAAAAAAGCTTTTTAAAACCAAATTATATAATGGTTCATCCTGGTCTATTATATGTCAAGTGAAGCACTCATAATTTGTGCTACATGTCAGTTTAACTTCACTGGCCTTGCAAAACACAGGCCCTGTGATTAAACTGAGACAGCACTGAACAGAGACAAAGTCCTGCACCTGAATGAATTCCCTCACCTTATCTTCAGACTTGTAGAAGACTTTGTGCGGAGACCCCAAGGTGCTCAGCACATCCTGGCACGAATCACCAAAGTATACACAACGCTCAAATACCCGCATCTTGGCATCGGCTAAAACACCCGGGCCACAACCTGAGGAATGGAAAACAACTCAAAATTCATCCTTCCTGATCAGAGAATACATCAGCAAATCAACATGAAAAGCTTAGCATTCCTCTATTTATCACAAAGCAAACAGCTGCATTCTTTAGACAACAGTGCCAAACTAAATTTAACCATTTATTTTGCAACAGTTTAAACATATCTTATTGAAGTGATGTATGTGCTGACTGTTGCAGAGATCCCCATCTTATTAACCTCCAACTTCAGCAATGCTATCTTCACTTCCTTGCCATTCACATGAACATGACTTGTTTTCCTAGCCAGTCTCAATTTCGTCAGCTGGTTATTAGCAGTAGGTACCAGGAATTATTTCTATCCCTAAATATTCTACTTTAGCAGCCAGAGATGTATCTCCAGCTAAAAAAGTAAAGCCCATAAAGAAGTTCCTCATCCATATTAACTGTATCAGAAAAAATACATTCTTTACTCAAGATTCCCATAGCTTATTAAATCAATAGCAAGTATGTCCCTATGCAAACAATGTTAAAAACTGATCTTATTGAATAGTCATTACATAGATGAATTGTCATCAAATGACATACCTTAGCAGATGGTAAGAAATGAAAGACCTTACAGTTTGTGACCCCATTTGCTTTCAGGGATGCAGCATCTTACATTTACGAGAACGCATGTATACGTATGCATGTAACATTTGCAGTTACTGCAAAATACAGGATGTGCTCTAAATACTCACTTAGCTTTTCTCATTATGCATTATTTATGTAGCTAGTTACCCAATAAAATAAATCAGAAAAATCCAATTGAGTCATCCCTGATTTCTTAAGCAAGAGTTACTTCAAATTAATACACTTGCAGAGAAACTTGAGCTAGAACAGGTGCATAATATGTTCCACAAAGGAGTTTCTGTAAACTTTAGCAAGACAAGAACAGCACATGTCCAGACTGCCACTCCGCAAGTTTTAGTCTGACACTTACTGATATTTTAATAATTATTTTATTCATTGACAACATTTTCTTTAAGCTGCATATATATATTTTTAACTAAACTTGACACTCTACCTTAGAAGTGTCCAATTTCTCAAAATCATTTATACTATTATGTTATAGCTAACTCCTTCCCTAGTACACAAGGATATATGTTCCCTGTCCTAGGCAGCTCTCCATTATCTTCCTCTGTAAAGAGAGAAGCAAATTAACTTGAAAACATCTTCTCCATTTTTATTCATATTTTATTCTTCATCTTAAATTTTCTCCTTTTTAACTTTCGCATATTGCGAATGTATTCCAAGTGTTTTCTCAATATACATACAGTTAGTAATCAGAACAGGTGAAAAGCCGAGTCTGCTAATGAAAATTGTTAAAAACATCTCAGCATTTTTTCTTAAAAACATTGTCAAGTCTCAAGTGATGGTGACTGAACAAGGCTCCTTTGCAGTCATTATATCCTTCCTTAATTTCTAAGCACCGCCCCTCCATCTCTGAAAGCACGCTCAAGGAGAAGGTACTCATCAGTCTCTGTCACTTTCACTGCTGTCTCCTACAGCAAATGAAAATGAACTGAATTTAAGGTGCAGTCTAAGGCTGCAGCATTGATGTCATCTCTTGCTGGCATTTTTAAAAGCCTTCCGGAATTAATCAAAAAAATATCAACATCATACAGCTCACTGGAATCTCAGAAAATGCACATGTATAAAAGGTTTCTTGATTCCCTGTGGGTTTTTTTTTCAGTGATGTACTTGCATCTGTTTTATTCTACACATACACCTGGAGACAAATTCCACTTCTGCAAACAGTCTCTAAGGTCTCAGAACTACCAAAAACAGGGCTACAGTCCTCTGTGATCTCTCCAGGGCCAGGGAAATGTAGCAGCAGGCAGACTCACCTTCACAGGGGTTTTTTTTGGTTTTGTTTCCAATAGTTCAAAATAAGGTATAGAGAACACTTTGAAACCACCTGTAAAAGCATCACAAATAACCTATGCTTAATTGATACAGGTTTACCCCTCTTTTCCGGACTAAAGCAACCAGTTCAATGTTCTGAGTGTCACTAATACCTGCAGTGAGTAGGCGAAGCCGTAAACCTGAGGGTCCAGTTCCGTCTCTCAGAACGTCAACGTTCTCGGCATACACATTACCAAGGAAACAGCTGAGAGGCATCAAGGGAGCCCTGAAACCAATCACACAAAAACATGCATAGGATTCACTCAATCTTCAAATTTTCCATTAACAAGCTGGTACCAGTTCACTGGAACAGAGCACGTCAATTTTGACAAAGCTGCATTTAACTCACACTGAAGACTGAAAGTTATATTAAACCTAAGGATCAGAAAGTCTGGGGAAAAAGGAAGAGAAACAAGGCAGCACTCAAATGCAGGACCTTTACTACCAATGAAACAAACAGCAAGTTTCAGAGACTCCAGGAATTATGGAAACTGTATCTAGCCTTTGGATACCTCCTATGAGGTGTCATCTCAGACTTCTGTCAGGGAAAATAGAGGTTGTAGAGTTTTTAAAGACACTTACTCCTTGATTTAGGCATATCACCCAAATGCAGCAGAAAAGCCTCTCCATGATGCTCTCACTGCTCTTGGGAAGGTACTCCATAGCCCAGAACATGAAATCAGCTTATGCAGGGATACCACAAACAATCAATCGTGCTTCTTTACTGGGAAAGTTCTTATTTTAATTCAATTACAGTAATACTTGAGAAAATAACAACAGCCCCAAGTAAGATATTTCCAATGGAATGGCTGCTTTTTTGTGTATTAGTTTGTATACGCTCTGTAAAATTCACTGTTCTTAGGTGTATTTCTCCTCTGCATGAATGACTTGAGCTAAAACACAGGCTCTGAACTCTCATACACACATATTACAGAGCCCCATGCGACAATTAGTGCTTTCACTAAAGCCCCACCATGTCACAGATGGGCACAGACAACACATTTTTCTGAAGTGCACTTATTTCTAATTAGGAGACAATGTCTGCATAAACAAGGTTCCCTCCCTTCTGAGCAGTAATCCAAGGATGTGTTAAATCCTCTCCTGGCATTAAAACACAACTGACTCTGCAAAAACTACCACCTTATCAGTTTGGGTAGTTATAAGCTGAAAGGAAGAATTTACAGAAGTCCTTTCAATACTTCCTTGAGTAAGGAACCCCAGGAACAATGTTTTTAGAAAGAGCAAAACATCAGATGTTGTACAATAAATTACTGCTTAAAAGAAGACAGAATACAATACCATACAAACCATTAACCATATTAAAATATAACTATTCCATTAGTATTAAGGCATGAAGATTAGTTTTCTGAGAATAGTAAGTTCAGTCAGGTAACTACAAATATATTGAATATATGGTAGATTATGCATATGGCTTAAGCCTGAAAACACATATTTTATTGTTTTTGTATAGTGAGAGAGTTTAAGACCCTTGGTAGGACCCTGCCATGACACACATACTACCAATACACTACAAAATTACTGACTGCCTACACCAAATTTGATTTGCCTAGAGAGAGGTCATTAGCATGCAAACAAAATCTAGATTAAGAATAGCCTAACCGCATCTCTTACTGGATTCACTACATTTCCTCCTTTACATAATTAATTCATTTTCAGGTCAATTGAATTAGCCTACTAGAGCTGAGCCAAGCTGTTTTTATAGCAACATAAATCAAGCCAACATTTGATTATATGGTCTGAGGACAACGCCTATGGAAATTGAAAGAGGTTGGTATCTAAAGGCATTCTGCACACTACCAAATTCATAAAAGACTCAAACTGAACTAAAAAAATGTATTATTATATTCAGCATTCACAAAACCCTAAATAAATGCGGAAGAAAAAGTATATTCTAAATTATCAAAACAGCACGACTAGCTGTACATACTTCGTATCCTGCAGACTGTTTCCGTTGTAGATGTACATACGTTTCACAGTCGCACCATGTGGAATTTGCAGAGAGGCTAGACCATGGGCAAAGTTAGGCTGTGGATATACAACATCATTCTTGTTACATGACACAGTAGACACTTAAGGCCAAAGTTATAAATTACTTTAGAAATATAATATATGCTTACCAATTTGGATAAGTCTCTAGCCAAAGACAAGGGGGAAAAACTACAATAAAACGCCGTTCTAGATGGTGGTTTTTTACGTTATGCCACTCCTGGATTCCAAAGCTGGGTTGAAACACTCACTATGTTTCTCCACCAAAAGATGGCACTAGTCTGACAATTAGCCATGGTATGTACTGAGAATTCACATTTTCTTGGTTTGATCACTGGCACTAGCAATGTAAAGTATTCGTACTGATACGCTGCATTTAAGTTCTAAGAAATTGGCTATCTTAAAGGTAGAACTTCTTTTTTTCTCACCCACTGCATTAATTTCAGCCTTTTAACATTTTTGCTGGTTTGTAAAATGCCTTTATCTGATGAACAGACTCATTCATTAAATAATTTTCCGCTCTCCTTATCACCACATTCTTACACATATTGTTTTGATAGGGATTTTGAGCGTTCTCATCAAATAGAAAGCGTGCTAAGGAAGTCAGGTTCATTCTTCTAGTGCGGTTAAGAGCCTATTTCTTTCAACTCTGAAGATGACAGGACCTTCTTGAAGACGGCCAACATACTTTGCTGGCACTGGACAGAAAAGAAACTAACGTTGTCACAAGCAGTCAACAAAAACATGATGCACAATATGCAACTATTATCCTGGTCTACTTTAGCAGGACATCATGTAAGGTAAACACAAAAAGTTACTCTTACGGAAAAGAAAAAAAAAAATTAACCCAGAGCAATGACTTTCACTGCTGTAGGTATTTAGAAGGGAACGTCCACTACTTTGCAAATCTAGAGATGCCCTGATTTCAATCCTCTTTCTGAATTTGCCCAGAACATGAATACCTCAAAACACAGCTTTATAAAGTAGTCAGAATTTAGATTACTTTTAAACATACTTATGCCTTAGCAACAGAGAAATCTCCTCCAGAGCCATGGAAGCGCCTGGGCCACATATGCCTCATTTCTTAACAGAAACAGTGCAAGTAGGCTTTCATGTTCTCCTCACCTGCAGTTTGTCACCAGCTATATAAAAAAGCCAAAGTTTTCTTCAGAGTTTTTTCATTTCCATAAGCAGAGATTACACCGCTTTGCTAACTAATTTAGCATTCCTATATGATCCCCTCTGAACTTGAAAGATTTTGACATCTTCAGATTTCATTGAACTCTTCGGTCTTTCCTAACATTCCTCCCCGAAAGGCTCCACAAACAGTCATCTTCCCTGTGGACTGTTTCATACTACTGTGTTTTCTAAACTATCCTACTTCTACCTATTTAAAATCCTGGGGAGAATTTCACCTTTCACTCTGTGCAAACAGCATTTTACTAACCTCATTTGAACAACTGGATGAAAGACTTTGAGACCGCAAAATTATTTTCTCCACTGTTCTGGCAGCTATGAAGAACTGTATCATCCCCAAGAACCACACTATGTCCCTCTCAAAGCATATTTGCACCAAGCATTCTGTAACTATCCCTAATTGTTTTCTTAGTTAACTGAACCAGGTACCAAAACAAGACACACAGATGCAATGGCTAAAATTGATTCTAGCATTTTTATTTTAGTATCTTTTAGTTTTAGGTAGTCCTCAAGGAGTAGGGAGTTGGACTCCGTGATCCTTGTGGGTCCCTTCCAACTTGAGATATTCTATGATCTTTTCAAATCTTCGGTGTAACAATTGACTTTCTTAGCAGCTCAGCCATTTCATTCATAAATACCCTGGGAACTTTTGCATGAAAAGCACCTAGTCTTTGTTGGGACATTCTTTCTGTTTGGCTTATTATGTTTCTATTTACCTTCCAGTATTTCTGAAGCCCAACTGACCTTCACTACTGCTAAATAATAACTTCCCCTAAGGTTACCCCCTGTTCTCTCACATGTCAAAACACAACTACTAAAGTACTAGGCTGTGACATAAGAACATGTGTAATCATGTTGGTTGTCTTCTTCCACTTCGCTTTGGCTCTCATATGCTCCTTCTTATTTACCATACAGCATGCATTCTTTTTAACTGATGAGCCTAGATAATACAACTGAGGGCACTTCCATCCTCACAGAAAACAGGTTATATGTACAGTTTTGTTAGTATAAGTGGAAATCACGGAAGACCTGATCTTGTTTCCACTACAGACAGTGATTTCCAAAGATTTCAGAGAGCACAATAATATGTTCAATTATTCAGTAACTCATCAGAACATTTGGTGAATACGCAAACAGGCATTACAAATTAAGCTCATTCATTTGGCTTTCTAAAAGCGCTCATACTGAAGGACACTTAAGATGAAGGACGCTTAAGATGAAAATGTATTTTATGAACTCTCTCCTAGTTTAGTTGCATAATCACTTTGATGAGATTCAAAAATATCTGATAAAAGAACAGCCTTCCAGTAGATTGCTTAATATTCACGTATTTGCATAGACACTGCTTGTATTTTTAGAAGACTCCTTTCAACAACAGAATTGCTAGTCCCAGTTCATGATACAAGCAAAACCTCTCAGCATATGCCTTCTGCTAAAAGGAAGAAAATGTTTAACTTCAACATGATATCACAGCATGAATAAGAGCACAGCTCAGGAGTTAAATTCCTTCCAAATTACTGGTTTCTTTTGCTTGCAGGCGAGACACACTGTAGGTGATATTTCGCAAGTACCATAGCAGCAAAAGGTCTATCCATTAACTAAGAATGATTGCTGACCTCGTACTTCGGAGTTTCAGTCCAGGAGTCTAACTGAAAAGAAAACGACAGTCCTCTGAAATTGAGGTGAAAGAGTTGCTCAGCTGAATTATACACTAAAAGGGAAAAGAAAGTAAAAACAGAGTTACCAAAATAAACTAAGAATTTTCCAGTTCAGATCTAACAGCACTTTCATCACCTCAGTGAATTTACTACATCTCAAGATGTGGGAGGAACACAATTACACTAGACAATAATAGTTTTGCTTTTAATTTGTTGCAGTAGAAACATACCAACAAGAGAAACCTTAGATTCATTAGAGCTGCCTATGCAAGCCTGTAGGCACTAACCTATCCCTAATGATACAATTATACAATGACACAATCAATTATACCTTAATATCCCTAAAGGAGTTTAAACAGCCACTATTAGTACAAAACAATTCTGTTCATTGTTACGTGAAACACCTGTACAGTATCAACCAGAAAGTTTTTTAGACAGATGTGCCCCAGAACGCTGATAAATTCCATATTTCACACCACCAGGAAGCATGTTCCCGAGTGGGAGCTCACAGGTACCTCCCTGCCACTTCCACCTCTCTTCCCAAGAGGAGCTCTCGCTTGCATGCCCCAGTTCAGATACCTGCATTCCTGAGTAATATGGCACAACAAGAAAATGCTTCAGACATGCAGGTCCTAGGCCATTTATGATGATAATTAAAAATAGTATCATCAGAAACACCAGCTGATTGGTCAGCTTTTACAAAAAGCAGCAATACATTAGAACACACACAGACTTCCAGCTGTCATCACGTCATGAGATGTCCTGATTTACTGCAATAAATTGCACAGCATCAACTATAAACAGCAATAAAAGTCACCCCAGTACTTACTCTAACCAGACATACTATTTTGCGAGACTGTGGAATGCTTAAAAACAACCCCAGGAGACTGGGAGCTTGGGAACAGCTTTGGGATTGATGCTACCGAACTTCAACCTGTGCCCAGTAGCCACTGGGGGGAATGCAGTGTTCTTGTACCACACAGAAATTGGTTCATTTGCAAAACAGTCTGAAAACAGCAGAGGCAAAAAACAATAAGGAAACACTGTAACAAGAGAAGCTGCTTTCTTCCACTTTACCAAGGGAAACCAGTTCAATATCCCCCTTTTTTCTTACAATTTTATATTTAAGATGACATAGCATAGAGAGAAAAATGCATATAAATATCCCCCCCAAAGTGCCTTTCAAACCTTCAACTTGAGACACATGTCACAAGGTATCTGGACAATGCCAGACCACCCAGGATAGAAAAATAATAGTTGAGCAATAAGCATTAAGCTTTCAAAAGTCATCCTTTGCCTTTTCTGCAGAATGTGCTGGTTAAGAGCATTTTCCCTGCTTGTCGCTCAAAGGAAAACGTGTGGGGAGAGGGAAATGTTTTGATCTGCAGGAAAATTACACAAATATCTCTCATGTGATAAATTATGATGCATCTTTTCCAAAGCCCAGAGCCAGCTGGAGAAGTGTTTTTCCCCTAGTCATGCCAAGTGTGATATCTGATTATATAAATCACATCAGTTCCCATCCCCTGCAATGTTTGTTGATGTTTAGGCTTAAAGGGCAAGGAATGTTTTTATCCTTATGAAGTTCTCTCATGTATCCCTCAAGACCATATGTCACAGCCACCTGACTGAACAAGGTAAGACTGTTCTTTATTATTATTTTTTTAAATTTATTTACTGCAGAATACTTTCATTCAAAATTGCTGATAGAAGCAAAAAGACTGCTTCTTTGCTGCTGCACTTTGGGTGAAGGAAGGGAAGAGAGTCTGCCTTCCAGGAAAGCAGCAGAGTGTGACCAGCTGGAAAACATTTCTGTAGAGCAGGACAGGACAAAGCCACTGACACCAGCAAGCCAGCACAACAGACACAGTCCTGATAAAAGCAGAGGCAGATCCAAAAGCCAAGTCTTCCTGGTGTCAAGCACAAGACCCTTCTGGCACCTCAGGGGAGACTGGGCAACCTCTGAAGTCTCCGAGACTTGCAGAGCTAGAAGACAGGACCCCCCCCAATCCTTGCAAGGTCACTGTGGCAGGAGGGAAGGATGGTTTTTTTCCTTCCATCTTATGATTTCAGTTCAATTCCCCAGCCCTTATCCATGCTGAATGGCACTTCGGCAAACAGCCACATCCACAAGGACTCGGAACAGGATGTGATTTCAACAGAACCACTGGCAAGAGCAAGCGCTCCCCAGCAGGAGGTCAGGTCAGAGAATCATGGAAATGTGGGATACAATCTTGGCTTGGATGAAGCTATTGACCTCCAAAGTGGTCATATTTCAATCAGCCCCATGACAAAGATAATACCATGTTTCAAACTAACATTAGCCAAAAAGTAATTAAGATGGTCGCAATTTTCCTGACAACTCTTCTTTTTTAAAGCCACTGATTTGGCATAACCAAAACTGCTCACTGAAGGTCGGTTTCAACACAAAACCGTTGCTAACCTTTTGAAATATGTTTTGAAACTATCACTGCATCCTGTTGCCGGAAAGTTCTGCTGCAACCACCTTGGTTTTAAGTAAAAGACAACATTTTGTTTGAAATTCTAGTGGTGGTTAACACAAATAAACAACAAAATACTCTTACACTTAAAGGACTTGCATTGGGGTTTTGGAGGAGTAGTGGTACAGAGAAGAAAAGGGATAGTTATGTCATACTTTCATTCATGAAAACTGGCATTTGGTACTTTGGTCACATTAAGAGGAAGGTTTCTTTTCCCACCTTTCTCTCCCCACCCCACCTCAAATTTTTGTGGGACATGAAAACACCGTCATCATCCCTCCCACGTACTGAAAACTATTCTGGTTTTTTGCCTTTTCTGTTTCAGAAAATACAAAGAAAAAAGTTATCATCAAAAACTTGCACTGCACAATACAGTTCAAACTGTTTATGACAGGCAGCTTAATAAAGAGCATTTAATTCTGCTAAGTAGGCTACTAATGGAAGATACCAAATTTCCAGTGAGGAAACTGAATAAGCAAATGCACTAATGAAATGGTAAGAGGCCAATATTTTAATAAATACATTTTCATATCTACATGTCACTGGATGAAAAGATGTTATGAAAAACTATCATCAGCTGAAGCAAGTGCGCAAGTTTTCTTAATTGAATATGACAGGCGCACAAGAACTGGCAAATTCAGCATGAAGACATGTGGTGCCAAACTATGTTTTTTAAGTGCTTGCACAGAATTTTATGCAGTAATAAAACATGCTATTTCTATCATAAGCAATGCTTACAGCTCAGTATATATTTTTACGGTTCATAATATCACAATTTTGCAAGCACTTCACCTCTAAATATTTACAAATAAACCACTGTCACAGAACAAGTAAATATTATACACTGTCAAGGATATGGAACCACTTTCACCCTTCCCAGATTCTACATAGTCTGTCATACATACTATTATCATAATAGATCTAACTATAGATCTCAGAGTTTCTGCCTAAGAAGAAACGTTAAGATCATGACCGAAGTGAAGTTTAAAAAGGCCAGTTCTGGTCCTTGGAGTATTATGGCTAGAAATCCAAGATTCATTTATCTCAATCTGATATTCATCTACTACAGCAGGCTTTTAAGCAATGATGTTACTTTAGCCACATGACCCTCTACAGTTAATAAATCCTGTTCCGTAATGTGCAAGAGATTGTCTGCAGAAAACACGGACAAAGACTGGATATGCAATCGCCATCAATCACAAAAAACACTAGCCTATTTGGGATCAGCCTGACTACTGCAAATGGACTGGGTTAAGCTAAAAACAGAAAATGATGCTCTAAAAAAGGTATGTTGCCTATATGGAGTTAATCATCTTTCTTGTTATGCCAGTTTGTGGCTCCATTTCTTTAAAGTTTCTGAGCAGTTTTATTTTAAATATCCTCTTCAAAGTTTCACCACTAGCTTATATTCATCACTTACCAAACCCCTGAAATACACTCTCCATTCTCATATGTGAACAAGGAGCTTAAAGATAGTCTTTTTCCTGCTACAGAGGTGGTGAACAGCCAAGTAGCTGTGCAAGAGTCAGAGTGGGTTCAGCCAGGTTAATTAAACTTGTCCTGGTTCTGGTCGTGCTGCACATCAGCTGGCTTCACACCTCCCCAGTGCTCCCAGTAACAGGAAGGAGGCACAGGGAGATGGAAGCCAGTTATACACAGGCTCAGACTTGATCCTGCCCTAGCAGGGGTATAACTACGTTCTCAGAGCACGGAGCCTTAGCAAACAGTCCTGGCTGACTCTGCACAGAGATCGGCTCAAATGACTGTACGTTCATGGTATACTTAATCCCTAAGAACATTTGAGAGCTGACCATGCATAAGAATGTGTAAAAACAACAGCATCAACAACAAAGCTCACAATTTTCTGGTACTGGCAGTTCAAAACAGATCATTAATGATCTCTGAACACACCATTCTGTGCCAATGACTCTCTGCCTCACTATTTCACTTAAAGTCACAACTGAACTTACAGTACATTTTACATGATATCCCAGCAATAAGAATACAACCATTCTGGAACACAATTTCAGATCATTTGACAATAGAATTGTCTACACATTTCTCTAGGCAGACATACAAGGAAGACTTCCTGGAAAGAAGTCTGTCAATCTAGGTGTGCTTCTCAAAAAGACTTACCTCCTGGATGTGTTGCTCCAAATGACTGATCAATTTGTTCTATAGTTGGAGCAATTGCCTGAGAGTTAAAATGGACACCACTGAAAAAGAAAACAAAATTAATCTGTCTTAAGAATATTGAACGGATGCTACAAACATTTACTAATAGCAATACCACATTTAAATTGGAAGAAGTCTTCAAGACTGAAGGAAAGAGTAAACTAGTAATTTCACCAAGTGCTATGTTCAAGAAAGGATAATTATCTACATTCTTTTTTGACAGTTATTTTGGTTTTTTAACAAGAATGAGCGAAAAAATTAACTCAGGATTAAAAAAAAATGAGAAGGCAGTCACTCTAATCAATCATGGGAGGTCTTAAATCACTTACCAATATTTTAACTTCACCTTAGTCAAGTCATAAACTTCAATCACCTGAAACACAGGAAACAGAAACATTACCATACTTCACACATTTGCAAATCATTACAGAGGCAAATTCTTGTCAAAAGGCAAGACTAGCTAGTGCTGCTCGCTCTCCTCTTTAACAGAACTCTGCTAGAATAAATCACATTGACAGAGATGAAACTCCAAAAACTTGACTCAGCAGCTGCGCATCTGAAACAAATCCTGAAGAACAACGATGGGTTCAGTACAGTACCTCCAGATCTTGTGTAAATCAGCACTGACTGGCAGAAAGTAATCTTTTCACTAATACATCAGCACCTTGATTTCTGCAAAGATTACTCCTCAGCAAGTTCAAAGGAAAGTAATAGCAAAGGTTAGCTAATTAAGGAATCCTCTAATGAATGTCAAACAGTAGGCCATTCCTTGGGTTGCTTTTATTACCCTGAAGAATGCCTGTGCAGGGTAGTTAAGTCCTAGCACTGACTGCACTGTTCTAACCTTCCAACTCCTTCTAAAGTAAAAGATGAACACAGCAAGACTAAGTAGTAGTATTCCATTTCAATACTACATAAAAAGACATCTAGCAATCTCTCCAAGCATTACAGAAGACAATCAAGAGAGCAGGCCACAAAGAATCAGAACAAGCCATAATAGCTAGTTCTGATATTTATTAAATATTTTAGACCTTACTGAATATTCCAAGGAGCTCCCCTCTCTGCAGACAATATTAGGTATGGATCCTTTGTTCCGAACACATTACTGCAAATGTGCATCCAAGATTGATTTTTATGTGACTGTTACTGGATCTTGAGGCTAGACTGGGCTTTAAGCAGATCATTTTTGGCGACTAACCATTGTCAAACACAAGCTTCTTCCACCCTACATACGTGTTCCTGTGTCAGCAGGAAAAGGAAAATACGTAGAACACATCATAACTGCTGTAAAGAAAAGGTAAAGCACTTGTTATGCTTTGTATAATCCTCCAACAAATCAGTGGCAGATTTAGAAAGGCCTCACTCTTCAGTTATGGAATAAAGCAGAATTGCCCAGGGAGCTTCCTACCAAATGTGGCTTTAAAGCCTAAAAATATCATCAGCTAAGAAGGAAGTCTTGGTTTTGGGAGATGCCCAGCAAATAACCCTAAATAAAACAACTTGCAAAGCTTAAACCACCATCTTACAAAAAAATTAAAAAAAAAAATAAAAAAAATCAACATTTAATGGTATGCTGTTGACTCATAAAAAGTTGGAAGAGTTCTCTGAAGCACTTTGTTTGCTCAGGAAACCCACACATTTCAGGATATAAGCAACAAGTACAGCACAAAGCAAGTAACAAATGAACATTCTGGCAAAACCAACATAAAGAAGAGCAAACAAATTTTTCTTCTTAATAAATATACTTTGAATTATGCTTCTTGAAAAACTTTGTTATCCAGTATTTTAATTCAAATGCAGTTTGACAAGTCCAGGTTTCCTTTACTGCACAGCTTGTTAAAAACAAAGGCTACTTTTATGAAAAGCTAGGAATGATTTTACATTTTTTTTAGTGACCTTGCACATCATCTTTTCCCCCATTCCAGAAAATGTTTCTTAAAACAGAGAAAACCACCCTCCCCAAGATCTAGTTTTGCAGCAACTACCAGAGAGCATTGGGCACTCTCCTGAAGTTCTGCTGAAACATGCTGCGGTGGTGGAAGACAAAAGGATGAGTCGAACAACAAAAAGGAGCAGTACATGAGCAATAGCACGTTGCACAAATGAGGTCCCCCATGAGAGAAACACCCTGACAGCAGCCAACAGGCACCGATTTGCCATCAGCCCTCCTCCCACAGTTCAGACAGATCTATTCACATCAACATTTCTTTTTACTAACAGCAGAGGAAGAAACAAGTGCAACTCAGCAAAATTTAAAGGTAGTCAAAAGATCTCATAGAAGTCATGAAAGACACATATTGAAGAAACACTGCAACAGGCCATAGCACTAGAAAAAGATTTATTTTTTAAACTACAGAAGCTACACTGATAGAAGGATTAACATGATCCTTTCTGTGTGCAGAAGAACAAAAACTGAAAAGACCAAGGACTATTCAGTGATGGGTTTACTACACAGCCAGAAGTCAGTTGGTTTAAATGAGTAAAACCTGATGTTTTGTCAGACTCAGTGTTTTGATAATTACTACCGAGTAAGACTCATAAAAACGTTCAGGTATGTACTAACCAGCAATAACAACAGACCAACACTCTGAAATCTGACTCTTTTTGACCTCAGAGGGAGCATGTGTGAGACCCCTTGTTGCTAAAATTCATAGCAATGTTTTCAGGACCTGGTCCTGGATCTAATCTTTCATGTTAGCTCATGTTAGTAACATCTCCTGCAGTGCTTTGGCTACTGAAGGTGAGTAGAGAGACTATGCACAAGCCTCCCTCCCCTCCCTGAAAAAAGGGAGGAAACTTTTTAGGAATATTGCTCTGGCTTTATTCCTGCACCAACTTCTTTGGATCTATCAAAACTTTCCATTTTAGTAGCCTGTATTTCAATCTCTTTCACAACCAAATCTAATAGCAAGTGTGTTTTAAAAAAAAACAACACACAAAGCAAAGAAAAAAAGGCATCCTGATTTTTCCAGTTTTGCTGCTGCTGAGCAACACTGAAAACACAGTCATAACATCTTAAAACTAGGCATTACTTACTCTACACCTACACTATTCTTTAACAAGCCCTCTTGCTCACTTCTGAACTGATCCCATAGAATTTCTTCTATAAAGAAAGCTTTCTGAACACTTTTACAAGTATAAGTTTTCATAGCATTGCATGCATTTACATAGCTTTACTCTTCATAGTTCAAACAAACGGTATCACTAGACCAGAAAAGTGATACTACAAGATACCAGAAAAGATAATTTTTAATATTTTTTTAAACAAACCTAGAAACACATACCAAAAGAGTTGGGTTTTTTCCATTTTTTTTTTTTTTTTTTTTTTAAAAAAAACGTTGGGGAAAAAAAGGGGAAAAAAAGCTCTTAGAACACTGGGTGTTGAAATGACAGCCAAACCCTCAAAAACTGGAGATGAAGAGACATGGCATACACTATTTACAGCACTTCAGAAACACTACAAGACTGCAACATTCAAAAAAGTGTCAGTAAGCAAGCCATGCACTTGATTATGTCAGTTTTGAGTTCAGCCTCCTTAAGAATTAAATATATTTTGGAAATATTTTGTACAGCAGGTGTAGCTTAACTGATAAAGATCTGTCTGACACAGAGACTTTTCAAGATATTCTCTTAAAAATTGTAAATTCGCATATACAATCTGAATAATTAAGTTCTAAATCTTGACAAAAATAAAAATCCCACTATTACAGAATGACTTCATGAACAGAAACTACCATAAGGCAATTACAAACTGAAATCTAGCAAAAAAGTGCCCAGTTGTCCCCCATCTGAGCTCAATTTGAACTGAAAATTGCTCTTCAAAATGTGTACTTTTATAGTTAATATAAAAGAAATTTTGAAAAAGAAAAATACAAAGTACCATGGTGTAACAGGTTACTACTAGAGAAATAAGTAGTTCCAACAGCTACTAATTTGGGTTGGTATTCAATTTTATGTATACATTTAAAGTACATGAAGAGCTCAAGTTTCAGCTGATGGCACGCTGCTACACTCTTACAGTCATTTGGGGGATAAAGCCCTAGGCTGACATTTTGGAAAGTGACGTTTTGCTGCTGGTTTTATTGGAGACGTGAGTAAGGGGAACAAGGTTAGCAAGGGGACGTTAGCAACCAGCTTGCCCTTTATTTTGCATCTTAATTACACAAAGCATCCTAGAGAGAGGCGGATCAACACTGGGTCACCTAAAAGCACAGAAGCAGAATTGCTGGTCTGAGGACTTCAATTGCAAGAATAAAAACTCATCCAGAACAAACGGAAGTCAGTGCAGGAGTCAGCTGCTCACAACAGGCCTGAATGTGGCTTTCTGGGAGAGATCATGCACTCTAGCCACACAAGTATCCTGTGAACCTAACTCAACTGAAAACTAAGAATAGGAGGAAGTAAGTTTACTTTCAAAAATAAAATGGCAGCACAGATAAAGGAACAACCTGGGCAGAAAACAACAGTCTGGTTTGCATTAATTAACCAATGATCTGATTTTAAATCCTAGGCTTAGCTTTAGTAATGGCCTTTCGCAGCTTCTGCTGCGACTCGAGACAAGATGGACAAGTGAGACCACACTGGACCATCATACTCCTGTGGCACTCTTACAGTCCCTAGTACAAGGTTAAAGCATCTTAAACCTCTAAACAAAGATGTAGCCCCCAAACTGAAGAAATACAGTTCATTATCACAAGAGAGCAGTATATACGGCAAATTAAATGTCTGAAAGAACCACATACTTAGAGTCTGTTAAGTGTCAATATCTCCTAGGCTTTTGGTTTGCATTGTTTTGTTTGCAGGAAGGGTGTTTTATTACCTTAAGTCTCTGATTGAAAGCATCAAACAGCAGTTTGATTCCATCCTGAGTCAGGTTAAGGATGAGGTCATGGCTAAGAGGTGACTGTAAAACAAAAAAAGCTGTTAAGCTTTTAATTTCAAGGCTTCTTTGTTAAGATACATATCATTGTATAAGTATAAATTGGTTACTTTGGAAAAACAAAACTGCCTCAGAAAATCACCACTTGTTCAACAAATAAGCATACCGAAAATACATTTGGCCAAACCTCTCAAACACTTCAGTTTCCTTATGAAAAGAAATAGAAGTGCCTGTGTAAGATCTGCATCCTGCAAGAACTCCCAAAAGGGTAGTTGTCCATTACTTTAATGGGGGGGGGGGGGGGAAGGTGCAGGGATGGACAGGGAACAGGATGACAGACACAACCACCTTGAACATTAACATTCCTAGCTTAGCATCAAAGACATCACGCAGGGACAATCTTGCATTTTTGGCACACAATAATAAAAGCCCATCTCACCAAGTCCCACATCAGAACCAAGTGTATACTTGACAAAAAGATGGTGAGAGGGCTTTCCACTTCAAAAATCAAAGAGTGTCACAGTCTTTTTCAGGCCTCAAAAGGAAAGCTTCAGGCCTTTATGTTGTGAATTTAGGTTTCCTTAGTTACTGTGAATCATAACAACTAAAGGCTTAATTTGCAGTCTGCTGGAGTCAATAGGAGACATTCCACTGGCTTCACTGGTGTCTGTATAGGCTCTACGCCATCTCAGCCTGCTGCGACACTGTGGAAGCTGCTCACTCCCGTACTGGTACAATCCATGCATACAGTCAATTGGCCCTAATTCCGCTATTTGATCACGTACCATCTAAAGCACATTTGCTTCAAAAAGCTCTACCCTCCACAACTGTCTCCTCAGAGGAGAAAAAAGGCTGAATGACAGGCAGGCAGCAATACTCATGCCCTAGAACTGCACCAAGCAGTTATCTAGCAAAAGACAGAATGGGGATGGGACATCTGGGACATGTACAGGCTTCTAATGCAGGCAGCCACACCATACAGCCCTTTTTATGAATTAAGCAAAAGGTACCTTAAAAACTGCTACTCTCCCCTTTGTTCTACTGGGAGAAGGACTGTGTTTTGACTGTCAGGAGTCTAATTTTCATCCTAAATTTTCTCACCTCTTTATTCTCACATCAGCACTGTCTTCTAGCCTGGATACTTTTTGTGCATTTTCACATGCATCTCCCAGCCCTTCCCAAACCACATATTTAAGTAATCAGATCCTAGACTTCACATCACTAGGTCAAAACAAACCACAGGGCTTTCAGTCCCCTGTGATGCAGATTTCCCATTCCCCTTGATCGCTCCAGTAGCTTTTCCTGAAGCAGATTCAGTTCAAGCTCATTTTTCTTGAACACCGGTGACCTGGTGTGTTAAGCTGTCTTCTCAATGAAATCTTCACAGCGCCTTGCACAATGGCATCAGTACTTCACTATTGCTGGCAAACTTTTATGATACTACGTAGAATTGAAGCAGCACTGCGATATAGCCATGTGCCTGAGACAAAAAGGTCTAATGTTGATCCTGAAGCTCTTTTTTAAATCCCTTATAAATCTAATTTAGAAAGGCTACAGATAGAGCAAAAAGACTTGTCATGTTGCATTTAAATATACCAACAAAGTTCTTCTGATATGGGATACACCCTGCATTTCACTGGTTTCTAAGTAGAATTTTCATAAGGTTATTCCAAAATGAATGAGAGCATTACAAGTACGTTTGAGTGGGTGGGGAAAAAAAATTGAGGAAAAGCTTGATAATTATTACAGCAAATAGCTTCTGTTCTATGCTGGCATATTTTCTAATAGAAGAAAAGTTTCAAGGGTCCAAATTTAGTTCCTGCGACTTAATACACAAAACAGAACCTCAAGAATGAAAGATGATGCCAGGAAGCAACAGAAGAGTCCTTCCTGACAGAAGCAACTCAGATGTGCAGTTACACTGCTAATCTACACAAAGCTGCAGGAAAAACTGCAATCACCGAACAATCCCATCAACACAAATCCAGAGGAAGAGGCTTAGGAAAACATACAAAGGCAATTAAGTACCCCACTTAAACTGACCAAAAAGGAGTTAAAATTCTTTAGTCACAGAAAAGGGTTCATCAAGCTTTTTGGCACAGTTTGGGCATCCCATTTATGTCAAATTGAAAAGAGAGCCGTGGGCAGATCTAATTGCATTTAATTGTCATATAAATTTTTGAAAGGAAATACTTGCTGCTGGAGTTCCAGAATCAGAAATTCAGCAATTTAGATGCAACAACTTTCAATAACATTTGATCACTATGCTCAAAGGCATTCTTTTAGAAAGCAAAGAGGAAAGATATGAAGGCTGCTCAGGTATAGCTTAGCTAGATAAAAGTTGTGCATGGCAAAGCTTACTTAAAGCTTTGACTCTTCCAAGAGCTGCAGCAGCAGGTCTTTGTGCTCAGCTGCCAATGAAGTACATGATGTTCTGCATGAGGGTAAGGATATAGCCAGACAGTCAACTGCAGGCCCCGAGTGGCATATGGAAAAAAATGCACCGGTATCAAGCACTGAATTGGAATAATATACAGAAAAAATATCAGCAGCACTACTATTCCACAAAGTTGAGAACTACTATTTTGTTGCACTACGCAGATGTTAAAAATATCTTTACATTTATTACAGCTTGGGGAGAAAAACCCTACACCCTCCCCTGCCTTCCAGATAGAAAATTCAGTGTACATGGTCAAGCACAATGTAGCTTTCCAAGAGGCATAAAAAGCCAAGCAGCAGTATACCTTGCTTTCTAGCACTACACCACTAATCCTTCTGTGATTCTACAAACCTGGGAGGAACAGGAATCTCATAATTTATACAAACAAACCTGGAAATAATTCCGGAATGCACTGTGGTAAGAAAAACTAACACCTCAAAAGCATACAAAAACCAAGGAATGCATTCACTGCCAGACAGGTGCTCCCATGCCTTAAGTACAAGGAGCTAGATTTTCAATTTGCAATTCAGTCATCATAAACCCCATAAATTACAAAGATCTGTCATCTACAGCATATGAATATGATCTTCTGATTAACGTGCATTTCACATAATACACATTTGGAGAGTCACAATACTCCTTTGTCCTATCTCCTCTTCCCTTCCACTTCCTTCAAAGTAAAGGTGGGTATACACCACATTTTATTTGATCTAGCAGAAAGGTTTCACTTCTAGTCCCCTTTTTGGTGGAAGTCAAACATGTTAGGGACGTAATGCTTAGTTATGAAGAATGTTTAAAACATCTACAGCTGGTTTAAATTATTGCATCCACTTTCTGCAGACAAAATTGCAGATCCAGAGAGAAAGTGTGGAAGCCTTCTTAGGGGGTTCATCACCTCTGAACCAAACATGAAAGCAGAAGGTAATGAGCAATTCAGTACTTCAAAAATACTTGACAATGATAATGTAAAAAGAATAGAATTAAGTTATCCAACTAATTATAGAACATTTCCCTTCTTAAAGGAAAAACAATACTACCCCACCACTGCATATACAAAACTGACACCTGTTAAATCACTGCAATGTCCTGAGGATTATTACACTTGATGTGAAACCATTATAGAAGCTACAGCTCTGATGTGGTGGTAATTAATTTGGCATAATTCAATTTCAAGTAGCTCCACAGTTCATACAACACACACGTTAGCACGATGCAGTAGTAAATATACCCCCTAATGCCTTAATTCTGGGACACAATGAGGTGAATGACCCAGACAGACCATGCAGTACTCACCTGCTCACTGTAGAGAACCTGGACGTTTTTGATAATGCGACAGTGTTTCTGAAGAATTGCTACAGCCTGAGCCAATGGCATTCCTGTAAATAAAAACAGTTGCATTTCTTCAGTTTGGAGACCAGCTAACAGTGTTTTTCAACAGAAAGGTTACAGGTGAGTTAACAGAGCCGTCATCAGCAAACAGTACATTACAACAGAAAGGTATGCAATCAACAAATAAGCCTACTTGACTCATGGTATCAGCACAGGCCTGTTTTGTTTTGTTGTCTTTTTTAAACAGAAAAGTCATCGTTTGTCTATCAGTTTGTTAGGCATATATGAAAGAAAATTATCTCTAGCCACAAAATTAAATAGCAAAGTTCAGGCAGAAAATGCACAGATCTTTCTTCAATCCGTGCACAAAATTTTCTGCTTTTTGGGGTGAACAATCCAGTAACTGATAAAATAGCCTATACCAAACTCCACTAAAGCTGGCTAGAGCACTCCTATACACATTCAATAGGCTCCTGGACTGCATTTTATGGCATACCCTTTATCAAGATTGATAAAGTACTGAGTAGTTGTACAAGACAGATACAAATACTAAAACGGAGCAATGATTCTCCTTCGACCTAACTGGCCACATTAGCTGCTGATAGGGCTACACTTGTGTCAAGGAAGGAACTTTATCTTCTCAGTTTACAGACAAGATAAACGTGCTAAACAATTTGGTTCAATTGAAGTAATGCACTAAATAGTCATTCACCCGCTAACACAATTTCAAGGGCTTTTTTTTTGTTGTTGTTGTTTTTTCTTCAGTGTATATCTTATCTTTACAGCCATAAATTTTTGAAAGTGGAATGAAACAGCTGATTCTGCAGAAAGAATAGCACCACACCACCATCTCATCCTTTATCACACTTAAAACCTTTGTTGCCTTTCCAAATGAAATGTGATCGTGTTCCTGGATTCAAAGCAGGCATTTATAAAGAAAGGTTATGAGCTCATAATTGTGAAGTTTTATTTCCCTACTAATTGCTGCAAGTCAATTTAGATTAGTTATCTGACATTTTATTTACATTCCTTGCCCTGTTCTTCTCTATTTCTATTTCTAGTTTTTAAACATTAAGAAGGTTGCCTTGATTAGGGAAAATTTACCATGGGACCTACACTTTTATTTAGTTAACAGTTCAGGCATTCACATTTTTAGTTAATAGCCACACCTCTCAAACTCAGACTATACATCATGTTCCAAAGCACCTTTTAGACATTATCTACAGCAGCAAAGTGAGAAAACTCCCTCTCTCTTTCCATATATATATATACACATATATAAAAATCACACTCATGCCTAAATCACCATAGGTACTACTTTGATGTAAGGCTAGCATAACACTAAAAGAAAAAAATTATTTTCACTGTTGCACTAAACTACATGCCTGTCATGCCCACACATTGCAGGTTTTCTGCAATTATGAAATCAAGTTTTGGCAAAACAGGCTTACAGATTAAAACTACAGCGATTCAATTTGTAATTCAACTTGTAAATACCCTATACAACTGTTTCCGTGAAATTGTTTTTCACATTAGCCCATAATCCTGAAAACAATTTTTTTCTTTTGCAGCTAGAAATTATACACCAGAAGATGATATGAAATCAAAAAGAATAATTATTCTTTTAATAATGGTAATAAAATTAAAATGCAGAGAGCCACACAATAAAGCAGCACTGTTTCCTATTGTCTACGAAATGGCAGTTGCCTTGTAGTCTAAGCAGTTGATTTTTAAAAAGACAGTTATTATGCATTAGGTAGTATTTTCGAAGTGGAACAGAAACGTAAATAACAGCAAGAAGCTAAGCCAAAAGATGCTGCTGTGAAAGTTTCACACTTCTATCATAGTAAAAGCTATGATTCCAAAAGAAGTAAAGGTGATTTAAAAGCATAAAACCCATTTTCAAAGTCAGTATTCCTAGGAGACTTGCAGAGGCAAGACCATGAGCTCTTTTAAAAAAAACAAGTGGCAAAGGATCAAGCAAAGCCAGCAAACAAGCTGACAGAATCTATACGCTGATGGTAAGTGTCAGAAGCAGGTAAGGTTTCAGTAAAAAAGCATGTGGTTAAAAAAGTGAGCACAGACACGAAATTCAGTTTGTAGTCCGATGTAAACTGATGCAATCTTGGGTAAGTGTGCAAACAGATGGCTCATGTGACTCTCTTACTCAGAGCTTTCTCAAGCTGCAAGCAAATGGACATGGAATGATTTTGTTCAGTTTTCAGCAACTGAGAATCAAGCAGATTTTGCCACGCAGCTGCTTAGCAAAGCTACCATGAGCAACTTGGGTTCTGCAAACTGTTCTTGGAGAGCTTAAAACACGCGTGAAAGAGCCAGTATCCTTGCTTTGCCTCCATTAGCAGAGAGCCAAAGGAGGAGTAAAGAAACTGGGTTATTTTTACACATACACACACACACCCACCCCCCCCCACCCCCTTTTCCCCAACATTTGGCAGCTTTTGCAGTCAAAGAGGAAAACAAAGAATTCTTTTTCCCCTGCCCACCAGTCAGGGAGAATAGGGAAGCAAACATGGTTTCCAGCACATCAGATAGTCAACCACACTGAGCCATGGCAAATAACACCCACAGAGATCAGCGCTAGGACTCTCCTACCACAAACTTTTCCCTTTTCTAAATGCTGGAGTGACAGAAGTGACACAAGTCACTCCTCTCACATACACAGGTCATGAACAACATGGCTTGAAGCGTTAGCCTATACTAAGACTGTCTTGAAGGGCAGGAGGGTAGAGGAGTGAATAAAGATTAGAAGAGAAGAATACAAGAAATCCAAGAGAAGATGAATTGTAACATGTTAAATAAAGACAAGTGAAACTTAGTAGGAAAAGAAAGTATAAAAAGCAAGAGAAATGCAAGTATGCCTTAGAAATTATACATCTCAAATGCTAATAATACAGCTATAGGCACTACAGAATAAGTATTTAATTGTTCTCCTTTAAAATGGCAGGAATGTAGCCCGAGAGGTGCAGTGACACAGGTATCTAATTGAACACAAAACTCAGCCTCAGTTAAATTTTTTATGCTCTGGTCACACAATGAGTCAACACTGGAGCCAGAAACAGAATCCAAAAACTCATGTAAAAAATTTTCCTGGCATTTCCCCTCAGTCATCTCCATTGTGGGCACAATACTGGAAGCCAGAGTCAGCAGCAGTTTAGGAATACTGCCATTAGTTCTGCTAAGAGCAGATCTAAACAAATGATGAGTAGAATACCGCTGGCAGCGAGAATCCCATTTACACCGGTGCTTCCAACCTCGCTACCACTAACACAGCTGAACCAGCTTTATCAGCAGGGACAATTTTCATACAGTATCGCTAGCGCAGGACAAAGTTAAGTATCTTAATACCTAGTCAGCCTCCTGCTCTACACCAGCAGGTCATGCTAATTATATATTAGACACATCACGTGGTGGCTATGTTTACTCCAAGAATTACAGCTGAGTTTCCTCTCTCACATCTATCCATGTGTGTACACACACATAGACAGAGAGACAATATGTAATTTTAACCATGCGACTGCATTAACGGGCTTCTTTGGGGGTTCTTGGGAAAATGAAAATCATTTTCTCTCTTCCCTTTTTTTGTTTTTATAAGGAGAACAGGGGGAAGCTGGTACTACGTATTTATGAAGATTGTCAGGGTATATAATTTGAGATTGCATCTCTCTTCAGGTAATACAGGCACTAAAGGATCGTGGAAGGTCACGCAGAGCTGAGAGAGCACAGTAACTTGCTAGCGGTATAAGGAGATCACCAAGATTTCAAAGGGTGGGACCTGAGGTACTATAATTAGCCTCCAAAAGCCATTCTAACGCTCGCTGGAACCATTGAGTTGTACTTGCCTCTGAAGGCACAGCAGCATAAACAGCCCTTTGTGTTTGATGGGTTTCGTATAAACAACTCTACGTTGCAGCACCACTCCTTTGGTGTGACCCAAGTTCATGGCAGCTGTGTAACAGTGTTTTTAAGGAACAGCCTGTCCCCCTGCTGTCACAGGTGACAACAGCAGCAGCAGAAGTGTAACGGAAGTTCTGGCAGATACAGACGGCTGCCACGCAGAGCCCTGTTTACATTAGCCCAACTACTACTACCATTAACTGTGCTTTAGACAAAGCAAGAGCAAAGCTGGAAAACTGAGAGAAAGAGACCAATGCTGACATCTCAAACAATCCCTCGGAAAATGTGGCAGCTGCAGTATTTTTTGAGAGTTTTAAGGACTACCAATATCGGCTTGAAAACACAGGTCATCTTAAGAATCCATATCATCTGAGTTTCAACTGTACATTTAAGCGTCATGGGCTGAGCACCAGCCAAATTTCCATCAGCTGGGGGAAAAGTTCTTTCTCATTGCAGTAAATAGAGCAATGACTGGTAGGGAAGGACCTCTCAGAGAGACAAAAAAATACAAATCATTGCGGGGGAGAAATACTAGTTATCCAACCCTGAGAAAACATCTCAAAAACTTTACTTTCTCCATTATAATGTCGCAACCCAGCAACAACACAAAGAAATTGTGAAATTCAACTCACGTTTACAAAGAGTTTGTAGAGAAAAGCACAGTCTTTATGCTAAGTATTAGCGCAGAGTTGAAGATGCCGCTATCACCTGACATATATTCAGGTGACAATCAGCACACCCCTGCCTCCTCTTTTAGGAGTTATTTAAATAAGTGACTAGCCTAAGATGGCAAGGCAAGACAAAACAAGGTAAACGAGTAAAAGAAAGCATACAAGCTGACAACCAAAGCACAACTCAGCGTGCAAAAGCTGAAGCTGAGACTATATGCTACAAGGGAATCCTTAAAGCTCGTACGTTAGTATTTTCAGCGACAGAGAAAGGCGAGCTTTGACTCTCTCTCTCTTCCACCTACTTGCGACTCCCTGAAAGCGCTGGGAGAAACCTTACGAACGCCGGATCAGGAGGGGACCCGAATCACCCCGCTCACGCAGACGGGGCCCGGGGCAGCCAGGAGAGCTCCGGGGGGGGGGGGGGGGGAGAGGCGGAGCCC